>NC_056726.1:764306828-764643078 GCF_019279795.1 Protopterus annectens | reverse complement strand
AGTATCCAGCTATTTTCAGAAGACTTTTTTCTTGAGGGTTAAATCATTCTTTAATGCAGAACAATGCTATGAATGAAATATAAAAGTTTATCCAGCAAAAAGGGAGCTATCAAACAGAAAGGGATTCTGCTTCGTATTTTTCTGATAGTGGAGAGACTATGCCAGTGAAATCTTTTTCAATGTTCCAAAGAAAAATGCTTGAGAAACAGAAAAAATAGACAAGAGCTGACTAGAAGAACTAGGAGTATGCTGAAAATGAACCACTGACAATATCTGGGAGATGGGGATCAACAGGAAGAAAACCAGCAACTCTGAAATTAATGAATAAACATGGGATTACAAATAATTAATTACATTTGTTAAGTATGGCAGAACAAGAAAACCTGGAAATATTGGACTTTTTTGACTGTTAAACTTGTAGGGGATTCCAAAGCACATGCCCTACTTCATGTAATTCATGTTTGGAAGAACATTTAGAAGAGGGGAAGAGGAAGGAAAAAGTTACAAAATTTGTTCTTAACAGTATTTCCTCAATACATGACACATAATGCATGCTATAAAGTAAAGCTTTTTTAGTTATTTTTGTCTTTAATAGGGAGACAAAAGAACTGCCCTACTTTTTTTCTTTCTTTTTTCTTGTTCAGATTTAAGAAATGTAGGCACTACAATGTAAAAAGAGAAAACACCTGGAGAAAACAGCATGACGTAAGAGAAACAGATATGCTTTTTTATTTTTGCATAGGGGGTGACTGGATTAAGGCTCTTGTCTTGATTTAACGTAGTACAGCTTTTTCCCGGTAAGGGGTTGCCACAGCAGAACTCCGGTCCGCTAATGATTGACAGTAGATTTTTTTACGAAACGCCGAGGTGCCAGCTCGGCGCCCAACCATCAACGAAGGCACGCCCATTTAACAAGCTTTAAAGGGAAGCAAATAAAAAAACACTGCATATAGTGAACACTGAATATTATTTCCTTCTAGCACATAAATGTTTAAAGTACAGTATGTGTAGTGGAACATAACTGTATATCTGGTTCTCATGTTTCTATGGAGGCAATCTGACAAGGGGCAATAAAACAGAATACTTCATTATTTCACTAGCTAGGACATCATGTTTACTTGAAGATGTATAAAGTTTGTGTATTATTCTTAAGTCAACAGCTTTTGGGGGTGTTTTTTTTTTGAGGGGTTTCATTAATACAAAAAGCTTTTTAAGTTGTGACAAAGGTTCAAATGTGCATGTCAGGACACAGCTGTATAAAAGATCAACCTATCAAACATTAGCATATGCATGCAAAACAAAAGCTGAAACTAGACCGTTTTAAAAAGCTGCTACACTTAACAGGTGGGAACAATAACTTCTTTATCATAATGACACCTTCCATATTACCTTTAAGAGTGAATGGCCTCACAGATATATACAAAAAAGAAAGAATACTTAACTATATTAAAAAATGCAGAGTGCAAATAGCTATGCTACAGGAGATGCATAGGGAAAGAAATGAGCATGTAAATTTATTAAAAGAAGGGATTTCAGGATTATAGGTTCATACTAGGCTATCTGCCCAAGGGCATTTATAAGCCTAGCCCATAGTTATGTGGCTTTCGCCACCCCTTTAGTTTGAATAAAAACTATGCCTATCATTTTTCTGTGCCTCTGTCAAGCAGTGACACTGAAGTAATCCCTGGGGTATATCTGCGATCTCCCATCCATTGGTCAAGATTCCTCTTGAACAAGGCCAGCGAGGTGCTCTGCCTCACATGTACCGGGATTTTGTTCCACAGCATAGGGAGTCTCTGGGTGATGAATCTGTCCCTCCAGCACGTTCTATTTATAACCGTGTCAAGGTTTAAGTCTCCGCCCTTGTGGTTCTGAGGGATCTAGATTTTTGAGGTGAAGCATATTCATCAAATCTGGGTTTGACATGGCCTTATATGTCAGGCACAGGTCACCTCTGAGCAAGCGGTATGAGACTGAATAAAGCTGGAGTTCTTTCAGTCGGGCAGCATAAGACATATTTTGAGACCCTTTATCCTTTTGGTGAGGAACTTTTGGGGCCTTTCAAGCTGCATCAGGTGTCTGGTCAGATACATTCGAACGGGCATTGTACTCAATCATAGGTCTAATGAGTGATGAGTACAGGGGGACGATGACCTCCCTTGATCTAGATGTGAATCCCTTCATGATCAGGTGGGCGATATAGAAGGTTTTCCTAACTACTTTAGCAACATGAGTGTCAAGCGAAGACTACTGTCAACCTGGGTCCCCAGATCCCTGATGACATTTTCTGTGCTCAGTGGATTGTCACCTATATGGTAGCTAGGGGTAACCTTGTTTTTCCCGAAGGGTATGACTATGCATTTTTTGGCGTTTAACTTCAGGCCATGGCTCTGGCACCAGTTATCCGTTTCTGTGAGGCCCTTCTGGAGGATATCTGTGTCAGATGTGTTTTCGACTATGGCCAGTTTGCAGTCATCTGCAAACTTTGTCAGCCATAACCCTCCTGTGTTTGCTTGTACTTCAGAAAAGTAGATGCCGAACAAGAGTGGACCCAGGACTGAGCCCTGTGGGACACCACTTGTGACAGGCTTTGAGTCTGACATGGCTCCAGCAACTCTGACCCTGTGGGTTCTGTCGCTTAGCCAGTTTGCAACCCATCTTGTGATGTATGGGTTTACATTCAAGCTGATGAGTTTTTCGATGATACCTGAGTGGGGTATTGTGTGAAGGCCTTTGCCAGGTCGAGGTAGGCTGTATGGACTGCCTTTCCCTCATCAATGGCCTTGGTGACTGTCTCGAAAAAGTCAACCAAGTTTAAGAGGCAGGATCTGCCTTTGACAAAGCCAAACTGGGTTGGATCCAAAGTCTGCAAGTTCCCTATGTCTTTATTTATGAGTTCCATTATGATCCTCTCCATGGCTTTGCAGATAAGGCTTGTCAAGCTAATGGGGCGGTAATTTCCAGGGTCTGTGGAGGCACCGCCTTATGAAGTGGGACCACAGTTGCCGTCGCCACTCCTTGGGTGCGTATCCTGAGGTGAGGCTAAGATTAAACAGCTGTCCTAACTGTGGGTTTAATTCCTCGTTGAGTTCATGAAGCACACAGCCGGGGACACCATCCGGTCCCATGGATGCTGTGTTTTGCCTTAGTGAGGGCAATTCTCACCTGGGCGTTGGAGATGTTTGGGGCTACAATCCTCTGGAATAGATATCTCTCCTTTTGGGGGGGGGGAGAAGTTTGCACTGAACCTGTCAGCCAGTATGTTAGCAATGTGTGTAGGTTCAGTAATTTTCACATCATTTTGAACTAATTCTGAGCATATCTGGGAGTTTCCTCCTAGGTTTCTAACATAGCTAAAGAAGGCCTTATGATTGTCTTTAGAGTCCTTGGCGATTTTCTCTCAAAATTTGCCTTGGATGATTTTATGAGAGCTCTTAGTTTTTTACTTATAATGATCAAAGGTGTCTTACCTTTCAAGGATTTTGCTCTATCTTGTAGTAGCTTCCTCCTTTTGTTGTAGAGCTTGTTTATGGCTGGGGTCCACCAGACTGGACGCTTGCCTTTGGTACAGAGAGTCTTAGTTTTGTTTGGGATTGCCTGATCCATGCAGTCCTGTAGGTGCTGGTAGAAGGCATTTGTAAGTGATTCAGCGGTTTGAGTAATGTTTACCACTGGCTCAGGGGCCTTAAAGGAGACCACGCTAGTTTTAAAAGTGTGAAATCGGCTTTTGAGAAGTTTTTCACTGTGGTCTTTTTGTTTCAGGTGGGGCGGGATGAGGACCTCCAGCGAGATTAGTTTATGATCTGATCTCACCAGTGAGGGGTATACTTCGGTGTTGAACATTTTGATCCCATGTTCGTGATGATGAGATCAAGTATGTTTTCACCTCTTGTGGGGATGGTGACTAGTTGTTCCATGGCATTTGAGTTTATGAACTCCAGGAATCTTTGGGTTAGAGTGTTCGGGCTTGAGTAGTGTTCCCAGTCTATATTAGGGTAGTTGAAGTCACCTAGTATGATGGTGTTTGGAGATACATTTATCCTCTCCAATGTTTTCAGGAAGGCCATGTGAGGTTCCTGAGTTTGAGAGGGTGGCCTGTAACATGCTACAAATTGCAGAGCAGTCTTGCCTATGGTTAATTGCACCTGGATGGTCTCCGATGCATCGTGCGTTGCCACCAACCTTGAGGTGTGGGTGTCCTTTATGAATATGGACACCCCCCCTGCTTTCTTGGTGTTGTCCGGATTTTGGGGCCGGAACGTATGATATGAGGTGAAACCTGTTAGTGCTGGGGTGCTCTCAGGAGCCTTGAACCAGGTTTCTGTCACAGCACAGACATCGATGTTCTCCATATTGAGAAGGGCCTCGAGTGCGTGCATCTTGAGATTGAGACTTCTGGCATTGAGCAGCATTACCCTTAATTTTTTCCCTTTTGGTGTTCTAGGGTGGTAGGTTTAGAATTTGAGCCTTTCCTAAAAAGGCACTATGGGGGTGGCAAGAGCCTTTGCCAATATCCGGAAGCCCAGGGTGACAGGTGCAAGCCGTCCCTTGCGAAGCAGCGTGGCTTGTCCAGCATGTCATCCCAGGCAGACAGACATTGGATCCCCTTTGAATGACACCAGAATTTAAGCCAATTATTAAAGCTGATCATCTTATCACTGTATTGTGGCATCATTCTAGGTGAAGGTAGGATACTGCTCAAGGTCAGGGTCATACCTGCCTGGGCTACATAATCAGAGAGCTCCTCGTCGTCCCTTTTCATGTAGTCCAAGGAGGTACGTCTCAGGTCGTTGACACCAGCGTGGGCAATGACTGAGTCGCTTGTACCTGCTGTTGAGAGACCTGAGTGCTTGCGTTATGTGGCGGATTCTAGCGCCCGACAGGCAGCTTACTGTGACCTTCTCCTTACTCAGTCTGGTGAGCGGGACGTCAGTGTGCCTGACTATGGAATCACCAATGACAAGTGTGTCTGGCATTTTGTTTGGCCTTAAGGGCTGTGACTGTTTGACACTCTGACTGTGTGGTCTATGTGTTGCATGTGTTGGGTCGTGAGGTGGTAGTTGTTTGGGTGTCTGCTTTGGTGGCCTCTGCTGTTTTGGTAAATTTTTGACCAGAGCCTCCGAGTATGTCTTTGTGTGAGTATGTGTATGATTTGAAGTTGTGATGGTACCATGTGTGACTGGGTATGTATTGTGTGTGGTTGCCTTCTCCTCCTGTCTGGTCTTGCCAGTCCTATGTTGAGAGAGCTCAGCCTCCAGTTTGGCCGTATAGTTGCATCTCTCGCATGTATTTGTGTTTTGTGGGAGAAGGAGAGGATTGTCTGTGTACATGAGGCAATTGTAACATTGCCTCAATATTCCCAGGTTCACCAGTTGAGCTGGAGAGGACACTAGCAACTGATCCCTCGACATACTAGAAGCAGTAGATAAAGAACTTTCAAAGGACTCCGGGGGAAGTGGGTTTTGGGCTGGTGGGGTACTATCTATAATAAGAGTGCTTTATCAAGGTGCAAGTACTGTAGGAGTAAGTGCTAGGCTTTACAGATAGAGAATAGTCTACTTGGGAATCAAGTAGAGATGAACTTTTCAGTTAAAGGATATGCTGGTTAGATCAGCAGTACAGTTTAGCGTGTTTTATAGCAGGGGGCTGAAGGGAGCTAGGAATTGGCCCAAAACGACCAATGGATTATTATTCAACGGAATATCTAGGACAAAGAAAAAGGGGAATACTTATACTAACTGCAAGGGAAGCCCCAGTAGTGATAGAAGAGGAGAAAACAGATAACGGCACATTTGTATTACTAAGGGGCTACTGGCAAGGGAAGAAGACTATACTGGCATGTATTTATATTACACCTAAAACTGCTACAATGGAGCTTATGTAAATTCTGGGAGAAATAATCATCTTTCAGCACAGAATATCTACCAACAACTCACTACAGTTCACAAAATAATCTATAAACCTTTGGACTGTCCAGTCCTTTCTTCCACTCTAATCCAATATCACCCCAAACAGACCCCTCAGATCTGAAAATGAGACCATACTACTCATCCAAAAACCTACTCTCCCTGCTGGTTAGACACTCTACTCATTCTGCATTGCCAAACTCTGGAATGCATTCCCCTCAGCACTCAGAGCCACCAATGATGCTGGCTCCTTTAAAAGCACCCTCCACCTGCACCTATCCACCCATTGGCAATGCTCCTGTTCCATACCCCATATAACATGGCTATTCCCAACTGTCCTGTCACTTATCTCCCTATCCACCTTTTTCTGTATCATATTTACTTATCCATTTCATTTTTTCTTGCTTTGCTTACCCTTTTTTATCCACCGCCTAGCCTCTGCTAGTCTTCACCATCTTACTACACACTACCTACTGTATTGTACATAGCTAGCTATCTCTTATTCTGTACTTATGTCTAAGCAATGTTATGATACATTTATGACTGCTAAACTCCTTCACATATGTAAGCATTTTGATTTATTGTAACTAATAGTTGTTTTATACCCAGTTTTGTAACTTAATTGAATGTTTTCACTTGTATGTTATTTGGAGCTTTTCTCCCCAGCTCTCCACTGAAAATGGGCTCTTTCTGGCCAAGTGGACTCTCCTGGTAAACAAATGTAAAAATAAATACATAAATAAATAAATACAGGTGGAGACTGGAATTTGATTTTGCAACAGTTAGTATGTACTGGGAGAGCCTACAAGGGAAAATATAACAAAGAGGGCAGATTTTTGAAGAAATTTATGAAAATAATTGGCATGGAAGAGGTGAATTCACTAGTAGGAGTTCAGAAAGAATTTACATGTTATTCCCCAAGGTAAAAAAAATGGGAAAAGATAAACCATATTATATTTTACAGGGACATATGCATTTAATTGAAAGCTTTTATATGCCTCCATTAACTATTTCAGATCACAGACCAATAATAACTAAAATAAAAAAGCAAGATAATAAAATAAAAATAAAACACTGGTGATTCCCCACCTAGCTGTTAAAAAGAGAGGAATTTAAGGACTGGCAGTGGAAATTCTAAAGAAGTTATTATTAAAGTAGATAGAAATGTCTACTGAATATATAGCTAGGGAGTGGGATAAAATTAGTGGAATTTAAAAATAGGGTGGAAACAAATGAAAAAGAGATAAGATTAAGAAACGAGAATTATTTAGAAGGACTGACAAAGTTTAAAGCATTGCAGAATTGAAGGAATCTCAAACAACAAGAGGAGGCACAATTACAGAGTGCCAAAGAAAAAAATAAGGGACTAACTCGATAATATGCATGTGTTTAGAAAGACTGCTGTTAAGCAACCTTTTTTTTTTTTTTTTTTTTTTTTTTTTTAACAACTCCAAAGCTCAAACTCTTTTAGCACAATGGTTCAGGCAACAGAAAGTAAGGGATGTTGCCAAGCTAAGGGAGCTTATAACAAGGAAAATAACTAGAGATCCTACAGAGGTATTAGAAATATTTCTGAGATTCTATGAAAATCTGTACAAAGCACAGAAATATGGAAATCAACAAAAAGTACAAATGGAAATGTTTATGGAAGAATGAAATACGCCAATGTTAGAGGTCGATTAGTCTCAATTACTAACTGTTAGGATAGGAGGAGATGAGATAAAAATGGTGATATGTAACCAATCTACAGGAAAGCCCCAGAAACAGATGGTATTCTTGTGGAAGTCTGCAAGCTAGGAGCAAAGAAAGTGATAAAGGTCTGAAGGGTTTTTGTTTAACAGTACTTTAAAAGGAGAAGCAGCACCAACATCCTGGAAAAAAAAGCTGGTGGCTGTAACACCTATAAGTTGTAAAGATCCATCAGCTACAGCTTCGTATAGGCCTATTTTCACTCTAAAACAAGATTAAAGTGTTTATATCTACAATGGCTAAAAAGATTGGCAAAGGTGATGCAAAATTGATAGATATGGATCAATGTCGTTTTGTGGGGGTAGGCAAAGATATGACAACATTAATAGAATAAAGACGATCTAGAGGGAAGCAGAATTAAGAAAACACCACTGTTGTTACAATCAATGATTATGGCGCAAGTGTGGAAAGCTACCCACAGGCAGCAGCTTCATCTTACTTTTTGGCACCTTCCCTGAGATAGGTTACCTAGAGGCAGCAGCTTTTCTTTTTCTCAGTTTCTGGTCTTTCCTGAGACAGGACACTCTGGATAGAGATTAGAGAAAGGTGAGTCTCGCTCTGCTTGTGCAAGTCTGCAGGTCTGGCATGTTCTCCTTTACCTGACGACTGATGGGAGCTTCAACTTCTTCAGCTTGTGACAATTTGCAATAAAAAGAGTTATGTACTTACCATAACTTGGAATCTGTGCTATCCAGTGTCTTTATTCATCAAGCATGGGTCTTGGATCCGATCTCGGACCCGAGCCTGCAAAGTAAGCGACAGCTCCTGAGCTCAAGTCCTCCCTTCCCAAGAGACCCTGCTACCAATAATCCTCAGTTCGAGTTTGCTAAACAGAAATAAGGACAGTGAAACTTTCTACAACAAAGAACAGTAGCACAAAACACACCATACTCCATGAATCCCCAGTCACCAGAAGGAGGGGGGATGGAGGGTGGGAATGTGATGAATATTGACAATGGATAGCAAAAATTCCAAGTTATACTAAGTACATAACTCTTCATCTAATGCTATCTGTGTCATTACTGATCACGGATGGGTCAGAGTCCCCAGCTATGAACCAAATGAAGCTCTAGCCCTGGACACAAAGTCCAGTTTTTAATGTGTTACGAAGGTATGGGGATTTGACCAAGTGGCAGCAGCACAAATATCATCCAAGGAACCCCTTGCCTAGAAGGCCGATGAAGTGGCCACCAACCTAGTAGAGTGGGCTCTAACAGGCCTGGGAAGATCAATGTGATGGCTTTCATAAATGTGAGCTATGCAACAAGCGATCCAATGCGAAACAGACACTTAGGAAATGGCCTTGCCCTTCCTGGCCTGAGAAAATGCTATGAAAACCTGATCTGACTTTCGAAAACTTTTAGTTATGTACTTACCATAACTTCGGATGTATGGGATCCATCTCGCCTACATTCATAACCGATAGGTTCGGAGCCGATCCATCGGCTCCGACTCGGCCAACTAGTATACTAGAACGAAGTCTCTTATTGGCTGGGCTACCCTCTATCCCAGGATGCACCACACCTGCTTCCCCAGATCTTGTTTGTTTGCTTTCATACTTACATGCAAACACAGAAAAAATACCAGTTACTCCAACCAACTAAAGTTCTTCAAGAGAAGATCTCCAAATGGACCAACATTTCCTCTAAATCCGAATGGAAGGGGGAAAGGAGGGTGGAATGAATGTAGGCGAGATGGATCCCATACATCCGAAGTTATGGTAAGTACATAACTAAAAGATGTAATGAGATCCTATCTCGCCTACATTCATAACTGATGGGACAGCGTCCCTAGCACCTAAATCCCGGTGGCTCATTGGAAAACACTCCTGAGAACTGTGGAACCAAAGGAAGCCCTGCCTCGAGAAGCCACATCTATTTTGTAATGAGAAATGAAAGTGTGCGGAGAAGTCCAGGTAGCCGCAGCACAAATATCATCTATTGATAATTTGGAGTGGAATGCTACAGAAGTAGCCATTGCCCTAGTAGAATGAGCCCTGACTGGAAAGGGAAGCTCTTTGTCAGCCTGCGAATAAATGAAACAGATGCAATCTTTAATCCATTTGGCTATGGAGGTTTTAGCCACTGGTTGACCCGACCTGTTTTTTGCAAAGGACACAAACAGTTGATTTGACTTCCGCGTCTGAGTAGTCCTGTTCAAATAAAAACGCAGTTGTCTATGGACATCCAACTGATGAAAGATATATTCTGCTATTGGAGAATTTGGGAAAAATACAGGGAGCTCTAGGGACTGTTGAATGCAGAAAGAAGATGCTACCTTTGGTAAAAAAGAGGGATATAATTTAAGGGACACTCTATCTTTGTGAAAAATCAAATAAGGATTAGAACAAAGAGCCTGGAGCTCTGAAACCCGCTTGGCGAAGTTATGGCCACTAAAAAGCGGTCTTCCAAGACAGGAATTTCATATCACAGGTAGCTGCTCGTTCAAAGGCGGGCAGTTAAGGCAGCCAGGACCATATTTAGGTCCCAAGGGGCACAGGATGAGATATCGGGGCCTAAGGAGCCACGCTCCTTTAAGGAAAGACTTGCAAAGCTTGTTTGCCATTAATGAAGGTTCAAAAGAAACATGAAAATTAGAGATGGCGCTAGCTGAACCTTAATCGTGGAAACTGAAGAGCCCAACTGAAAAGAGAGGCCAGGAAATTTAAGACCTCCGGTACTGGGGCAGTAAGAGGGTCTATACCTCGTCGCTGTGCCCAAAGGGCAAACCTCTTCCATTTGCTGGAATACAGTTTGATAGTGGAAGGTTTGTGAGAAGAGGACAAAATGTGGATAACCTCCGGAGGGAACTGTCCCTGACTAAGGATGGAAGTGGAGTAACCAAGCAGCCAACCTCAAGGACCTGAGAGATGGGCGAGACTGTCCTGACTGATGAGTCAACAGGTCTGGCACCGGGTCCAGAAACCATGGACCTTCCACCGCATACCTCCGAAGGAAGGGGAACCAAACCTGACGAGGCCAGTGCGGGGCAATCAAAATCATGTCGCTCTCCAGGTAAATTGCCTTCTGTATCACCCTCGGCAAGAGGGGAACCGGAGGGAAGGCATAAAGGAGACCGGGGGGCCAAATGTGGGTTAGAGCGTCCCTGGGAATCTGTCCCTGAGAGAGTCAGAGTGAAGAACTCTCTGCACTTCACATTGTGGGGGCTGGCAAACAAATCCCAGCAAGGGAGACCCCATTTGGCAAAGATTTTCGCAGCCACTCTTTGGTTGAGGGACCACTCGTGGGGTAACAGGATAGTCCTGCTTAGTCTGTCCGCAATCACATTGGATTTCCCCGGGATGTGCGTTGCCATTAGGAAGCAGTTGGTAGCTACCGCCCAGTGCCAAAGTCTCATGGCTTCTCTGCACAGTGGGTATGACCTGGTCCCGCCTTGCTTGTTTATATACCAAACTACCGACATGTTGTCGGATAGGATAGCAATCAGACCTTGCGGGAGAGCGTGATGGAGAGCTTGGAGTACCAGTAGCACCGCTCTCATTTCCAGGATATTGATGTGTAAATGCGCTTCCTGGGGTTGCCATGTGCCTTGGACAGACCTGTCCAGATAATGACCCCCCCACCCTACCTGGGAGGCATCCGTGGTCACAGTGGCAACGGGGGAATGAAGGATAAAAGGTCGCGATTGGATCGGAGGAGCCACCAACGCAGATCTCGACGGCAACTTTCCGTAATCATAACCAAGTGGTTCAAGGGAAGTTCCTGATAGGACCATTGAACCGAAAGTAGCCATTGCAGCACTCACATGTGCAGTCTGGCTAAGGGGACTAGGAGAATAGTTGATGCCATCGACCCCAATACCTGCAGAATCAGATTGGCCGGAGCTCTTGATAGGGGGAGGCAGGATCGAACTTGATTCTGCAAAACCTGAATCCTTTTTGCCGGTAAGAAGGCGCGCATCCTTCTTGTGTCTAACTCTGCGCCTATAAAGGTAATACGCTGAGATGGCTGTAGCACAGATTTTTCCCAGTTGAAAGTGATTCCTAGGAAAAGTACAGTTTTGTACCTACCATAAATGTAGATGTCCGAGAGGAATGCATCTGCAGACTTTACAAATGGGTTGTCCTGTCGTCAGGCAGCCCTTCGGTCGGCCGGATTCCAAAGTCTGGGTCTGGCTTCGGCTGGTGTCGCACTTCACCCGACATCATTGCGGCAGTTTTTCGGGTATAAAGGCATCAGCCGACGCCATTTTCCTCAGTGTTTCTTGCCCCAGATGCCAGGTGCCCTCTTGGATGGCTAAATTTGGATAAATGCCAAAGTTTCCAAATAGTAGAGAGCAAACACATAAAATAAGCATGTATGTACATATATACAAACAAATACACCATAATAGATCCCCCCCAAGCTAGCTGAAGATTGGCAAATACCCTAGGAGTACCTCAGAGGGGAAGGAGGGTGGGTAATCCTGACTGCAGATGCATTCCTCTCGGACATCTACATTTATGGTAGGTACAAAACTGTACTATGTCCTTCAAGGATGCATCTGCAGTCTTTACAAATGGGTAGAATACCATAGCTAAACTAGGGGAGGAGGAAAAGAGAAGAGATTATGGTGTACTTAGGATCCCTTGCAAAACAGCAGTGGCAAAACCAGCACGGGATCTAGAGTATAGAGGTAAGTTGTAATGCTTGGCAAATGTATGCACGGAGGTCCAAGTAGCAGCCTCTATAATGTCCTTGGTAGCCACTCCTCATAAGAAAGCTGTGGTAGTGGCTGTAGCCCTTGTGGAGTGAGGCCTGATGTTCTCTGGAGTTTTCTTTCCATGGTAGGAGTAACAAAATCTAATGCAATTTCCTATCCATTTGGAGATTGTCTGTTTAGAAATTGGATTTCCTTCCTTTCCTGTTGCATATGCTACCAGAAGCTGGTCAGTTTTTCTATTGTTTTTTGTCCTGTCCAGGTAGTAGCGTAATTGTCTGTGTACATCCAAGGTATGTAAGAGCCTTTCTGCCCTGTTCTGTGGGTTGGGGAAGAATGTAGGGAGGTGGATAGCCTGATTTAAAGACACTCTGGATACCACCTTAGGCATAAATGTAGGATTTGTTCTCATGGACACTCTATCTTGATGGAAGATTAGGAAGGGTTGCACTGCCATTAATGCCTGTAGTTCAGAGACCCTTCTTGCTGAAGTTATTGCCAGCAGGAAAGCAGTCTTCCAGGATAAGTATTGTAATTCTGCTGTTGCTGCTGGCTCGAAAGGAGGAAGAGTCAGTTTTTCTAACACAAAGTTCAAGTCCCATGCTGGCAATGGAGGTTTCCTGGGAGGTTTCACATTTTAATTCCTCTCAGAAACTGTCTGAGCAGAGGATGCGAGAAGACAGGAGGATCCAAGCTGTACTCTGCTGAAATAGCTGATGCATGTATCTTGATGGAAGAGTAGGACAGGCCTGAATGGAAGAGCTCCGCCAAATACTCCAGGATGTTGGCTATGTTCACCAGTGTCACCTCTTGCCCTTTTGCAGTACTCCAGATGAGATATCTTTTCCATTTTGCTGCATAATTCTTTCTTGTTGAAGGTCTACGAGCCTCCAGGATTATGTCTTTAACCCTTTGGGATAAATTTGGGTTAAATGCTGTTATGTAATGTTCCAGGCAGTTAGCTTCAGGGTTTTTAGGTTTGGATGCAGGATGTTGTAGTTGTTCTGTGTTAGCAGTAATGGGATCAGGGGCAGTGTCCATATTTGTTCCCGGGACATGCTCCTCAGCAGTGGGTACCAATGTTGTCTTGGCCAGTCTGGTGCTATCAGAATGATCCTCGGACGTTCCTCTTTGATTTTCAGAAGCACCTTGTGCATCAAAGGAAGTGGAAGGAAGGCGTATGCTGTCAGGCTTTTCCAACTGAAAGATAGGGAGTCCACCTTCCAAGCAAGAGGGTGGTAAGTCCTTGTGCAGAATTTCTTCAACTGATGATTGAATGGGGATGCAAACAAGTCTATTTGTGGTAATCCCCATTCTCTTGTGATGGTTTTGAAGATGTCCGGATGCAGCATCCATTCGTGGGCATCTGTTGTAGTTCTGCTTAATATGTCTGCTAGAATGTTTTCCTTCCCTGGTACATAAATTGCCTGTAACTGAATGTTGTAGCTCAGAGCCACATCCCATAGGTCCAGTGCCAGCCGGCATAGAGGGTATGAGTGTGTGTCTCCCTGTTTGTTGATGTACCACATAACTGTGGTGTTGTCTGTCCTTATCATCAACTGACCTTCTTGGAGAAATGGCCTGAATGCCTGGATTGCCAATTTCACTGCCATCATTTCTTTTAGATTTATGTGCAGATGTAGCTGGTCTTGAGTCCATAGGCCTTGAATGCACTTGTCCATCATGTGTGCCCCCAACCGAGGTCTGAGGCATCTGTTGTGATGGTTTGTCTTGGTTGACTTTTGCAGAAGGGTAATCCTGTGTTTGATTGGCAGGCCTGAGCCCACCATAGGAACTCTTGCTTCAGGCATGGGATCATTGGAATTTTGGTTTCTAGGCTGTGCTGGTGCTGGGACCACAAATTCTTTAGGTACCACTGCAGCTTTCTCATATGCAGCCTGGCATGAGGGACCAGTATTATGCAGGATGCCATGAAGCCTAGAGCTTGTAGCACTTTTCTTGCAGTTAAATGGTTCTGCTTTGTTAATGCCAAGAAGTAGAGAGGAAGTTGCTCTTTCTTTTCTGTAGTTAGAAATGCAATTTGTTTTGATGTGTCCAGTTCTGCACTCAGAAAGGTTATTCTTTGGGATGGAATCAGCCTTGACTTTTTGTATTGACTGTATATCCCAGGGCTTGCAGCAGGTAGATGACTCTTTGTAAGTCTTCTGATAGTTTGTTTTGTTGTCCGCTTGTATCAGGCAGTCGTCCAGGTAGGGATAGATTTGAATCCCTGAAGTCTGCAATGAGCGATTACTGATGCCAGGCATTTCGTGAACACTCTGGGCAGTAGATAAGCCAAAGGGCAATGCTGAGAATTGATAATGCTCTGATCCTGCAAAAATCTGAGGTATCTTCTGCAAATTGGTCTTATGGGGACGTGCAGGTATGCCTCCTTGAGATCTAGAGTTACCAGCCAAGACTCCTTGCCCAGCATGGGAAGAAGCTGCTGTAGGGTCAGCATTTTGAATTTTGGAACAATGAGGAATGTGTTTAAAGCGGACAGATCTAGAATAGGCCTCCATTTGTTTTCTTTTCTTGGTACCAGGAAGAGTCTGGAGTAAAATCCCTTTCCTTGCTCCATAGATGGTACCTTCTCCACAGCTCTCATTTCTAATAATTGAGATATTTGTTTTAGAGCTTCTGTCCTTTGAGTAGGTGGTAGATTCGGCATTCCTCTCTTTCCTGGTAGGGTATGGAAGTGGAATCTGTAACCTTGGTCTATAGTTTGCAAAATCCATTTTTCTCTTGTAATGCGGTGCCAGTTTTTTGAAAATAAGGTTAGCTTTCCGCCTAAAGGTGCTTCTAGTTGGTCCCTGGTAGGCGGTGCCACCGCCAAGTCACTGTGATTGAGTTGTTGTAGTGGTGGTGGCTGTATCCGTGCCTCGTTGGTTGTTACCCTGCCACTGGCGACCCCTGTAGGCACCCCTGGATTGGTTTCTGCCTCTAGAGCACCTATTCCTGCCTCTTTGTGCCTTAGAGGAGTCTGGAAAGGACCAATTCTTGGAGGGCCAGTTCCGGCTACACCTTGGAGGTTGAACTTGCAAGAAGTCTTTCACTGTTTGCACAGATTTTGCTTTCTCTTCCATCTTTTTTAGGACCTGCTGTGCAGGAGAACCAAATAAATTGACCTTGTCCATAGGTGCATCCAAAAGCTTAGATTTGACATGGTCTGGTAATGCCTGTTCTTTCAACCATGCATGCCTCCTGATAACTGTGCCAGTCATGGCTGATCTAAAGGAAGCCTCCAGTGCATCACAGCCACATTTTAAAGAATGGTTACTAACCTGCTGTATGTTATGTACCATTTCTTGAACATACTTTTTATCTAAAGATTCTTCAGAGGACAGCTTTTAGTCAACTGGTCAAGCATAAACTCTTGATATTGAATCATATGAAATTGGCAGTTCAAAGCTCTAGCTGACAAAGTAGCAGAGGTGTAAACTTTTACCCCATCTCTCTAAGGACCTGGATTCCCTTTCAGAGGGAGGGTTTTAGAGGAAGTAGCTGCTACAGCTTTTGGACCCTGGGAGATAGTCTCTGGATCTGCAAAAGGAGCCTTATATAAGTGGTGATGAGTGTCCGGGACCCTGTAGTACCTATCGGGCTTAGCAGGAGCCGGAGGTAAAGTATCAGGAGCAGTGCAAGCATCATTAAATGCATCATCAACAACAGGAAGAACTGGAGGTATAGCTAAAGGCCTATGCTGTGGCAAATGTAGAAAGGTCCTAAGCCTTTTTCTAGAGTCTGACAAATCTTGGCCCTGCCACTGAAAGTGTTCCCTCATAGCATGCAAAGTTTCCCCAAAGGAAAATTCCTCAGGAGGAGAGGCTGAAGGGATGGACTCCTCAGCATCAGAGTCTTCGTAAGGAGAATAAGAAGCCTCAGGAGGGTCTGTATGTTCTGACTCATCAGAGGAATCATCTGCGGATACTGGCTCAGGGGGCTCTGCTCTAGGCCTCTTTTCTGGAGGGGGGAGAGAGGCCCTATCTGGATGAGGCTGGGCTCCACGAATTAAAGAGATGAGATCCTCAGCCAAAGAAAGCATATGGGAACTGGAGCAGGGCCTGTGAGAGGGGGGCTTGGCAGGCACAGGTTTTGATGCTTTGGCTGCTTTAGCCCTGGCAAAGGCCTTAATAGACATAGCTGGAGGAGGCCTAGCAGCTCCACGTGCAGGGGTAGAAATATCCAGGGGGATGGTGTCTGATAAATCCTGTGAAACCGCAACAGAAGGTTGGATTTCAGAAGCCGTTTCTACCAGGGTAGAAGAGGCCTCGGTAGAAGGCAAGTTATCGGCTGAAGAAAGAACCGCTTGCTCGGCTTCGGCCGAAACCGAGACACTCGTGGTTTGCTTAACGCGGTTTCGGCGAAACCGCGACCGCGAGTGTCGGTCCTTTTCTGCGTTCTTGGTTATTTGCGTAGTCGGAGGATCCGACGGCATAATGTAGGCAAAATCGGAGCCGAAAATCTGTTCAGCAAAGTCCGATTGACGTCTAAGCGTCCGCCGGTTAAAAGAAGCACAGGCTAGACAAGATGCTACGTCGTGGTCTGGGCCTAAACAATGTATGCAATAGGAGTGGAAATCTTTATGAGGTATTTGTTTCCCACAAGATAAACAATTAACTTTCTCTGACATCGGCTGAGGCAAGAAAGAGTCCCCAACGGGGTACTTCGCTTTATAGAAGTCTTCAAAGTAGTATTCGGTAGTAGTAATCTCTGGATCTGACCGACCGGCACTTGCGAACAGCTACTGCTTC
The DNA here is from genome assembly GCF_019279795.1 of Protopterus annectens. Taxonomy (NCBI): domain Eukaryota; kingdom Metazoa; phylum Chordata; order Ceratodontiformes; family Protopteridae; genus Protopterus; species Protopterus annectens. The sequence continues at coordinate 764,626,010 of NC_056726.1, read as the reverse complement.
GGGCGCCACGCGGCAAGAAAGACTGAGGAAAATGGCGTCGGCTGATGCCTTTATACCCGAAAAACTGCCGCAATGACGTCGGGTGAAGTGCGACACCAGCCGAAGCCAGACCCAGACTTTGGAATCCGGCCGACCGAAGGGCTGCCTGACGACAGGACAACCCATTTGTAAAGACTGCAGATGCATCCTTGAAGGACATCGGCCCAAGCTGACTGTGGCCATGAGCGACTGAATTAGTAGATGCTTGGAGGTGGCAGTAAGGAGCCAGTCGTCTAGATATGGAAAAGTACAGTTTTGTACCTACCATAAATGTAGATGTCCGAACTGGATAGCATCTGCAGTCATAACAAATGGGTTATCCTGTCGTCAGGCAGCCCTTCGGTCGGCCGGATTCCAAAGTCTGGGTCCGGCTTCGGCTGATGTCGCACTTCACCCGACGTCATCTCTGCTGGTCTTCGGGTATAAAGGCATCAGCCGACGCCATTTTCCTCAGTGTTTCTTGCCCCAGATGCCAGTTGCCCTCTTGGAAGGTTAAATTTTGGATAAATGCCAATGTTTCCAAAAAAGTAGAAGGCAAACACAAAAATAAGCATGTATGTACATACATACAAACAAATACACCATAAGAGACTCCCCAGCTAGCTATTACGCGGGTAAATACCCTACCAGTACCCCAGAGGGAAGGAGGTGGGTAATCCTGACTGCAGATGCTATCCAGTTCGGACATCTACATTTATGGTAGGTACAAAACTGTACTATGTCCTTCATGGATGCATCTGCAGTCATAACAAATGGGTAGAATACCATAGCCAAACTAGGGGTGGAGGAAGAAAAATTATGGTGTAGTTAGGATCCCTTGCAGTACAGCAGTGGCAAACCCTGCTCGGGATCTAGAGTATAGAGGTAAATTATAATGCTTGGCAAATGTATGCACGGAGGTCCAAGTAGCCGCCTCAATAATGTCCTTGGTTGCCACTCCTCGTAAGAAAGCTGTGGTAGCGGCTGTAGCCCTTGTAGAATGAGGTCTTATGTTCTGTGGAATTGGTTTTCCATGGTAGGAGTAACAGAATCTTATGCAATTTCCTATCCATTTGGAGATTGTCTGTTTGGAAATTGCTTTTCCTTCGCTTCCTGTTGCATAGGCTACTAAAAGCTGGTCAGTTTTTCTGTTACTTTTGGTTCTGTCCAGGTAGTAGCGTAACTGCCTATGTACGTCCAAAGTATGCAGCAGTCTTTACCCCCTGTTCTGTGGATTGGGAAAGAAGGTAGGTAGGTGGATTGCCTGGTTTAAAGACACTCTGGATACCACCTTAGGCATAAATGTAGGATTAGTTCTCATGGACACCCTATCTTGATGGAAGATTAGGAAGGGTTGCACTGCCATTAAGGCCTGTAGTTCCGAAACCCTCCTTGCTGAGGTAATTGCCAGCAGGAAAGCAGTTTTCCATGACAGGTGTTGCAGATCTGCTGTTGCTGCTGGTTCAAACGGAGGGAGTGTCAACTTTTCTAGCACAAAGTTCAAGTCCCATGCTGGTAATGGTGGTTTCCTAGGAGGTTTTACATTCTTGATCCCTCTGAGGAACTGCCTGAGTAGAGGATGCGAAAAGACAGGTGGATCGAAGCTGTATTCTGCTGAAATAGCTGATGCATGTATCTTAATGGAGGAATAGGACAGGCCTGTATGTAGAAGCTCTGCCAAGTACTCCAGAATGTTAGCAATATCTATGTTTGACACATCTTTTCCTCTTTCAGTACTCCAAATGACAAACCTTTTCCATTTTCCTGCATAGTTCCTTCTTGTTGAAGGTCTGCGGGCTTCAAGGATAATGTCTTTAACCCTTTGGGAAAGGTCTGGTTAGTTGCTGCTATGTGATGTTCCAGGCAGTCAGTTGCAAGGTTTTTAGGTTTGGATGCATGATGTTGTAGTTGTTCTGAGTTAACATCAAAGGCATCAGGGGTATTGACCACATTCTCTCCGGCGCGATGCTCCTCAGCAATGGCTACCAGTGTTGTCTTGGCCAATTCGGAGCTATCAGGATTATCCTTGGACGTTCCTCTTTGATTTTCAGAAGTACCTTGTGCATCAAGGGAAGAGGTGGAAATGCATATGCTGTCAGGCCTTTCCAGCTGAAGGATAGAGAGTCCACCTTCCATGCAAGTGGGTGGAATGTCCTTGTGCAGAATTTTTGAGCTGGTGATTGAGTGGGGATGCGAATAGATCTATTTGTGGCATTCCCCATTTCTTTGTGATGGCCTTGAAGATGTCGGGTGTAGCATCCATTCGTGAGCATCCGAGGTGGTTCTGCTTAACATGTCTGCTAGGGTGTTCTCTTTTCCGGCACAAATATTGCCTGTAACTGGATGTTGTAGCTGAGAGCCAGATTCCAAAGTTCCAAAGTCATTCTGCATAGGGGTATGTAAGAGTGCCTCCCTGTTTGTTGATGTACCACATGACTGTGGTGTTGTCTGTCCTTATCATCAAATGGCCTTCTTTGAGGAATGATCTGAATTTTGGATTGCCAGTTTTACTGCCAGCATTTCTTTTGGTTTATGTGCAGGTGCAGCTGGTCTTGAGTCCACAATCCTTGTATGCATTTGTCCAGCATGTGCCCCATCCTAGGTCTGAGGCGTCCGTTGTGATGGTTTGGCTTGCTCGAAAGTTGTGGAAGGGTAAGCCTGGGTTTGACTGGCATGCTTGAGCCCACCATAGGAACTCCTGTTTTAGGCATGGGATTAGTGGGATTTCTGTTTCTAAGCTGTGCCTGTGCTGAGACCATAAATTCTTTAGGTACCACTGTAGCTTTCTCATATGCAGTCTGGCATGTGGGACCAAGATTATGCATGATGCCATGAAGCCCAAGGCCTGCAGAACTTTTCTTGCTGTTAGTTTGTTCTGCTTTGTTAATGCCAAGAAGTAAAGAGGAAGTTCTTTTGTTTTTCTGCAGTTAGGAATGCCATCTGTTTTACTGTGTCCAATTCCGCGAAGAATGTTCTTGTTTGGGATGGTATCAGCCTTGACTTTTGTAAATTGACTGTGTATCCCAGGGCTTGTAGCAAGTAAATGACCCTTTGTAAATCTGTTGTCAGCTTGCTTTTGTTGTCCGCTTGTAACAGGCAGTCGTCCAGGTATGGATAAATTTGGATTCCCTGTAGTCTGCAGTGGCGATTACTGATGCCAGGCATTTTGTGAATACTCTGGGCAGTAGATAAGCCAAAGGGCAATGCTGAGAATTGATAATGCTCTGATCCTGCAAGAAATCTGAGGTATCTTCTGCAATTTGGTCGAATGGGGACGTGCAGGTATGCCTCCTTGAGATCTAGAGTTACCAGCCAACACTCCTTGCCCAGCATGGGAAGAAGTTGCTGTAGGGTCAGCATTTTGAATTTTGGGACAATGATGTATGTGTTTAAGACGGACAGGTCAAGAATAGGTCTCCAACTTTTCTCTTTTCTTGGTACTAAGAAGAGTCTGGAGTAGAATCCTTTGCCCTGTTCTGTTATTGGTACTCTTTCCACAGCTCTCATCTTTGTTAATTTCGCTATCTGCTGTAGAGCTTCTATTTTTTGATTTGGAGGTAGGTTTGGCATTCCTCTTTTTACTGGTAAGGTGTGGAAGTGGAACCGGTAGCCTTGGTCTATGGTTTGCAAAATCCACTTGTCTTTTGTGATATAGTGCCAATTTTTCGAAAATAAGGCTAACTTTCCGCCTAAAGGTGCTGCTATTTGCTCCCTGGTAGGCGGTGTCAGAGCCAAGTGGCAGTGGTTGTGTCTGTGCCTCGGTTATTGCCTTGCCACTGTCGTCCTCTGTAGGCACCTCCTCTGGATTGATTTCTGCCTCTAGAGCGTCTATTCCTGCCCCTTTGGGATTTTGTGGAGTCTGGAAAGGACCAATTTTTGGCAGGCCAGTTCCTGCTAAACCTTGGGGGCTGAACCTGTAAGAAATCTTTAACTGTTTGTACAGATTTTGCCTTTTCTTCCATTTTCTTCATTACTTGCTGGGCAGGTGTACCAAATAGACTGGCCTTATCCATAGGAGCATCTAACAGCTTTGCTTTAACATGATCCGGTAAGACCTGTTCTTTCAACCATGCATGCCTTCTTATCACTGTGTCAGTCATGGCTGATCTAAATGAAGCCTCCAGTGCATCATAGCCACATTTTAAGGAATGGTTACTAACCTGTTGGATGTTATTCACCATTTCTAATACATATTTCTTATCTAAGGATTCATCAGAGGACAGTTTCTTAGTTAACTGATCAAGCATAAACTCTTGGTATTGGATCATATGAAACTGACAGTTTAAAGCTCTAGCTGAGAGAGTAGCAGAGGTGTAAACTTTTTCCCCATCTCTCTAAGGACCTGGATTCCCTTTCAGAAGGAATAGGGTTTTTGCTGTGGTCGAGGCTACTGCCTTAGGCCCCTGGGATATAGTTTCGGATCTGCAAGTGGGGCCTTGTATAGGTGGTGATGAGTGTCTGGCACCCTGTAAAATCTATCTGGTTTGGCAGGGGCTGGAGGTAAAGAATCAGGAGCAGTGCAAACATCATTAAATGCATCATCCACAACAGGCAGTACAGGAGGTATAGCTAAGGGCCTATGTTGTGGTAAGTGCAGAAAAGTCCTAAGCCTTTTTCTTGAATCTGAGAAATCTTGTCCCTGCCATTGGAATTGTTCTCTCATGGCATGTAAGGTTTCCCCAAAGGAAAATTCCTCTGGTGGAGAGGCAGCTGGAATGGATTCTTCAGCATCGGAATCTTCATAAGTAGAAAAAGGAGCCTCTGGCTGGTCTGTAATGTCTGAGTCATCCAGAATCATCAGAGGACACTGGCTCGGGGGGCTCTGCTCTAGGTCTCTTTTCTGGGGGCTGAGAGGCCCTGTCTGGGTGAGATTGGGATCCCCTAATTAAGGATATTAAATCTTCTGCCAGAGTAAGCATTTGTGAACTTGAAGTGGGCCTGTGTGAAGGGGGCTTAACAGGCACTGATTTAGCAGATTTGGCTGCTTTAGCCCTGGCAAAGGCCTTAATAGACATGGCTGCAGGAGGCCTAGCAGCACCACGTGCTGGGGTAGAGACATCTAAAGGGATGGTGTCTGACAAATCACTAAAAACCACAGTTGTAGGCAAAATTTCTGAGGCCGATTCAACTAAGGTAGCAGGAGCCTCAGTAGTAGTCATGGATTCGGCTGAAGATTGACCGGTTTTCTCGGTTTCGGCCGAAACCGAGACACTCGCGGCTTGCTTAACAGTGGTTTCGGCCGAAACCGCGGACCGCGAGTGTCGGTCTTTTTCTTTGCGTTTTTTAACAATTTGGGTAGTCGGAGGATCCGACGGCATAATGTACGCAAAATCTGAGCCGAAAAACTGTTCAGCAAACTCCGACAGACGCCTAAGCGTTCGTCGGTTGAAGGAAGCACAGGCCGAACAGGCTGCTACGTCGTGGTCTGGGCCTAAGCAAGGCAGACAGTAAGAGTGGAAATCTTTATGAGGTATTTGTTTCCCACAAGTTAAACAGTTATTGACTTTTTCTGACATCGGCTGAGGCAAGAAAGAGTCCCCAGCGGGTACTTAGCTTTTAGAAGTCTTCGAAGTAGTATTCGGTAGTAGTAATCTCTGGATCTGACCGACCGGCACTTGCGAACAGCTTCTGCTTCGGGCGCCACGCGGCAAGAAAGACTGAGGAAAATGGCGTCGGCTGATGCCTTTATACCCCAAGACCAGCAGAGATGACGTCGGGTGAAGTGCGACATCAGCCGAAGCCGGACCCAGACTTTGGAATCCGGCCGACCGAAGGGCTGCCTGACGACAGGACAACCCATTTGTTATGACTGCAGATGCATCCATGAAGGACATCACTTGGAATCCTAGACTTCTCAGGTGAGAAGTCACCACTGCCAGACACTTGGTGAACACCCTGGGGGCTGTGGTGAGACCAAAGGGCAGTGCTCGAAACTGGAAATGACTGTCTCCCAGGCGGAAGCGTAAATTACTCCTGGACTCTTGACTTATCAGAATGTGATAGTAAGCGTCCTTGAGATCTATGGAGCACATCCAGACATCCTTCTCCAATAGTGGGAGAATGGACTGAAGAGTGACCATTCGGAATTTGGACTTTTTCACAAAGCGATTCAATGAACTGAGGTCCAAAATGGGCCTGAAGTCCCCTGTCTTTTTTGGCACCAAAAATAGTCTTGAGTAAGTTCCTGATCTGATCTGATCGGCGGGGACAGGCTGGATGACTCCTTTTTCTAGCAGCTTTGAAACCTCTATTGCTGCTTGATCCCGCTGACTGGGTGGCACGTCCGGGATTTCCCTGAAGGGAAGGGGGCTTGATGAAGGGAATGAGATAGCCTCGGTAATAATCCGAGCACCCACTGGTCGCTGGTAATAGCTTCCCAAGCCTGTGGGTGTTCCATAAACGACCCAGACTGGCTCGAGCTGCACAGTCGGGCACCAACTCAGGGACGGTGGCGTAGGAGGAACCACGAAGGAATCGCGGTCTCCAGAGTTACGGGGCCTCTGCCACCTCTGGGATGGCGTCTTCCGAATCCCCTGCCTCTAGAGGGGATCACTGGGTGGAGTAGGGAAAGACCTCTGAGTTTTCCTGAACCACATTTTCCCTCCTCTGGGCCTTGGGGTAAGGCCTAGAGGGAGCGGAAAAACGGGCCCCAACGGCAGTCAAGGTCTTGCCCTCCTGCTCGCACCGAGTCAGTGTGTCCTTCACCTTGGGTCCAAATAAAGAGGACCCATCAAAAGGGGCGTCGGCGAAGGAAGACTTGAAGGCCTCCGCAAAGGAACACAAGCGTAACCAGGCGTGTCTCCTAAGGGCCACGCCTGTTCCCGCTGCTCTACTCGCCCACTCGGCCGCATACGAGATGAGCCTCATGGACGAGTTCACAATGGATGATAAGGTAGTCATCTGGGCGTCAACAGTGTGGGCTAAAGCCTCAGGTAGATTACCTGTGAGGGACTCACTTAGCTCTTTAAGGAGGTCCCTTTGGAGCCTAGTAAAATGACACAGGTAATTCAGCGACCGTAAGGTAAAGGCCGCTGAAGAAAGGGTACGCTTCCCGTACCTATCCATGCTCCTGGAATCCTTATTAGGAGGGTGGATAGACATTGAAGCCTCTGCCACATCCTGCTGTGTGGCAGATGCCACCACCATCGCATCTACAGGAACTCCTTTCGTTAAAAATTCCTTTTGAGGGGGGGCTGAAAGGAATTTGTTGGGTCTTGCAGGCACCGGTTCCCACAGAGTCAGGGTGCTCCCAAGCCTTTCGAGAAATTAAATCAAGTAACTCATCGAAGGGCGGAGACACCCAGGAGGCGGAGGGCTGGGCCCCGAAGGCCTTGAGGAAGACTGACTCCCCAGCGGAAGGGGTTTTGGCCTGCCAATCTCCTGTCTCAGAATCTCAAGGATATCCGAGAAAGAGACATCATCCGAAGATGATTTTGGGGACCCCTCCGCATCATCGAGGTCAGTGTCAGATGTGATAGACTCATCTTGGGAGTCCACGTGCTTCCTCTTGCACAATTTCTTCCGTGGAGGCTCATCCGAAGCGGTTTTGGACGGACCCCCCCCGGAAGAAGGGAACCCCCCACGGGGGTATCCTCAGGTCCTGGGACCCCACTGTCATGGGACTGCAGTACGCCAGAAGCACCAGTCTCTAGGTCTAGGGACGGTGAGATGGAAACCTGCTGAGCCGATAAGGACATGGCCAGCGCGCTCCTCATGGCCTCAAAGGCAGGACCTCCAGACTCCATGGAGGTCACTGGCCGAGAGACCACGACGGCACTCGGAATCCCCGCAGCCGATGCTCCGAGGGGAAGACTAGGCACCGAGGCACCTAGCTCCAAGATGTTCCCCTCGGCCCCGGCTGAGGAAGTCCCGGTACCGAACCCCGAACCAGAGGACAGGGTAGGAACAATGGTCGGAACCGATAAACTCCGAAGGGGTCTCGGTTCCGACTGTGCGGCTCCGCCTTGCTCCACCATCACCGACTCCAACGGCTCCGAGGAAGTTGGAGGAGGAATCGAAAGCTTTGAGGGGGGGATTGGCTCCGGGGCCGAATGGGCTGGAGCCGAGACCATTTTTGCGAAAACCGGAGACTGGAAAAGTCTCTGAATAACTCTATCCAAATCCGAATCAGATAATTTGGAGGATCTAGAGGAAATAGAAAGGGGCCGAGACGACTTCTCTCTCGGCTCAGACAAGGTAGGGGACCGGCTCCGAAAGGGCTCCAACACTATCGGCGCAGGATCCGACACAGTATGAATAAGGATCAGCGCCGAAGGAGCTTTAGGAGCAGAGGGGGAAGAGTCTGAGCTGCACACCTCCATCGGCTCCGAGACCAATGGAACCGAGGGAGATGATTCGCCTCTCGATGCTCCAACCTGCGGCTCCGAAACTAATGGAGCCGAGGAAAGAGGCATCGTGGCAGACCCTTCGACCCTCGGCTCCGAAGTCAGTGGAGCCGAGGAAGAAGAGGTCGACATATGCTTCTTAGTAGTCGGCTCCGACGGACTGGTCGGAGCCGACGACCTTTTCTTTTTAGAAGCAGTAGCAGAAGATGAAGCCAAAGCTTCCTCAAAGGAGGGCTTAATAAGGCCCTTCAGGATCAATTTATTTTTACGTTCTTGAAGAACCCTAGCAGAAAAGGCATGGCACACACTACATGTCTCTTGCAAATGCTTTGGCCCTAAACAATAAACGCAAATGGCATGACTATCCGTGATAGACATTTTATAATTGCACTTAGTGCACTTTTTAAAACCAGATTTCTGCTCTTTAGACATTTTCACCAACAAACAAATGGAACAATCTAACTGCCACACAAAAAAACAGTACTTCACCAAAAACTTTAAAGCGCGAGAATAGGGCGTGAGCCCTCTGAACACAAGATTTACCTCACAAGGAGAAACAACAACAACAAAGGGAACACAACAACGGGCAAAAGCCCTCTAACTTAAACGGGCTTTACCCGGAGAAGAAAAAGGAATAAAAAAAGAAGAAAATACACTTAGCTCCAGCCAAGTCGAGACCACGTCTAGCTTGATAAAGCGGCAAACAAGATCTGGGGAAGCAGGTGTGGTGCATCCTGGGATAGAGGGTAGCCCAGCCAATAACAGACTTTGTTCTAGTATACTAGTTGGCGAGTGAGCGATGGATCGCTCGAACCCATCAGTTATGAATGTAGGCGAGATAGGATCCCATTACATCTCTCTGTTCTCTTCAAATAGAAACACAGCTACCTATGTACATCCAGGCAATGTAGTTTGCACTCCCCTTTGTTTGAAAAATTGGGAAAAAAGATGGGTAGTTGAATAGACTGATTAAGATTAGTTTCTGAGGCTACCTTGGGAATGAAGGAAGGATTGGTCCTGAGAGATATCCTATCCTTGTGAAAAAACAATCAGGGATCTTTTATGCAGAGAGCCTGCAATTCAGAAACCCTCTTGGCAGAGGTAAGAGCCACCAAAATGCAGTCTTCCAAGACAGACACTTAATATCACACACCGCTCCACGCTTGAAGGGAGGTTGTGTCAGGGACTGCAGCACCAAAGTAAGATCCCAAGGAGGAGACAGATATTTGAAAGGAGGTGTGAGCAAGAAAATACCCTTAAGAAAGGCTTTGCACAGTCTAGAAAAAAACATGGGGTTATCACTTAGGTGGAAATTGGATATAGCTGCCAACTGAAGTGTAATCATCAAGAAGCTCGCCCCTTGTTGAAAAAGAGGACAGGAATGACAAAATGTCCAGAATCGGAGCAGAAAATGGATCTATGTCACACTGATGAGCACAAAGAGAGAATGTCTTCCATTTACTGGAATACACCTTTTTAATGGAAGGCTTCTGGGAGGACAAAATGATGTCCTTCACTTGAGAAGGCAGTTTAATTTGGCTGACAATCATTGGAACTGGAGGTACCCAGCTGTCAGCCGCAGGAATTGAACATTGGGAAGAGGAAGCCCCCAGGGATGGGAAATGAGATCCTAGGCTGGATCTAATATCCAAGGTGGATATTTCAGATGAGACCAGAAGAGGGAGAACCACTTCTGAAGAGGCCAGAAGGGGGCAATGAGGATGAGATGAGTCTTCAGGTGACGTGCTTTCTATAAGACTTTGGGAATCAGGGGTGTTGGAGGAGAAGGATAGAGAAGTCCTGGCGGCCAATCATTTATCAGAGCATCCCTGGGTGATTCCCCCGGTGGGGGGGATCAGGGCAAAGTATTTGCTGCATTTGTGATTGAATGGGGAGGCAAACAGATGGCAGCAAGGAAGACCCAACAATCAAAAATCTGGCTTGTCACTGACTGGGTCAGGGACCACTCTTTGGGACTCAGGATAGACCTGCTGAGCTTGTGTGCCAACACTTTGGAATCACCGGGAATAAGCGCTGTGAGAAGAAAGGGCCTGGAGGACATAGCCCATTCCCACACTCTCACAGCCTCTCTGAACAGAGGATATGACTGTGGCCCCCCCGTTTGTTGATGTACCACACTACCGCCATGTTGTCTGTCTGAATTGGCACAGTCACAAAACGGAGACAGTCCTGGAAGACTTGCAATGATATGAGGACTGCTCTCCTCTCTAGGACACTGATGTGCAATTTGGTCACCAATGGGGACCACGTGCCTTGTTCCGTCCTTCCCTGAAAATGCCCACCCCCCCACCTCACCCTAACAGGGAGGCATCTGTAATCATTGTGGCCTGGAGCTATGGAAGACAAAATGGTCTCCCTAGTAGAAGGTCTTCTGACCAAAGCCACCATACTAAGTGATGCCGGCAGATTTGAGAGATTCAGACTCTCATGGACATAGGGTGAAGATGAGCTGACCACTGCACAGCAAGGGTCTACTGAAGAAAGTACAGTTGTGTACACTTACCATAAATGTAGCTATTCGAGTGTATTCACTGTTGCAGTCATCACATTTGGGTTATCTGCTTGCAGTAGCCCTCAGTCGGCCTGATTATCAAAGCCTTAGGTCCTGTGTCGGCTGCTGTCGCATCTTCTGTGACGTCAGGTAGTCAGGGGTATAAAGCATGCAGTCAATGCCATTACATCAGTTTTTCTTGCACCAGATGTCAGGGGCCCCCCTAATGGGAAGCAATTAAATATTATATGTATGTATATATATATATATATATATATATATATATATATATATATATATATATATATATATATATATATATACACACACACACATATATATATATATATATATAGAGATATATATACAGATATATGTACACACACACACACAAAAGGTTATACCTCCAACAAAAAAGCAAACACACCAAAAAGCTTTTAAGCATAGTAAAGGAGAGTAGAGATATAGCCAAAAGAAGTCAGGGGGTTGGAGGGACGGTAACCAGGACTGCAACGGTGAATACACTTAAACATCTACATTTATGGTAAGTGTACTCAACTGTACTATGTTCTTCGTGTTTCACTGCTGCAGTCATCACATTTGGGTAGATTCCCAAAGCTAAGGATGGGAGGAGGAATTTAGATAGCATTAGGACCAGCTATAAGGCCCTGCAAGACTGCAGTGGCAAAGCCAGCTCTAGATTTAGAGAAATTTGGTAAATGGTAATGCTTGGTGAAAGTATTTACAGAACTCAAGGTAGCAGCTTCTAGGATGTCCCTGGTAGGGACACCTCTGAGAAAGGCTGTAGAGGTAGATGCAGCCCTGGTAGAATGGGGTCTAATCCCCTGTGGGATAGGTTTTCCATGGTGCTCATATCATAAATGAATGCAATGGCCTATCCATTTAGAAATGGTTTGCTCTGAAATAGCTTTCCCCTCTGCCCCTGAAGCAAATGCCACCAGCAGTTGTTCAGATTTCCTTTGAGGCTTAGTCCTGTCCAAGTAAAATCTAAGTTGTCTGTGCACATCTAAGGAGTGCAGTATCCATTCCCCCTTGTTCTGTGGATTAGAAAAGAAGGTTGGCACATGAATGGACTGATTAAGCGCTACACTGGATACCACCTTGGGCATGAAGAATGGATTGGTCCTGAGGGACACCCTGTCCACATGAAAGATGATGAAGGGCTCCACTGTCATAAGGGCCTATAATTCAGATACCCTTCTTGCTGAAGTAATTGCTAAAAGGAAGGTTGTTTTCCAAGAAAGGAATTTTAACTCTGCACTTGCAGCTGGCTGGTTGACGAATGAAGAGAATGAGAGGGAGAGAAGGTTGGATGATGTGCGGATAGTGAATCATGAAGTGCAGTGGATTAGCAAGGAGGAAGTAAGGATAGCTATGAAGAGGATGAAGAACGGAAAGGCTGTTGGTCCAGATGACATACCTGTGGAAGCATGGAGGTGTTTAGGTGAAATGGCAGTGGAGTTTTTAACTAGATTGTTTAATGAAATCTTGGAAAGTGAGAGGATGCCTGAGGAATGGAGAAAAGGTGTTTTGGTACCGATTTTTAAGAATAAGGGTGATGTGCAGAGCTGTAGTAACTACAGAGGGATTAAACTGATCAGTCACAGTATGAAGTTATGGGAAAGAGTAGTGGAAGCTAGGTTAAGAAGGGAGGTGATGATTAGTGATCAGCAGTATGGTTTCATGCCAGGAAAGAGCACTACAGATGCGGTTTGCTCTGACAGTGTTGATGGAGAAGTACAGAGAAGGTCAGAAGGAGTTGCATTGTGTCTTTGTGGATTTAGAGAAAGCATATGACAGGGTGCCTAGAGAGGAGTTGTGGTACTGTATGAGGAAGTCGGGAGTGTCAGAGAAGTTTGTAAGAGTGGTACAAGATATGTACGAGGGTAGTGTGACAGCGGTGAGGTCTGAGGTGGGAGTGACGGATGCGTTTAAGGTGGAGGTGGGATTACATCAAGGATCAGCTCTGAGCCCTTTCTTATTTGCAATGGTGATGGACAGGTTGACAGATGAGATCAGACAGGAGTCCCAGTGGACTATGATGTTTGCAGATGACACTGTGAGCTGTAGTGAGAGTAGGGAACAGGTGGAGGAGACCCTGGAGAGGTGGAGGTATGCTCTAGAGAGAAGAGGAATGAAGGTCAGCAGGACTAAGACAGAATATATGTGTGTGAATGACAGGAAGGATAGAGGAATGGTGAGGATGCAGGGAGTATAGGTGGCGAAGCTGAATGAGTTTAAGTACTTGGGATCAACAGTTCAGAGTAATGGTGAGTATGGAAGAGAGGCGAAGGACAGAGTACAGGCAGGATGGAGTGGGTGGAGAAGAGTGTCAGGAGTAATTTGTGACAAACGAGTATGAGGAAGAGTGAAAGGGAAGGTCTACAAGAGGATAGTGAGACCAGCTATGTTATACGGGTTGGAGACGGTGGCATTGACAAAAAGGCAGGAGTCAGAGCTTGACGTGGCAGAGTTGAAGATGTTAAGATTTGCACTGAGTGTGATGAGGATGGACAGGATTAGGAATAAGTACATTAGAGGGTCAGCCCAGGTTGGAAGGTTTGGAGACAAAGCCAGAGAGGCAAAATTACGTTGGTTTGGACATGTGCTGAGGAGGGATGCAGAGTATATTGGGAAAAAGATGCTAAGGATGAAGCTGCCAGGTAACAGGAAAAGAGGAAGGCCTAAGATAAGGTTTATGGATGTGGTGAGAGAGGATATGCAGGTGGTTGGTGTGACAGAGCAAGATGCAGAGGACAGGAGGAAATGGAAACAGTTGATCTGCTGTGGCGACCCCCAACGGGAGCAGCCAAAAGAAGAAGAAAGACTTGCAGCTGGCTCAAAAGGAGGAAGAGTGAGTTTCTCCAAGACAAAGGTAAGGTCCCAGGCTGGGGTTGGAGCTCTCCTGGGTGGTCTCAAAATTTTGGCCCCTCTGAGGAATGCTTGAGCAGTGGATGAGAGAAGAGGGGAGGTTCTGTGTTATAATGAGCTGCAATGGCTGAGGTGTGGATTTTAATGGAGGAAAAAGACAGGCCCTTGTGAAGCATTTCAGTTAAGTATTGTAAAATCTGAGGCAAATTGGGCACTGCTGTGCTCATGCCTTGAGACTGGTTCCAGGCACAGAATCTTTTCCATTTTTCAGCATAAGATTTTCTAGTACTAGGCCTCCTTGCCTCTAAAATGATATCCATCACAGGTTTGCTGAGGGATGGTAAAGGAGAGATTAAGTAATTAGCCAGGCTGCAAGGTTCAGTGCTGGAAGCTGATGGTGCAGAATGTGGTTCTCCTGCTGACACAGCAGGGAAGGAGTCTGAGGCAGGTGCCATGGAGATAATCGTGACACATTGCGCAGGAAGGGGTACCAGTGTTGGCACGGCCAGTCTGGAGCAATCAAATAATCCTTGGTTTGTCCTGTTTGATTTTTAGTAGTACTTTGGAGAGCAGAGGCAGAGGGGGGAAGGCATAGACTGATAGGTTTTTCCAGCTTAAGGACAGAGCATCCACTTTCCAGGCTTGTTTGTGGGGAGTCCTTGTGCAAAATTTGATGAATTGGTAGTTCTGGGGAGAGGCAAACAGGTCTATATCAGGGCTCCCCCATTTACTTGTCAACATGTTGAAAATTCTTGGTTCCAGTTTCCACTCGTGTGGGTCCATGAGGTTTCTGCTTAGTCAGTCTGCAGGTGTATTTAATTTGCCTGACAGGAATTGAGCTTGTAGGTGCACTTGGTAGCTCAAGGCTGTGTTCCACAATGCCATGGCTAGTCTGCAAAGGGGGTAAGGATGTGCACCCCCATGCTTATGTACCACATAACAGTGGTGTTGTGTGTCTTTACCATTAGTTGTCCTGGAAGAATGTGGTCCTTGAAGGCTGTCAGAGCATTCTGTACAGCTAACATTTCTTTCTGAATGATATGCAGGTGCATTTGACTTGGGTTCCATTTGCCCTGAATACACTTCCCTGCCAGGTAAGCCCCCCATGCATAGTCTGATGCATCTGTTAGTGTTTGGGCGGCAGGGGTTGGTGTGAAATGTAGTCCCTTGTTTTGGTGGCAGGCCTCTGCCCACCAAAGGAACTCTAGGCATAGGCAAGGTATGATAGGAATCATTGTTTCTAGGTCTTCAGAATGTTAACACCATAGGCTTTTTAGATACAACTGTAGTTTCCTCATATGTAGTCTTGCATATGGAATTAGAAGAATGCAGGAGGCCATGAACCCCAAGGCTTGCAGTATTTGTCTTGCAGATATAGCAGGGCTTTTGTGGCCACTTGTTTGAAGTAGGTTGTCAAATGAATTTGCTTTTCTGGCGAGAGGTAAGCCGTCTGGGAAGTTGTATTCAAGCTTGCTCTCAGGAATATAATTTGTTGACAGGGTACCAGGTGTGATTTATTTTCGTTTATGGTGTACCCCAGACAAGTTGGAACCTTTTTTACAAAGGCCAGATGATTCAAAAGTATGTCCTGGCTTTCTGCCTGAAATAGACAATGGTCCGAGTATGGGTATATCTGAATATTTCTTTGCCTGCAAAATGCAATAACTGGAGCTAGGCACTTTGTGAATACCCTGGGCGCAGTAGATAAGCCAAAGGGCAGTGCAGAGAACTGATACTGCGTATAGCCTGCTTTGAAGCTTAGGCATCTTCTGCAAGATTCCCTGATTGGGATGTGCAGGTATGCTTCTTTTAAATCTAGTGCTGCCAACCAGGCATTGTTGCCTAGCATAGGAAGTAATTGGTGAAGAGTCAGCATATTGAATTTTGGAATCTCCAAAAAGGTGATTAGAGTAGACAGGCCCAGGATAAGACGCCATGAATCGTCTTTTCTGGGTACCAGGAAAAGTCTCTAGTAGAAACCTTGTCCCTTTTCCTCTTCTGGTACCAGCTGAATAGCCCCCATGCTTAAGAGAGAAAGTACTTGTTTTTGGGCCTCTGCCCACTGATTTGGGGCTAGGTCTGGCCACCCACCTGGTGTTGGCAATGTGTGGAAGTGAAATCTGTACCCCTGGGAAACTATATTCAAAACCCATTTGTCCTGGGCAATGAGTTCCCAATTCTTTGCATGAAGAGCAATCTTTCCTCCCAAAGGGGTAGTAAGTTGGTAAGTGCTTGAAAATTTTAAAAGGAAGTCACTGAGACCGTTTACCATAGGGGGGAGTCTTATTATTCCCAGACTTGGAAGTGGAGGCCCTCCACTGCTTAGTTCTGAGAGTCCCCTGGGACTGAAACCTGGGTTTTTTGCTGTGTCTGGGTTTGGCTTGAGAAGACCTGGAAGGGGCTGGAAAGGTCCAATTCTTAGAGGGCCAGTGCCTACTAAATCTAGGAGGCTGAAAGTACAGTTTTGTACCTACCATAAATGTAGATGTCCGAACAGGATAGCATCTGCAGTCATAACAAATGGGTTGTCCTGTCGTCAGGCAGCCCTTCGGTCGGCCGGATTCCAAAGTCTGGGTCTGGCCTCGGCTGGTGTCGCACTTCACCCGACGTCATCTCTGCTGGTCTTGGTATAAAGGCATCAGCCGGCCATTTTCCTCAGTGTTTCTTGCCCCAGATGCCAGTTGCCCTCTTGGAAAACTAAATTTTGGGTAAATGCCAATATTTCCAAAAAAAGTAGGCAAACACAAAAAATAAGCATGTATGTACATATATACAAACAAATACACCATAAGAGATCCCCAGCTAGCTATTAGGAGGGTAAATACCTAGGAATACCACAGAGGGGAAGGAGGGTGGGTAATCCTGACTGCAGATGCTATCCTGTTCGGACATCTACATTTATGGTAGGTACAAAACTGTACTATGTCCTTCAAGGATGCATCTGCAGTCATAACAAATGGGTAGAATACCATAGCCAAACTAGGGGAGGAGGAAGAAGAATTATGGTGTAGTTAGGATCCCTTGCAATACAGCAGTGGCAAACCCTGCTCGGGATCTAGAGTATAGAGGTAAGTTATAATGCTTGGCAAATGTATGCACGGAGGTCCAAGTAGCCGCCTCAATAATGTCCTTGGTTGCCACTCCTCGTAAGAAAGCTGTGGTAGTGGCTGTAGCCCTTGTAGAGTGAGGTCTTATGTTCTGTGGAATTGGTTTTCCATGGTAGGAGTAACAGAATCTGATGCAATTTCCTATCCACTTGGAAATTGTCTGTTTGGAAATTGCTTTTCCTTCCCTTCCTGTTGCATAGGCCACTAGAAGCTGGTCAGTTTTTCTATTGCCCTTGGTTCTGTCCAGGTAGTAGCGCAACTGTCTATGTACATCCAAGGTATGCAGCAGTCTTTCCCCCCTGTTCTGTGGATTGGGAAAGAAGGTAGGTAGGTGGATTGCCTGGTTTAGAGACACTCTGGATACCACGTTAGGCATAAATGTAGGATTAGTTCTCATGGATACTCTATCTGGATGGAAGATTAGGAAGGGTTGTACTGCCATTAAGGCCTGTAGTCCCGAAACCCTTCTTGCTGAAGTAATTGCCAGTAGGAAAGCAGTTTTCCAGGATAGGTGTTGAAGATCTGCTGTTGCTGCTGGTTCGAATGGAGGGAGTGTCAATTTTTCTAGCACAAAGTTCAAGTCCCATGCTGGTAATGGTGGTTTCCTAGGAGGTTTTACATTCTTGATTCCTCTGAGGAACTGCCTGAGTACAGGATGTGAGAAGACAGGGGGATCGAAGCTGTATTCTGCAGAAATAGCCGATGCATGTATCTTGATGGAGGAATAGGACAGGCCTGTATGGAGAAGCTCTGCCAAATACTCCAGGATGTTGGCAATATCTATCTTTGACACATCTTTTCCTCTTTCAGTGCTCCAAATGACAAACCTTTTCCATTTCCCTGCATAGTTCCTTCTTGTAGAAGGTCTGCGGGCCTCCAGGATAATGTCTTTAACCCTTTGGGATAAATCTGGGTTAGTTGCTGTTATGTAATGTTCCAGGCAGTTAGTTGCAGAGTTTTTAGATTTGGATGCATGATGTTGTAGTCGTTCTGAGTTAACATCAAAGGCATCAGGGGTAGTGTCCACGTTCTCCCCCGTGACATGCTCCTCAGCAATGGATACCAGTGTTGTCTTGGCCAATTTGGAGCTATCAGAATTATTCTTGGATGCTCCTCTTTGATTTTCAGTAGTATCTTGTGCATCAAAGGAAGAGGTGGGAATGCATATGCTGTCAGGCCTTTCCAACTGAAGGATAGAGAGTCCACCTTCCATGCAAGTGGGTGGTATGTCCTTGTGCAGAATTTCTTGAGCTGGTGATTGAGTGGGGATGCGAATAGGTCTATTTGTGGCATTCCCCATTTCTGTGTGATGGCCTTGAAGATGTCGGGTGTAGCATCCATTCGTGAGCATCCGAGGTAGTTCTGCTTAACATGTCTGCTAGGATGTTTTCTTTTCCGGTACAAATATTGCCTGTAACTGAATGTTGTAGCTCAGAGCCATATTCCATAGGTCCAGAGTCATTCGGCATAGGGGGTATGAATGAGTGCCTCCCTGTTTGTTGATGTACCACATGACTGTGGTGTTGTCTGTCCTTATCATCAAATGGCCTTCTTTGAGGAATGGTCTGAAATTCTGGATTGCTAGTTTTACTGCCAGCATTTCTTTTTGATTTATGTGCAGGTGCAGTTGATCTGGGGTCCATAATCCTTGTATGCATGTGTCCAGCATGTGGGCCCCCCCAACCTAGGTCTGAGGCGTCCGTGGTGATGGTTTGGCTTGCTTGAAAGTTGTGGAAGGGCAAGCCTGGGTTTGACTGGCATGCTTGAGCCCACCATAGGAACTCTTGTTTCAGGCATGGGATTAGTGGTATTTCGGTTTCTAAGCTGTGCCTGTGTTGAGACCATAAATTATTTAGGTACCACTGTAGTTTTCTCATATGCAATCTGGCATGGGGGACCAGGATTATGCATGATGCCATGAAGCCCAAGGCCTGCAGTACTTTCCTTGCTGTTAGTTTGTTCTGCTTTGTTAATGCCAAGAAGTAATGAGGGAGTTGTTCTTGTTTTTCTGCAGTTAGGAATGCCATTTGTTTTACTGCGTCCAATTCTGCACCCAAGAATGTTTTTGTTTGGGATGGTATTAGTCTTGACTTTTTTAAATTGACTGTGTATCCCAGGGCTTGTAATAAGCAAATGACTCTTTGTAAGTCTTTTGTCAGTTTGCTTTTGTTGTCCGCTTGTATCAGGCAGTTGTCCAGGTATGGATAAATTTGGATTCCCTGTAGCCTGCAATGAGCGATTACTGATGCCAAGCATTTTGTGAATACTCTGGGCGCAGTAGATAAGCCAAAGGGCAATGCTGAGAATTGATAATGCTCTGATCCTGCAAGAAATCTGAGGTATCTTCTGCAATTTGGTCGTATGGGGACGTGCAGGTATGCCTCCTTGAGATCTAGAGTTACCAGCCAACACTCCTTGCCCAGCATGGGAAGAAGTTGCTGTAGGGTCAGAATTTTGAATTTTGGGACAATGATGAATGTGTTTAAGGTGGACAGGTCGAGAATAGGTCTCCAACTTTTCTCTTTTCTTGGTACTAGGAAGAGTCTGGAGTAGAATCCTTTGCCCTGTTCTGTTGGTGGTACTCTTTCCACAGCTCTCATCTTTGTTAATTGAGCTATCTGTTTTAGAGCTTCTGTTTTCTGATTTGGAGGTAGGTTTGGCATTCCTCTTTTTACTGGTAAGGTGTGGAAGTGAAACCCGTAGCCTTGGTCAATGGTCTGTAAAATCCACTTGTCTTTTGTGATATAGTGCCAATTTTTTGAAAATAAGGCTAACTTTCCGCCTAAGGGTGCTGCTATTTGTTCCCTGGTAGGCGGTGTCAGAGCCAAGTCACTGTGATTGTCCTGTTGCAGTGGTTGTGTCTGTGCCTCGCTGGTTATTGCCTTGCCACTGGCGTCCTCTGTAGGCACCTCCTCTGGATTGATTTCTGCCTCTGGAACGTCTATTCCTGCCTCTCTGAGATTTAGAGGAGTCTGGAAAGGACCAATTTTGGAAGGCCAGTTCCTGCTAAACCTTGGGGCTGAACCTGTAAGAAATCTTTAACTGTTTGTACAGATTTTGCCTTCTCTTCCATTTTCTTCATTACTTGCTGAGCAGGAGAACCAAATAGACTGGCCTTATCCATAGGAGCATCTAACAGCTTTGCTTTAACATGATCCGGCAAGACCTGTTCTTTCAACCATGCATGCCTTCTTATAACTGTGCCAGTCATGGCTGATCTAAATGAAGCCTCCAGTGCATCATAGCCACATTTTAAAGAATGGTTACTAACCTGCTGAATGTTATTCACCATTTCTAAAACATATTTCTTATCTAAGGAGTCATCAGAGGACAGTTTCTTAGTTAACTGATCAAGCATAAACTCTTGGTATTGGATCATATGAAACTGACAGTTCAAAGCTCTAGCTGAAAGAGTAGCAGAGGTGTAAACTTTTTACCCCATCTCTCTAAGGACCTGGATTCCCTTTCAGAAGGGAGGGTTTTTGCTGAGGTCGAAGCTACTGCCTTAGGCCCCTGGGAGATAGTCTCAGGATCTGCAAGTGGGGCCTTGTATAGGTGGTGATGAGTGTCCGGTACCCTGTAAAACCTATCTGGTTTGGCGGGGGCTGGAGGTAAAGTATCAGGAGCAGTGCAAACATCATTAAATGCATCATCCACAACAGGCAGAACTGGAGGTATAGCTAAGGGCCTATGTTGCGGTAAGTGTAGAAAGGTCCTAAGCCTTTTTCTTGAATCTGAGAAATCTTGTCCCTGCCACTGGAATTGCTCTCTCATGGCATGTAAGGTTTCCCCAAAGGAAAATTCCTCTGGTGGAGAGGCAGATGGAATAGATTCTTCAGCATCGGAATCTTCATAAGTAGAAAAAGGAGCCTCTGGATGGTCTGTAATGTCTGAATCATCAGAAGAATCATCTGAGGACACTGGCTCTGGGGGCTCTGCTCTAGGTCTCTTTTCTGGAGGCTGAGAGGCCCTGTCTGGGTGAGATTGGGATCCCCTTATCAAAGAGATGAGATCCTCTGCCAGAGTAAGCATTTGAGAACTGGAACTGGGCCTGTGTGAGGGGGGATTAACAGGCACTGATTTAGCAGTTTTGGCTGCTTTAGCCCTGGCAAAGGCCTTAATAGACATGGCTGCAGGAGGCCTAGCAGCACCACGTGCTGGGGTAGAGACATCCAAAGGGATGGTGTCTGATAATTCTATAGGAACCACATTAGTAGGCAAAACTTCAGAGGCCGATTCAACTAGGGTAGCAGGAGCCTCGGTAGTAGTCATGGATTCGGCTGAAGATTGACCCGTTTGCTCGGTTTCGGCCGAAACCGAGACACTCGCGGTTTGCTTAACCGTGGTTTCGGCCGAAACCGCGGACCGCGAGTGTCGGTCTTTTTCTTTGCATTTTTTAACAATTTGAGAAGTCGGAGGATCCGACGGCATAATGTATGCAAAATCTGAGCCGAAAAACTGTTCAGCAAACTCCGACCGACGCCTAAGCGTTCGTCGGTTGAAGGAAGCACAGGCTAAACAGGCTGCTACGTCGTGGTCTGGGCCTAAACAAGGTAAGCAGTAAGAGTGGAAATCCTTATGAGGTATTTGTTTCCCACAAGTTAAACAGTTATTTACTTTTTCTGACATCGGCTGAGGCAAGAAAGAGTCCCCAACGGGGTACTTAGCTTTTTAGAAGTCTTCGAAGTAGTATTCGGTAGTAGTTATCTCTGGATCTGACCGACCGGCACTTGCGAACAGCTTCTGCTTCGGGCGCCACGCGGCAAGAAAGACTGAGGAAAATGGCGTCGGCTGATGCCTTTATACCCGAAGACCAGCAGAGATGACGTCGGGTGAAGTGTGACACCAGCCGAGGCCAGACCCAGACTTTGGAATCCGGCCGACCGAAGGGCTGCCTGACGACAGGACAACCCATTTGTTATGACTGCAGATGCATCCTTGAAGGACATCTTGTAAAAAATCTTTACCAGTTTGCATAGATTTAGCTTTATCTTCCATCTTTTTAAGAACTTCCTCAGCCTTGTTGCCAACCAGGCGGTCCTGATTTAAAGGAGCATCCAACAATTTAGCTTTAACATGATCAGGCAAAGATTGCTCCTTAAACCAAGCATGCCTTCTGATTACAGACCCTCTAACAGCAGCCCTGCAAGAGGCCTCTAATGAATCAAAACCACATTGCAAAGTATGTTTTCCAACTTGTTTGGCAGAATGCATTAAATCCTGTAATTCTTTATTTTCCACACAGTCAGGAATCAACATCATTTTCTGTTTAAGTAGTCCAATAACATGTTGCTCATATTTTAACATATGAAACTGGCAGTTTAAAGCCCTAATGGCCAAGGCTGCAGAAGTGTAAACCTTTTTACCCCATCTATCCAGCGCCCTGAAGTCTCTATCAGAAGGGGTAGGATTTTTAGTAGTAGAAGCCTTAATGCCCTTGGGCCCCTGTGAAATAGTCTCTGGATCTGCAATAGGATTTTTGAAAAGGAACTTGTGGGACTCGGGGACCCTGTAGTATCTGTCAGGTTTTCTGGGAGCAGGAGGCAGGGAATCAGGGACCAAACTAGATTCCGAGAAAGCATCATCAACAATGTCTAGTACAGGAGGAATAGCTAAAGGCCTATGGTGAGGTAGGAGAAGGAAATCCCTAAGCCTCTTTTTTGAATCAGAAAAATCCTGGCTTTCCCAGTGGAAATGCTCCCTTAAGAGTATGTAATATTTCCCCAAAAGAAAAATCCTCAGGAGTGGAAACAGAGGGAATAGAGTCCTCTGCATCAAAATCCTCATACGTAGGTAAGGGCAAATCCAGATCATCACAACAGTCAGAAAAAACAGAATCCTGATCAGAAGATTCATAATCAACTTCAGTCCTAGGCTCTTAGGAAGGGGGGGGGGGGGTGGCTACCTCTGATTAGACTTATTAGATCTTCAGCCATTCTTATCATTTGTTTTTTAGGCCTAGAGGCCTGAGCATGCGGCCTAGGCGTCATTTTTTTTAGACATGGATTGAGATTTAGGGCCAAGTAAAGAAGGAGGCGTTGGTTTAATATGCAAGTCCGTAGGCCTGAATACACCCTCAGAAGCCGGTGCCTGAACAGCGGCTCCAGACCCATCTAAGGTAGAGACATCCGCGGGTTCAGTTTAAGCAACTCACGGCATACTGGACTCTGAATGGGTCTCAGTAGAGGCCTGCGAATCAGAAGTAGCAGGTATCAGGGGCTGTGAAAGCGCCTCACTGAGTACCGGCGAACTGGCAACTGGCTTAGGAGAAGCGTCGTCGGCAGTTTTAGACCTCGGCGGCCTGTCTCGGTCTTTATCTTTGCGTTTTTTTGGAATCCCGGTAGTCGGATGGCTAACCGATGACATTTCTGGATAATTTAACCGAAAGCCTAAATATTTAGAGGTGAAAATATATCGATGACGGTTAGTGTGCTGATTAAATAAAGCACAAAACCAACAGCAAGGTACATCATGGTCAGGGCCTAGGCAAGGAATACAGTACGAATGAAAATTTTTATGAGGTATTTGCTTTCCACAAGTAATGGAATTATTAACTTTTACTGACATCGGTGAGAAGCAAGAAAAAGTTTCCCCAATGGGGTACTTCGCTTTAGTTGAAGACTTCGGTTCTGAAACTCGAAAACGAAAATTTCAGGAGTCGGCCAACTGGCACTTTCGAACTGCTTCTGCTTCGGGCACCGCACGGCAAGAAAGACTGATGCAATGGCGTCGGCTGCATGTTCTATACCCCTGACTATCTGACATCATGGAAGAAGGGACAGCAACCGACGCAGGACCCAAGACTTAGTTAATCAGGCCGACTGAGGGCTACCTGCAAGCAGATAACCCAAATGTAATGACTGCAACAGTGAAACACGAAGAACATCATCTGTTTAATATGTCTCTTGTTCTCAATTTGTACTTTAACAATGTGTTTTTAGCTTTGTTACAATGCAATTTTTTTTACTGTTGTAGTGAGGTAATGTTCTTTCTTTCTTCTTTTTATATCTATTAAGATATTCAAAAATGAAGAAAAGATAAAGACACGAAAAAATGGGTGTTTATATGGCACAATTCACATAAATATCCTCACAATACCATTTCAGACATCATGCTTACACAGAATAGCTAATCTTTAAAATAGAAAAGAATGTGCAAAATGCAAAATCCCACAGTAAGTTTCCTCTGCCAAAGCCTACAGAATCAATTTTCCAGACTGAATAAAACAAATGTCAGTGCTGAACTAAAATCAAGACTGCAATTCAGTCACATGAAATCATGCTGAAATATACTTAAAGCTATCTCAGAAACCAATGTGCACACTTCAACAAGGTGTATGCTAACACTCTCAGTTTAAAAGTTTTAGGATATGATTGGCACAAAAGGGAATTGGAGCTCAGTGCAGTAATATTGCACTTTTTTACTTTCCAAAGCAAGTTATTACATGTAGTCAACATGGCTGCCAAACACATTGCAAAAATGGACTTCACTGAAAATATGAAATAAGTGAGAATCTTTGTAAGGTGATGGGGGTGGGGGTAAGATGACTACTTACCAGAAACAGCCATGGTATCACTGATCCAAGCAATTGAGAAGATCCAGTCTTTGTGCCCATTCTACAAGGAGAAACAGAACACAAGTATTATTTTTACACACATTTCATCCTGTGCTGTTATCAGCTTTCCACCCTGACCTTACTGCTGAGCCTGCTATTGATGTGGTAAGCATCCTATGGCAGAGATGGCTGGGGTTGCCCTAACTTCTGCATTAATGCCCATTAAGTTCCTCTGGAGGACATGCAATGAGTGCAAAATGGAGCTCTCACTCACTTCTGTGAGACATGTAAGCTTCCAAAGACTGAGTGCACATTTCTCTGGTTTCCACCAAAGAAGTGGTATACTCTGTTTCCCCAGACATGGGTAACACCTTCACAAAAAAAATGACTGGGTAAAGTCCCTTCACCTTTCTCCTTTCCTTATCATCTATAACAGGTGCACAAGCCCTACGTCATTTCAGGATGACTGGGTCATAATCAGGTCTTTATCCATCTATGACAACAGAATTGGCATTATTTTACATGTATTTCTGAAATTTTTAATGCAAGTTAACAGGCATTACTAGAAGGCTTAGCAGTGTAAACACCACATACCAAACTACAAAAAGGAAATGAGTGCAGCAGTCATTCAGTACATGATGCATTACAACAAAGAATGTTTGTGCAAAATCTTACCATAACCACAGATGTCCTTTTCTTCCATGTTGCAGTATTCATAACCTTTGGAATTCCCCACTTAGGCAACCCGAATGTTCGGCCAGTATACAAAAGACGTTTTCTACTGCATGGTACGTGCGACCTTGCACATAGCAAGGCAGGCAGCATAGGCCATAAATGTGACATTGGCGCATACCCTTCCTCAGAAAGTACAGTTGTGTACACTTACCATAAATGTAGATGTTCGAGTGCATTCAATGTTGCAGTCATCACACTTGGGTTATCCTTCCAGGGGTAGCCCTCAGTCGGCCCGAACCAGAGGCTTAGTATTTCTGCGTCAATTGCTGTCGCTCCAGGACTGACACTAGGATGTCAGTGGTATAAAATCAGGCAGCAGATGCTATTACATCAGTTTTTCTTGCCCCAACTGTCAGAAGCCCCCAAACAGGGAGCTAGGTTATGGTGGAAGAACACCACCAGTAGAAAGTAAATACCAAAAATTCCCTGTAAGGAGAGCGGAAGAGAGAGAGAGAGAGAGAGAGAGAGAGAGAGAGAGAGAGAGAGAGAGAGAGAGAGAGAGAGACCAGGGGGATGGAAGGTGATAAAAGTACAGCTGTGTACACTTACCATAAATGTAGATGTTTTAGAGTGAATTCACTGTTGCAGTCATTACATTTGGGTTATCTGCTTGCAGGTAGCCCTCAGTCAGCCTGATTAACAAAGTCTTGGGTCCTGCGTCAGTTGCTGTCACTTCTTCCTTGACGTCAGGGGTACAAAACATGCAGCCGACGTCATTACATCAGTTTTTCTTGCCCCAGATGTCAGGTGCCCCCCTAATGGGAAGCAATTAAATCTATAAATATACAAGGTTATACCTCAAACAAAAAAGCAAATACACCAAAAAGCTTTTATGCACTGAAAAGGAGAGAAGAGGTATAGCCAAATTAAGTCAGGGGGCTGGAGGGAGGGTAAAGTACAGCTATGTACACTTAACATAAATATAGATGTTCGAGTGTATTCACTGTTGCAGTCATTACATTTGGGTTATCCTGCTGGCAGGTTGCCCTCAGTTGGCCTGAATTCCAAAGTCTTGGGTCCTGCATCAGTTGCGGCTGTCGCCTCTTCCCTGACGTCAGGTCGTCAGGGGTATTAAAAGATGCAGCCTACGCCATTTTATTCAGTTTTTCTTGCCCCAGATGTCAGGTGCCCCCAAAAGGGTAGGCTACATTTATGTAAATAAAACATACATACACCATAAATAAGCTTTACCTTCATCTATAAGTAAATACACCACCTAGGTTGTATAGATTAGAGAAGTAAAGATAAGTTCCAGCAAAATTAAGTGGGATGGTGGGTGGGTAACCTGGACTGCAACAGTGAATACACTTGAACATCTACATTTATGGTAAGTGTACACAACTGTACTATGTTCTTCGTGTTTCACTGTTGCAGTCATTACATTTGGGTGGAGTCCCAAAGCTATGGTTGGGTGGCTGGAGCTAGACAGCATTAGGAGCGGCTATGAGGCCCTGCAGAACTGCAGTGGCAAAGCCTGCCTTGGATTTAGAGTAAAGAGGCAGATTGTAATGTTTTGTAAAGGTATGCACTGAACTCCAAGTAGCCTCTAAAATGTCTTTGGTTGGTACTCCCCTGAGAAAGGCTGCAGATCTGGTTGAATGTGGCCTAATGTCCTTAGGCACTGGTTTGCCATGCTGTGAGTAGCAGAAATGAATGCAGTGACCTATCCACTTTGAAATAGTCTGCTTGGTGATAGCCTTTCCTTGTGATGCTGCGGCATATACCACTAGTAATTGTTCTGTCTTTCTGAAAACTTTAGTTTTGTCCAAGTAAAATCTAAGTTGTCTGTGTACGTCCAAAGAATGCAGAATTTTCTCCCCTTTGTTCTGTGGATATGGATAAAAAGTTGGCAAATGAATTGTTTGGTTAAGGGCTAAACTGGATACCACCTTAGGCATAAAAGTAAGGTATGTTCTCAGACAGACCCTGTCTGGATAAGCCTGTAGCTCTGAAACACGTCTTGCAGAAGTTATTGCTAGGAGCAGAGCTGTTTTCCAAGATAAAAACTTTATATCCGCAGTTGTAGCTGGCTCAAAAGGGGGTAAGGTGAGTTTTTCCAAGACATAATTGAGGTTCCATGCAGGTATTGGCGTTCTCCTTGGAGGCCTTAAGTTTTTGACTCCTCTGAGGTACTGCTTTAATAAAGGATAAGAAAAGAGTGGTGGCTTTGTATTGTAATGAGCCGAAATGGCAGAGGCATGGATTTTAATTGATGAAAAAGATAGGCCTTTGTCCAGCATCTTAGTTAAGCATTGCAAAATCTGAGGAACATTTGGGACAGCTGTATCCATTCCTTGAGCTTGGTTCCAAGTGCAAAATCTCTTCCATTTCCCAGCATAGGATTTTCTAGTACTAGGCCTTCTGGCTTCTAAAATGACATCCATCACAGCTTTACAGAGAGGTGTGGTTTTGTATGGCTACATTATCTGCCATGCTGCCAGGTTTAGGGTCCTGCATTGGCTGTGCAGAATCTATGAGGTATTTGAGGTAAGGTCCAGGCTGGGTATTGGGACAAGTTCCTTAAGATTGGATACCAGTACTGGCGTGGCCAGTCTAGGGCAATCAGAATCATTTTTGGTTTCTCCTGCCTGACCTTTAGGAGTACCTTGGGGAGGAGAGGCAGAGGGGTAAAGGCATATACTGATAGGTTTGTCCAGTTGAAAGATAAAGCGTCCACTTTCCAAGCGTGTCTGTGATAAGTCCTTGTGCAGAATCTTTTTAGTTGATTGTTTTGAGGGGAGGCAAATAGATCTATGTCCGGGCGTCCCCATTTCTTTGTAATCATGCTGAAGACTTGTGGATCCAGGTGCCACTCGTGGGGATCCATGAGGTTTCTGCTTAGTTCGTCTGCCAGAGTATTTTCCTTTCCTGGCAGGAATTGTGCCTGCATATGAACTTGGTAAGTCAATGCTGTGGTCCCATAAAGCCATGGCTAGTCTGCACAGGGGATAATAATGAGTGCCCCCCTGCTTGTTTATGTACCACATGACCGTGGTGTTGTCTGTCTTTATCAGTAGTTGTCAAGGATGAAGTAGGTCCTTGAAGGCTGTCAGGGCATTTTGAACAGCTAGCATCCCTGATTGATATGTAGATGCTTTTGGTTTGTGGACCATGTGCCCTGAATGCCTCTTCCTGCCATGTGTGCCCCCCCCCCCCAGAAATAATCTGATGCATCCGTCGTTAGGCTCTGACTGGCTGGGGGTAGAGAGAATGGCTGTCCCTTGTTTTAGTGAGAAGCCTTTGCCCACCATTGAAACTCCTGTTGCAGGCAGGGAATTACAGTAATCATTGTTTCCAGACTGTGGCAGTGTTGTGTCCAGACACTTTTTAGGTACCACTGAACTTTCCTCATATGCAGTCTTGCATATGGAATTAGTAAGATGCAGGATGCCAAGAAGCCCAAAGCCTGCAGAATTTTTCTTGCAGATAACTGGGCCTTTGTTGCTATTTCCTTGAAATAAGTATTCAGTTGCCTTTGTTTGTCTGGAGTGAGATAAGCCATCTGGGCAGTTGTATTTAAGCTTGCACCCAGGAATATTATCTCTTGAGAGGGTACTAGTTTTGATTTCTTTTTGTTGACTGTGTACCCTAGGCATGTTAAAAGTCTTATCACAAACGTCAGATGCTGTAATAGAATGTCCTTGTTCTCTGTTTGTATGAGGCAGTCATCCAAGTAGGGATGTATTTATATTCCTCTTTGTCTGCAGTAAGCAATTACTGGTGCCAGGCACTTTGTGAAGACCCTGGGTGCAGTAGATAAGCCAAAGTGCAGCGCAGAGAATTGGTAATGCTTTGAGCCAGCCTTGAATATGAGGTATCTTCTGCATGATTGTCTGATTGCGACATGCAGGTATGCCTCTTTTAGGTCTAAAGTCAAGAGCCAAGCCTTGTTGCCCAGCACGGGCAGAAGCTGTTGTAAGGTCAACATTTTGAATTTCGGTATATCCAGGAAAGTGTTTAGAATGGATAGGTCCAGTATTGGTCTCCATGCTTTGTCCTTTCTGGGTACCAAGAACAGTCTTGAGTAAAATCCTTGTCCCTGCTCTTGCTGTGGCACTTGCTGAATAGCCCTCATGTCCATGAGAGTTGCAACTTGTTTTTGAGCCTCTGCCCATTGATTTTTTGGCAGGTCTGGCCAACCGTTTGCCCTTGGCAGGGTATGGAAATAAAACTTGTAGCATTGTGACACTATGTCTAGAACCCATTTGTCCTGGGTCATAATGTGCCAATTTTGAGAAAAAAGTGCTAGTTTTCCCCCTAAGGGTGCTGCCAGAAGATAAGTGCTTGGTGCAGCCATGGGGAAATCATTGGGACTGTTTCCTGTATGATTGTGCGTTGTCTTCTCCACCTTTGGAGGTAGAAGCACACCACTGTTTATGCCTGTAGGATCCTTGCGGCTGTGATCTGCCTCTAGGGCGTCTGGATCTGCCCCTTTGAGGTCTGTCTGAGACTGGTAAGGACCAATTCTTTGTAGGCCAGTGTCTGCTAAATCTAGGTGGCTGCACCTGTAAAAAATCCTTGACCGTTTGCACAGATTTAGCTTTTTCCTCCATTTTCTTTAACACCTCTTCTGCCTTAACACCAAACAAGGTATCATGCTGTAAAGGAGGATCTAATAATTTTGCTTTAACATGATCAGGCAGAGTTTGTTCCTTTAACCAAGCATGCCTCCTAATGACAGAACCCGTAACAGCGGCCCTGCAGGAGGCCTCCAGGGAATCAAAACCACATTGCAAAGTATGCTTTCCAACTTGTTCAGCTGCATGCAATAAATCCTGCATTTCTTTGTTTTCTGCACAATCAGAATTTGCCATAATTTTCTGTTTAAGCAGGGTCATGACATACTGCTGATATCTGAGCATATGAAACTGGCAATTTAAGGCCCTTATAGCCAAAGTAGCAGATGTGTAAATCTTTTTTTCCCCATCTATCCAGTGCCCTAGAATCCCTGTCAGAGGGGGGTAAGGTTTTTTGCAGTAGAAGCCTTGACCCCATTGGGACCCTGAGAAATAGTTTCTGGGTCTGCAGTAGGGTTTTGAAAAGGAATGTATGAGAGTCAGGAACCCTGTAGTATCTATCCGGCTTAACAGGAGCTGGAGGTAAAGAGTCAGGTGTCAGACTAGACTCCGAGAACACATCATCTACAATGTCCAATACAGGTGGAATAGCTAGAGGCCTATGTTGAGGTAGTAAAAGGAAGTCCCTGAGCCTTTTCTTAGATTCTGAAAAATCTTGGCTCTCCCAGTGGAAGTGCTCCCTCATGGTATGCAAGGTTTCCCCAAAAGAGTAGTCCTCAGGAGGAGAAGCTGAAGGAATTGATTCTTCAGCATCAGAATCTTCATAGGGGGGAAGAGAATATTCCTGATCAGAAGAGGAATCAGAAGAAATGGAAACCTGATCTGAAGATTCATAGTCTGTCTCTTGCCTAGGCCTCTTATCAGGAGGGGGATGGGAACCCCTGATCAAGGTAATTAAGTCTTCGGCCATTTTGAACATCTGTTTTTTAGGCATGGAGGCTATTCCTTGTGGCTGGTGAACTTGTTTCTTTGCCTTTAAAGGTGTTTTAGTCTTTGAAGTCGATTTTATATATAATTGTTTAGGTCTGAATACACCCTCAGAGGCCGATGTCTGCTCAGCGGCTTTGGACCCAACTGAGGGAATAATCTAGTCAGTATCGGCCTGCAACTCTAAAGTAGCAGGCGTCAGGGGCTGCGAAAGTGCCTCACTGAGAACCGGCGACTAGCTTAGGAGAAGCTTCATCGGTTTTGGATCTCGGTTGCCTGTCTTTTTCTTTGTGTTTTGTGTGAACTCCGGTAGTCGGATGGCTATCCAATGACATTGTATAATTAAATCTTTGCCCAAAATAGCTTAAAGCAAAATTGTACCGACAGTTAATAGTGCGTTGGTTAAATCTAGCACAAAACCGACAACTAGAAACGTCGTGGTCAGGGCCTAGGCAAGGAATACAGTAAAAATTAAAGCCCTTATGAGGTATTTGCTTCCCACAAGAAATACAATGATTAACTTTTTCTGACATCGGTCTGGAGCAAGAAAAAAGTTTCCCCAATGGGGTACTTAGCTTTTAATGAAGACTTCGGCTCTGAAATTCGAACATGAAAATCTCAGGAGTCGGAAGACTGGCACTTGTGAACTGCTTCTGCTTCGGGCACCGCGCGGCAAGAAAGACTGAATAAAATGGTGTCGGCTGCATCTTTTATACCCCTGACGACCTGATGTCAGGGAAGAGGCGACAGCAACCGACGCAGGACCCAAGACTTTGGAATTCAGGCCGACTGAGGGCAACCTGCCAGCAGGATAACCCAAATGTAATGACTGCAACAGTAAAACATGAAGAACATCCAGGACTGCAACAGTGAATACACTCGAACATCTACATTTATGGTAAGTGTACACAACTGTACTACGTTCTTCATGTATCACTGTTGCAGTCATGACATTTGGGTAGATTCCCAAAGCTAAGGATGGGAGGAGGAATATAGATCGCATTAGGATCAGCTATAAGGTTCATAGGTTCAAAGGCCCTGCAAAACTGCAGTGGCAAAGCCAGCTCTGGATTTAGAGAAAATTGGAAAAGGGTAATGCTTGGTGAAAGTATGTACAGAACTCCAGGTAGCAGCTTCTAGGATGTCCCTGGTAGGCACGCCTCAGAGAAAGGCTGCAGAGGTAGATGCAGCCCTGGCTGAGTGGGATCTGATCCCCTGTGGGATAGGTTTTCCATGGTGCTTACAGCAGAAGTGAATGCAATGGCCTATCCATTTGGAGATAGTTCGCTTTGAAACAGCTTTCCCCTCTGTCCCTGCAGCAAATGCCACCAGCAGTTGTTCAGACTTTGAGGTTTAGACCTGTCCAAGTAGAATCTAAGTTGTCTGTGCACATCTAAGGAGTGCAGTATCTGTTTCCCTTTGTTCTGTGGACTAGGAAAGAAGGTAGGCACATGAATAGATCAATTAAAGGCCACACTGGATACCACCTTTGGTATGAAAGTGGGATTGGTCCTGAGGGACACCCTGTCCACATGAAAGAAGATTAAAGGCTCCACTGCCATAAGGGCATGTAATTCAGATATCCTTCTTGCTGAAGTGATGGCTAAAAGGGAAGCTGTTTACCAAGAAAGGAATTTTAAATCTGCAGTAGCAGCTGGCTCAAAAGGAGGAAGGATGAGTTTCTCCAATAACAAGTTAAGGTCCCAGGCTGGAGTTGGAGCTCTCCTGGGTAGTCTTAAATTTCTGGCCCCTCTGAGGAACTGCTTGGGCAGTGGAACAGAGAAGAGGGGAGGTTCTGTGTTATAATGAGCTGAAATGGCTGAGGTGTGAATTTTTGAGGAAAAAAGACAAGCCCTTGTGAAGCATCGCAGTTAAGTATTGTAAAATCTGAGGTAAATTGGGCACTGCTTTGCTCATCCCTTGAGATTGGTTCTAGGCACAGAATCTTTTCCATTTTTCAGCATAAGATTTTCGAGTACTAAACCTCCTTGCCTCTAAAATGACATCCATCACTGGTTTAATGAGGGATGGTAAAGGAGAGCTTAGGTAATTAGCCAGGCTGCTAGGTTCCGTGTTTGAAGCTGAGGGTGCAGAACCTGGTTCTCCTGCTGAGACAGCAGGATAGGAGTCTGAGGCAGGTGTCATGGGGCCAACAGTGATACACTGAGCAGGAGGGGGTACCAGTGTTGGCATGGCCAGGCTGGTGCAATTAAAATCACCCTTGGTTTGTCTTATTTGATCTTTAGTAGTACTTTGGGGAGCAGAAGCAGAGGAGGAAAGGCATAAACTGATTTTTCCAGCTGAAGGACAGAGCATCCACCTTCCAA
Source organism: Protopterus annectens (assembly GCF_019279795.1). Taxonomy (NCBI): domain Eukaryota; kingdom Metazoa; phylum Chordata; order Ceratodontiformes; family Protopteridae; genus Protopterus; species Protopterus annectens. Next base: position 764,593,015 of record NC_056726.1, on the reverse strand, counting down.
GCTTGTCTGTGGGGAGTCCTTGCACAAATTTTTCCAATTGATAGCTCTGGTGGGAAGCAAACAGGTCTATATCTGGTCTCCCCCATTTGCTTGTCAAGATGTTGAAAATCCTTGGTTCCAGTTTCCACTCATGTGGGTCCATGAGGGTTTTGCTTAGTCCATCTGCCAGTGTATTCAGTTTTCCTGACAGGAATTGAGCTTGTAGATGTACTTGGGTAGCTCAAGGCTGTGTTCCACAATACCATGGCAAGTCTGCAGAGGGGGTAAAAATGTGTACCCCCCTGCTTGTTTATGTAGTACATAACAGTGGTGTTGTCCGTCTTTACCATTAATTGTCCTGGAAGAATGTGGTCCTTGAAGACTGTCAGAGCATTTCATACAGCTAACATTTCTTTATGATTGATGTGAAGGTGCATTTGAATTGGGTTCCATTTGCCCTGAATGCACTTCCCTACCAGGTGCGCCCCCCCCCCCCCCATGCATAGTCTGATGCGTCTGTTAAGGTTTGGGCGGCAGGGGGTAGTGGGTATGGTAGCCATTGTTTTGGTGGCAGGCCTTTGCCCACCAAAGGAAAGCTAGGCATAGACAAGGAATGATAGGAATCATTGCTTCTAGATCCTGAAAATGTTGACACCATATGCTTTTTAGATACCATTGTAGTTTCCTCATATGCAGTCTTGCATATGGAATTAGAAGAATGCAGGAGGCCATGAACCCCAAGGTTTGTAGTATTTGCCTTGCAGATAGCAGGGTTTTTGTGACCACTTGTTTGAAGTAGGTTGTCAAGTGAATTTGTTTCTTTGGCGTGAGGAAAGCCATCTGGGAAGTTGCATTCAAGCTTGCTCCCAGGAATATAATTTGTTGACAGGGTACCAGGTGTGATTTCTTTTCATTTATGTTGTACCCCAGACAGGTTAGCACCCTCTGTACAAAAGCCAGATGATTCAAAAGTATATCCTGGTTTTCTGCCTGAATTAGACAATCATCCAGGTATTGGTATATTTGAATATTTCTTTGCCTGCAAAATGCAATGACTGGAGCTAGGCACTTTGTGAATACCCTGGGTGCAGTAGATAAGCCAAAGGGCAGTGCAGAGAACTGATACTGCGTGCAGCCTGCTTTGAAGCGTAGGTATCTTCTACAATACTCCCTGACTGGGATGTGCAGGTATGCTTCCTTTAAATTTAGTGTTGCCAACCAGGCATCTTTGCTTAGCATAGGAAGCAACTGGTGAAGATTCAGCATCTTGAATTTTGGAATCACCAAAAAGGTGTTTAGAGTAGGCAGGTCCAGGATAGGATGCCATTAATTGTCTTTTCTGGGTACCAGGAAAAATCTTGAGTAGAAATCTTGTCCCTTTTTCTCTTCTGGTACCAACTGAATAGCCCCTATGCTTAAGAGAGAGAGTACTTGATTTTGGGCCTCTGTCCACTGCTTTGGAGGTACATCCGGCCAACCACTTGGAGTTGGTGACATGTGGAAGTGAAATCTGTATCCTTGGGACACTATATTTAAAATCCATTTGTCCTGGGGTAATGACTCCCCAGTTCTTTGTATGAAGTGCAATCTTTCCCCCCAATGGGGCAGTCAGTTGAGAAGTGCTTGGAAGTTTTAAAAATAAGTCATTGAGACAGTTTAACATAGGGGGGAGTTTTATTACTCCCAAATTTGGAAGTGGAGGCCCCCCACTGCTTAGTCCTGTGCGTCCCCTGGGACTGAAGCCTGGGTGCTCTGCTGGATCTGGGTTTGGACTGAGAAGGTCTGGAAGAGGCAGGAAAGGACCAATTCTTAGAAGGCCAATGCCTACTAAATCTTGGAGGTTGTACTTGTAAAAAAAAAAAAAATCTTTAACAGTTTGCATAGATGTAGCTTTTTCCTCCATCTTTTTAAGAACTTCTTCTGCCTTGTTGCCAAACAGATGGCCCTGATTTAAGGGAGCATCCAGTAATTTCGCTTTAACATAATCTGGCAAGGATTGCTCCTTAAGCCAAGCATGCCTTCTAAGTACAGACCCAGTTACCGCAGCCCTGCAAGACACCTCTAGTGAATCAAAATCACATTGCAATGTATGTTTACCAACTTATTCAGCAGAAAGCATAAAAATCCTGTAAATCCTTATTTTCAGCACAATCAGGAGTCAACATCATTTTCTGTTTAAGCAAAACAATAATATGCAGCAGATAATTTATCATATGAAACTGGCAATTCAAGGCCCTAATGGCCAAAGTTGCAGAAGTGTATACCTTCTTACCCCATCTATCCAGCGCCCTGGAGTCTCTATCAGAGGGGGTAGGATTTTTGGCAGCAGTAGCTTTAATGCCCTTGGGTCCCTGTGAAATGGTTTCAGGATCCGCAGTAGGATTTTTGAAAAGGAACTTGTGAGAGTCAGGAACCCTGTAATATCTATCAGGTTTTCTGGAAGCAGGAGGTAAAGAGTCAGGGGCCATGCTAGATTCCGAAAAGGCATCAACAACAATGTCCAGTACAGGAGGTATAGCTAAAAGCCTGTGCTGGGGCAGGAGTAAGAAATCCCTAAGCCTCTTTGTAGAATCAGAGAAATCCTGACTTTCCAAACAAAAAAGCTCCCTGAGAGTATGCAAGGTTTCACCAAAAGAGAAATCCTTGGGGGGGCAGAGGGAATAGAGTCCTCTGCATCAGAATCCTCATAGGTAGATAAAGGTAAATCCTGGTCATCAGAGGTCCGATCCAACCATAAGCTTATCACCCTTGATATCCACATCCCACCCACACCCCCCATTAAGAAAACCACAATAAAAAATTTCTCCAAAGCCAACTTCATGCTTCTTAAGACAGAAGTGGTGAACTTCATGACACCCATGCAGATGGACAATACAGTTACAACTGCTGAATCCTACACAAATGCACTCTATAAGCACTTACACAAGTGCATGGATCATTATCCCAAACGGAACCAAGATGCGATCCCCCCAAAAAAGGAAGCCAATCTGGTGGTCCCCAGCCATAAACAAACTGTACAACAGAAGGAAGAAACTGTTGCAAAAGAGAGTAAAATCCCATGAGTGGAGAGCCCCCTGGTCAGCCTCAGTAAGAAGCTGAGATCCCTTATAAGATCCTCCAAAGCTAACTACGAAAACAAAATCGTCACTAAATCGAAGGACAACCACAAAGCATTCTACAGCTATGTCAAGAATCTAGATGGCAACACCCAGATCTGTTCTGAGTTACAGCACAAGGGCACGAAAATTACAGAGCCAACTGATATTGCCAACATCCTGGCAGATAGGTTCAGTGCTAACTTTACCCCCCTCTCACACCCTAAAGGGCCCATATCTATACAGGAAGAATGCAGAGTCCCTGTAATCACAACTATGCAGGTAAAAGCTGCACTCTCTAAAGTCAAAAACACAGCATCCATGGGAACGGACAACATCCCAGGCTGCGTTTTACATGAACTGGCTCCCCACTTAAGCACCATGTTCAATAATAGCCTCACATCAGGCTTTGTGCCCACTGAATGGCACACAGCAACAGTTATCCCACTCCACAAAGGGGGAGCCACCACTGATCCCGGGAACTATCGACCTATTAGCCTGACGAGCCTGGTCTGCAAGGCCATGGAATGTATCATCATGGAACTCATAAACAATACCTCCAAACTCTGGATCCCACCCAGTTCGGGTTTGTGAAAGGCAGATCATGCCTCCTGAACCTGATCGACTTCTTTGAGGCAGTCACCAAAGCCGTGGATGAGGGCAAGGTGGTTCACACAGCCTATCTTGACCTCGCCAAGGCTTTCAACACCATCTTCCATTCTGGAATTATAGTTAAACTCACTAAACTAGGTATAAATCCCTACGTCACAAGATGGGTTGCCAACTGGCTCACTGACAGAACCCACACTGTAAAAGTTGCAGACTCCAAATCTGACCTCAAAGCAGTGACAAGGAGTACCACAGGGTTCCGTCCTGGGACCTCTCCTGTTTGGTGTCTACTTCTCTGAAGTACAGGCTATCACAGAAGGCCTCTGGCTAATGAAGTTTGCAGATGACTGCAAACTAGGAGCCATAGTCAAGTCCCCAAATGATGTGGACATACTACAGAAGAGCCTCACTGAGACAGATGCCTGGTATCAGAGCCATGGCCTCAAGCTCAATGCCAAAAAGTGCAGTGTCATCCCCTTTGGTAAAAACGCTGTACCCATGAGCTATCACATAGGCAGCAATTGACTTAACACCGAATGCGTGATAAGAGACCTTGGAACCCAGGTGGACAGTAGTCTCTCCTTTGATAGTCACATTGCCACAGTAGTCAGGAAGTCCTTCTACGTGGCACACCACATCATAAAAGGGTTCTCATCCAGGAAAAAAGAGGTCATTGTTTCCCCTGTACTCGTCACTTATATCTTAGGTTTGTATCTTAGGTTAGTACTAGGCTAACTGCCCTTGCGAGCCATTTTAAGCCTAGCCAATTACCCCTGTGAGATTCAAACCCTGTACCTTGTGTTTGGAAGGCAAACACCTTAACCATTAGGCCACCCTCCCAACTTATTAGACCCATTATAGAGTACAACGCCCCTTTTGGAATGTACCTCATAAGACATCTGCAGCAGCTGGAAAGGCCACAGAAGTACCTCACAAAGAGGATTACTGGCCTCAAACAAATGCCGTACACTGACCGCCTCAAAAAACTCCAGCTTTACTCCGTAGCATATCACCTACTCCGAGGTGATCTCTGCTCAACATATAAAGCTATGTGAAACCCAGAGCTGCTAGACATGCTACACCTAAAGAAATCCCAATCCCTCCAAGCTACACACTCTAGGAACCTAAACCTTGTCACCACAATAAACAGGACACTCTGGAAAGATAGATTCCTGTCCCAGAGACTTCCTATACTCTGGAACAAGCTACCCATCTATGTCAAAGTTCTTCATTAGCACTCTTCAAAAAAAATCTTGAAGAGTGGATGGGAAATAGGAAATACACCCCGGGGATCACTTTTGTGTCTCTGCTCAACAGTGGCACAGGAAAATAACTTTCTTGGGTGGCGTAAGCTATGGAACCTTGCTGGCTAGGCTTACATAGGCCCTTGGGTCAATAGCCTAGTACCTACCTATAAACCTATGAAACAGAAATTTCAGAATCCTGGTCAGACGTATCATAAGCAAACTCAGTCCTAGGTCTCAGAGAGGGAAGGTTGGCTTCCCCTGATTAAAGTAATAATGTCTTCAGTCATTCTTATCATTTATTCTTTAGGCATAGAGGCCTGACCATGCGATCTGGGCGTCAGTTTTCCAGGCATGGTTCGAGTTTTAGGCCTTGAAGAAGAAGACGGCGCCAGTTTAATATGCAAGTCAGTAGGCCTGAATACACCCTCAGAAGCCGGTGCCTGCACAGGGTCTCCGGACCCATCCACGGTAGAGACATAGTACAGTTGTGTACACTTACCATAAATGTAGATGTTAGAGTGTATTCACTGTTGCAGTCATTACATTTGGGTAATCTGCTGGCAGATTGCCCTCAGTCAGCCTGATTAACAAGACTTGGGTCCTGCGTTTGTTGCTGTCCCTTCTTCCATGACATCAGGTCGTCAGGGGTATAAAACATGCAGCTGACTCCATTACATCAGTTTTTCTTGCCCCAGATGTCAGGTGCCCCCCAAATGGGGAGCAAAAAAAAAAAAAAAATTTATATATATATATATATATATATATATATATATATATATATATATATATATATATATATATATATGCATGTAATGTAAAACATAAAAAATATACCTCCAAACAAAAGCAAATACACCCAAAAAGGCTTTTAAGCATAGTAAAGAAAGGAGAGGTATAGTAAGAGAAAAACAGGGGGCTGGAGGGTGGGTAACCAGGACTGCAAAAGTGAATACACTCGAATATCTACATTTATGGTAAGTGTACACAGCTGTACTATGTTCTTCATGTTTCACTGTTGCAGTCATTACATTTGGGTAGAATCCCAAAGCTATGGTTGGGACGATGGATTTATACAGCATTAGGAGCAGCTATAAGGCCCTGCAGGACAGCAGTGGCAAAGCCAGCTCTGGATTTAGAGAAGGGAGGTAAATGGTAATGTTTGGTGAACGTATGAACTGAGCTCCAGTTAGCAGCTTCTAGAATGTCTCTGGTAGGAACCCCTATGAGAAAGGATGCAGAAGTAGATGCGGCCCCTGGTGAAATAGGACCTGATCCCCTTGGGGATAGGTTTACCATGGTACATATAGCAGAAACGAATACAATGGCTTATCCATTTGGAAATAGTCTGCTTTGAAATAGCCTTTCCCTCTGCCCCTGCAGCAAATGCCACCAATAGTTGTTCATATTTTCTTATAGAGATTTCATCCTGTTTAAGCAGAATCTAAGTTGTCTGTTTACATCCAATGAATGAAGAATCCGTTCACCCTTGTTCTGTGGATTGGGGAAGAAAGTTGGCAGATGAATGGTCTGATTAGGAGCCACATTGGATACCACCTTAGGCATGAAAGATGTATTGGTCCTGACAGCCACCCTGTCCGGATGAAAAATAATGAAAGGCTCCACTGCCATAAGAGCCTATAATTCTGAAATCCTTCTAGCTGAAGTGATTGCCAGAAGGAAAGCTGTTTTCCAAGATAAAAACTTTATATCTGCAGTAGCTGCTGGTTCAAATGGAGGCAGGTTGAGCTTTTCCAACACAAAATTGTGGTCCCATGCAGGAACTGGTGATCTTCTGGGGGGCCTTACATTTTTGGCCCCTTTAAGATACTGTTTTAGCAGAGGATGAGAAAAGATGGGAGGCTCTGTGTTGTAATGAGCCGAGATGGCAGAGGCATGGATTTCTAGCTGAAGTGACTGCTAAAAGGAAAGCTGTTATCCAGGAGAGAAATTTTAGGTCTGCAGTAGCAGCTGGCTCAAAAGGAGGTAGAGTGAGTTTTTCCAAAACAAAACTGAGGTCCCATGCAGGAGTTGGTGCTCTCCTGGGAGGTCTAAAATTTTTGGCCCCTCTGAGATACTGCTTTAGCAGAGGATGACAGAAGAGGGAAGGATCTGTGTTGTAATGAGCTGAAATGGCAGAGGCATGGATTTTTATGGAAGAAAAGGATAGGCCCTTGTGAAGCATCTCAGTTAAGTATTGCAGAATCTGAGGAATATTGGGCATTGCTGTGCTTATTCCTTGTGACTGGTTCCAGGCATAGAATATTTTCCATTTGTCAGCATAAGATTTCCTAGTACTGTGTCTTCTAGCCTCCAAAATGACTTCCATCACTAGTTTGCTGAGGGATGCCAAGGGTGAAATTAGTTGATTAGCCACGCTGCAAGATTCAAAGTTTGGAGCGGAGTGTGCAGAATTTGGTAGTTCTGCTGAGACAGTAGGTAAGGTGTCTGAGGCAGGTGCCACGGAGGAAGGTGTGACACATTGCGCAAGAGTGGGTACCAGTGTTGTCGAGGCCTGTCTGGAGCAATCAGAATAATTTTTGCTTTGTCCTGTTTGAATTTTAGTAGAACTTTGGAGAGCAGAGGCAGAGGGGGAAAAGCATAGACTGATAGGTTTTTCCAGCTGAACGATAGAGCATCCGCTTTCCAAGCTTTTTTGTGATGAATTCTTGTGCAGAATTTGTCCAACTGATAGTTCTGGGGTGAGGCAAAAAGATCTATGTCTGGGTTCTGCCATTTGCATGTCAACATGTTGAAAACTTGTGGTTTCAGTTTCAATTAGTGTGGGTCCATAAGATTTCTGCTTAGTTCATCTGCCTGGCAGGAATTGAGCTTGTAGTTGTATCTGGTAGGTCAAGGCCGTGTTCCACAATGCCATGGCTAGTCTGCAAAGGGGGTAGGAATGTGTACCCCCCTGCTTGTTTATGCACCATGTAACTGTGGTGTTGTCTGTCTTTATCAGTAGTAGTCCTGGATGAAGGTAGTCCTTGAAGGCTGTCAGAGCATTCTGTACAGCTAGCATCTCTTTCTGATAGATATGTAGGTGCATTTGATTTGGGCTCCATTTGCCCTGAATGCACTTCCCTGCCAGATGAGCCCCCCAAGAATAGTCTGATGTGTCTGTTGTTAGGATTTGGGTGGCAGGGGGTAGAGCGAATGGCAGTCCCTTGTTTTGGAGGCAGGTCTCTGTCCACCATAGGAACTCTAGTTGCAGGCAAGGTATAATAGGAATCATTGTTTCCAGGCTGTGACAATGTTGACTCCATAAACTTTTTAAGTACCACTGAAGTTTCCTCATATGCAGTCTTGTATATGGAATTAGAAGAATGCAGGTGGCCATGTACCCCAAGGCCTGCAGAATTTGTCTTGCAGATAGTAGGGTTTTTGTGGCCACCTGTTTGAAGTAAGTCATCAATTGAATTTGCTTTTCTGGCGTAAGGTAATCTGGGCAGTTGTATTCAAGCTTGCACCTAGGAATGTAATTTTTTGAGAGGGTACCAGTTGTGATTTCTTTTCATTTATGGTGTACCCTAGACAAGTTAGAACCCTTTTTACAAACACCAGATGCTTTAGAAGAATGTCCTTGCTTTCTGCCTGAATTAGACTATCATCCAGGTATGGATATATTTGAATATTTCTTTGCCTGCAAAACGCAATTACTGGTGCCAGGCACTTTGTGAAGAGCCTGGGCGCAGTAGATAAGCCAAAGGGCAGTGAAGAGAATTGGTAATGCAAATAGTCTGCTTTGAAGCAAAGGTATCTTCTGCAAGATTCCCTGATTGAGATATACAAGTAAACCTCTTTTAAGTCTAGAGTCACCAACCAGGCATTTTTTGCCTAGCACAGGTAATAACTGTTGAAGAGTCAGCATCTTGAATTTTGATATGTCCAGAAATGTGTTTAGAGTGGTAAGTTCAGAATTGGACGCCATGATTTGTCTTTTCTGGGTACCAGGGAAAAGTCTGGAATAGAAACCTTGTCCCTTTTCCTCTTCTGGTACTGGTTGAATAGCCCCCATGTTCATGAGGGACAGAACTTGTTTCTGGGCCTCTGCCCACTGATTTGGGGGCAGATCTGGCCATCCGTTTTGGATTGGCAACGTGTGGAAGTGAAATCTGTATCCCTGGGATACTATATTTAAAACCCATTTGTCCTGGGTAATAAGTTATCAGTTTTGTACATGAAGTGCTAGTTTTCCCCCCAAAGGGGTGGCTAAGAGGCAAGTGCTTGGTGATCGTAGAGGGAAGTCATTGAGACTATTTACCATAGGGAGGTGCCTTGTTGCTTCCAGATTTGGAGGTGGAGGCACCCCATTGTTTTGCTCTAAAAGTTCCTTGTGACTGAAACCTGGAGCCTTTGGAATGTCTTGATTTGACTTGAGCGGCTCTCGAGGGGACTGGAAAGGACCAGTTCTTAGTAGGCCAGTGCCTACTAAATCTTGGAGGTTGCACTTGTAAGAAATCTTTCACAGTTTGCATAGATTTTGCTTTATCTTCCATCTTTTTTAACACTTCTTCAGCCTTATTACCAAAGAGACGGTCCTGTTGTAAAGGAGCATCCAACAATTTTCCTTTAACATGGTCAGCAGAGTTTGCTCTTTGAGCCAAGCATGCCTTCTTTGCACAGATCCAGTTACAGCAGCCCTGCAAGAGGCCTCCAAGGAATCAAAACCACATTGCAAAGTACGTTTTCCAACTTGTTCAGCTGAATGCAATAAATCCTGTAATTCTTTATTTTCTACACAGTCACAGATTAACATCATTTTCTGTTTAAGTAGTCCCATGATATGCTGCTGATATTTAAGCATATGAAATTGAGAGTTTAAAGCCCTGATTGCCAAGATTGCAGACGTGTAAACCTTCTTACCCCATCTATCCAGCGCCCTGGAATCTCTATAAGAAGGAGTAGGATTTTTGGCAGAAGAGGCCTTAATGCCCTTGGGACCCTGATAAATGGTTTCAGGATCAGCAACAGGGTGTTTGAAAATGAATTTTTGGGAGTCGGGAATCCTGTAGTATCTGTCTGGCTTACAAGGAGCTGAAGGCAGAGAATATGGAGTCATACTAGACTCTGAAAAAACATCATCAACAATGTCTAGAACAGGAGGTATAGCAAAAGGCCTATGCAGATGAAGTAGAAGAAAATCCCCAAGTCTCTTTAGATTCAGAGAAATTCTGACTTTCCCAGTGGAAATGTTCCCTTAAGGCATGTAAAGTTTCCCCAAAAGAAAAATCCTGGGGGGGGGGGGGGGGTCAGAAGGAATGGAATCCTCTGCATCAGAGTCCTCATAAGTAGGAATAGACAAATCCTGTTTATTAGAAGCGTCAGAAGAAATAGAATCCTGTTCAGAAGATTCATAATCAATGTCTTGCCTAGGCCTCTTAGAAGGAGGGGGTTGGCTACCCCTTATCAGAGTAATTAAATCCTCAGCCATTTTTATAATTTGTTTTTAGGCATAAGGGCCTGCACATGTGGCCCAGGTATCGTTTTTTAAACATATATTTAGATTTTGGCCTTAGTTTTGAAGATGGCGTCTGTCTAATATACAAATCTGTAGGCCTGAAAACACCCTCAGATGCCGGTGCCTGCACAGCGACTCCGGACCCACCTAAGGTAGAGAAATCCATGGGTTCCATAATTGCAGCATCTCGCGGCATACTGGACTCTGAATGGGTCTCAGTAGAGGCCTGCGAATCAGAAGTAGCGGGTATCAGGGGCTGTGAAAGCACCTCACTGCGTACTGGCGAACCGGCAACTGGCTTAGGAGAAGCGTCGTCGTCGGTTTTGGACCTCGACGGTCTGTCTCTTTCTTTGCATTTTTTAGGAATTCCGGTAGTCGGATTGCTAACCAACGACATTTCTGGATAGTTAAATCTTGAGCCAAAATATTTATAAGCAAAAATATACAGACATTTAATCGTGCGTTGATTACATTTAGCACAAAACCGACAGCAAGGCACGTTGTGATCAGGGCCTAGGCAAGGAATACAGTACAAATGAAAATCCTAATGAGGTATTTGCTTCCCACAAGTAATGCAATTATTAACTTTTACTGACATTGGTAAGGAGCAAGAAAAAGTTTCCCCAATGGGGTACTTGGCTTTTAGTTGAAGACTTCACTTCTGAAACTCGAAAACGAAAATTGCAAGAGTTGGCCGACCGGCACTTGCGAACTGCTTCTGCTTCGGGCACCGCGCGGCAAGAAAGACTGATGTAATGGCATCGGCTGCATGTTTTATACCCCTGATGACCTGATGTCATGGAAGAAGGGACAGCAACCGACGCAGTACCCAAGACTTTGTTAATCAGGCCGACTGAGGGCAACTTGCCAGCAGATTACCCAAATGCAATGACCGCAACAGTGAAACACGAAGAACATCTGCAGGTTCCACAGCTGAAGCATCTCGCGTTATACCGGACTCCGAATGGGTCTCAGTAGAGTTCTGCGAATCTGAAGTAGCGGGTATCAGGGGCTGCAAAAGCACCTCACTGAGTACCGGCAAACTAGGTGGCCTGTCTCTGTGTTTATCTTTGCGTTTCTTCGGAATGTCGGTAGTCGGATGGCTAAACGAAGACATATCAGAATAACTGAACCGAGCACCAAAAAATTTAGAAGCGCAAATATACCGACGACAGATAGTTCGTGGTTTAAATAAGGCACAAAACCGACAGCGAGGTATGTCGTGGTCAAGGCCTAGGCAAGGAATACAGTACGAATGAAAATCTTTATGAGGTATTTGCTTTCCACAAAAATGCAATTATTTACTTTTACTGACATCGGTTTAGTGGAAGAAAAAGTTTCCCCAACGGGGTACTTAGCTTTTAGTTGAAGACTTTGGTTCTGAAACTTGAAAACGAAAATTTCAGGAGTCGGCCAATTGACACTTGTGAAAGTACAGTTGTGTACACTTACATAAATGTAGATGTTCGAGTGTATTCACTGTTGCACTCATTACATTTGGGTATTCTGCTGGCAGGTTGCCCTCAGTCGGCCTGAATATCAAAGTCTTGGGTCCTGCGTCAGTTGCTGTCTCCTCTTCCATGACGTCAGGTCGTCAGGGGTATAAAACGTGCAGCCGATGCCATTTTCTTTAGTTTTTCTTGCCCCAGAATGGGGAGTGTGTGTGTGTATATATATATATATATATATATATATATATATATATATGTGTGTGTGTATATTTATATATATAAATGCAATTGTAACAACATAAACTTTACCTTCATCTAAAAGCAGATACACCACAAAGGCTGTAGGATATAGTGAAGGAAAGAGAAGTTCTAGAAAAAAGGGGGATGGTGGGTGGGTAACCCAGATTGCAACAGTGAATACACTCGAACATCTACATTTATGGTAAGTGTACACAACTGTACTATGTTCTTCGTGTTTCACTGTTGCAGACATTACATTTGGGTAGAATCTCAAAGCTATGGATGGGAGGCTGGAACTAAATAGCATTAGGAGCAGCTAAAGGCCCTGCAGAACTGCAGTGGCAAAGCCTGCCCTGGACTTAGAGAATAGAGGCAAATGATAATGCTTTGTAAAAGTATGAACAGAGCTCCAAGTAGCAGCTTCTGGAATGTCTTTGGTTGGCACCCCTCTGAGAAAAGCTGCTGAGGTAGATGCAGCCCTGGTGGAATGTGTAATTCCCTTGGGCACCAGTTTACCATGATGCAAATAGCAGAAACGAAGGCAGTGGCTTATCCACTTTGAAATAGTCTGCTTTGAAATAGCCTTTCCCTCTGATGCTGCAGCAAATGCCACCAGTAGTTGCTCAGACTTTCTTAGAGATTTGGTCTTGTTTAAGTAAAATCTTAGCTGTCTGTGTACGTCCAAGGAATGCAGAATCCACTCCCCCTTGTTCTGGGGATTTGGGTAAAAAGTTGGCAGGTGAATAGTTTGGTTAAGAACCACACTGGATATCACCTTAGGCATAAAGGAAGGACTGGTCCTGAGGGACACCCTGTCTGGGTAAAATATAACAAAAGGCTCCACAGCCATGAGGGCCTGTAGTTCTGAAACCCTTCTTGCTGAAGTGATTGCCAGAAGGAAAGCTGTTTTCCAAGATAAAAACTTTATATCTGCAGTAGCTGTTGGTTCAAATGGAGGCAGGGTGAGCTTTTCCAACACAAAATTGTGGTCCCATGCAGGAATTGGTGATCTTCTGGGGGGCCTTAAATTTTTGGCCCCTCTAAGATACTGTTTTAGCAGAGGATGAGAAAAGATGGGAGGCTCTGTGTTGTAATGAGCCGAGATGGCAGAGGCATGGATTTTTATTGATGAAAAAGATAGGTCCTTGTTAAGCATCTCAGTCAAGTCTTGTAAAATCTGAGGAATATTTGGCTTTGCTGTGTCAGTCCCTTGTGCTTGGGTCCAGGCACAGAATCTCTTCCATTTATCACCAAAAGATTTTCTAATACTAGGCCTCCTGGCTTCCAAAATGACATGCATCACAGATTTACTGAGAGGTGTTGTTTGAACAATTACATGATCAGCCATGCTGCCAGGTTCAGAGTTTGGAGCTGATTGTGCAGAATTTAATTGTTCTGCTGCCACAGTAGATGAGGTATTTGAGGCAAGTGCCAAGGAGGGAGTTGAGACATATTCCTTAGAATTGGGTACAAGTGCTGGCGAGGCCAGTCCGGGGCAATTAGGATCATTTTTGTTTTTTCCTGTCTGACCTTTAGTAAGACCTTGGGAAGAAGAGGCAGAGGAGGAAAGGTGTAGACTGATAGGTTTTTCCAACTGAAGAATAGGGCATCCACTTTCCATGCTTGTCTGTTATAAGTCCTTGTGCAGAATTTGTCCAGTTGATGATTCTGCGGAGAGGCAAACAGATCTATGTCCAGGCTCACCCATTTCTCGGTTATCATGTTGAAGATTTGTGGATCCAGTTTCCACTCGTGAGGGTCCATAAGATTACTGCTGAGGTCGTCTGCCAGAGTATTTTGTTTTCCTGGCAGGAATTGAGCTTGAAGATGTACTTGGTAAGTCAAGGCCGTGTCCCACAATGCCATGGCTAGTTTGCAAAGGGGGTAGGAATGTGTATCCTCCTGCTTGTTTATGTACCACGTAACCGTGGTGTTGTCCGTCTTTATCAGAAGTTGTCCAGGATGAAGTAAGTCCTTGAAGGCCGTCAGGGCATTCTGAACAGCTAACATCTCTTTCTGGTTGATATGCAGATGCATTTGCTTTGGGCTCCACATGCCCTGAATGCATCTCCCCGCCAGGTGGGGTCCCCCCAAGCATAGTCTGATGCATGTGTAGTTAGGGTTTGGTTGGCAGGGGGAAGAGTGAAAGACTGCCCCATGTTCTGGTGACATGTCTATGTTGTAGGCAGGGAATGAGAGGAATCATTGTTTCCAGACTGTGACAATGTTGACTCCATAAACTTTTTAGATACCACTGTAGTTTCCTCATATGCAGTCTTGCATATGGAATAAGTAGAATGCAGGATGCCATGAACCCCAAAGCCTGCAGAATTTGTCTTGCAGATAACTGGGTTTTTGTTGCCATCTGTTTGAAGTAAATAACCAGTTGCGTTTGTTTGTCTGGCATAGGGTAAGCCATCTGGGCAGTTGTATTCAAGCTTGCACCCAGGAATATAATCTTTTGAGAGGGTACTAGTTGTGATTTATTTTCGTTTATTGTGTACCCTAGGCATGTTAGAAGCATTTTTACAAACGCCAGATGTTGAAGAAGAATGTCCTTGTTTTCTGCTTGAATGAGACAGTCGTCCAAGTATGGATAGATTTGTATGCTTCTTTGTCTGCAAAATGCAATTACTGGTGCCAGGGACTTTGTAAAGTCCCTGGGCACAGTAGATAAGCCATAGGGCATTGCAGAGAATTGGTAATGCATAAAACCAGCCTTGAAGTGGAGGTAGCTTCTGCACGATTCCCTTACTGGGATATGCAGGTATGCCTCTTAAGTCTAAGGTCACTAGCCAAGTGTTCTTGCCGAGCATGGGCAGAAGCTGTTGCAAAGTCAGCATTTTGAATTTTGGGATGTCCAAGAATGTATTAAAAATCGATAAACCCAGTATTGGGCACCAGGCATTGTCTTTCTGGGTACCAAGGAACAGTCTTGAGTAAAACCCTTGCCCTTTTTCTTGTTCTGGTACTGGCTGAATAGCCCCAATATCCATGAGGGACGTAACTTGTTTCCGTGCCTCTGCCCATTGATTTTGTGGCAGATCTGGCCAACCGTTTGGAATTGGCAAGGTACGGAAATGAAATCTGTATCCCTGGGATACTGTTTAGTATCCACTTGCCCTGGGTTATTAACTGCCAATTTTGAGCATGAAGTGCTAGTTTTCCACCTAAGGGGGCTGCCAAAAGATAAGTGCTTGGTGATGGCAGAGGGAAGTCATTGAGACTGTTTACTGTAGGGTTGTGGTTTGTTTTCCTCCAGATTTGGAGGTAGAGGCACCCCATTGCTTTTACCTGTAAGAACCCTGTGATTGTTATCTAGAGCCTTTTGAGCATCTGGATTTGCCCAGTGAGGCTCCATCGGACACAGGAAAGGACCAATTTTTTGTAGGCCAGTGTCTACTGAATCTTGGTGGCTGTACTTGCAAGAAGTCTTTTACAGTTTGCTTAGACTTTGCTTTGTCTTCCATTTTCTTTAAAACCTCTTTTGCATTATTACCAAACAGAGTATCATGCTGTAAAGTGCATCCAATAATTTAGCTTTAACAATCAGGCAGATTTTGCTCCTTGAGCCAGGCATGCCTTCTAATCACAGATCCAGTAACTGGGGCCCTGCAGGAGGCCTCCAAGGAATCAAAACCACATTGCAAAGTATGCTTTCCAACCTGTTCTGCTGCATGCAATAATTCCTGTAATTCTTTATTTTCCACACATTCAGAAATCAACATCATTTTCTGTTTCAATAATCCCATAACATGCTGTTGATATTTAAGCATATGAAACTGGCAGTTTAAGGCCCTAATTGCCAAGGTTGAAGATGTATAAACCTTCTTCCTCCATCTATCCAGCGCCCTGGAATCTCTATCAGGGGGGGTAGGATTCTTAGCTGTTGAGGCCTTTACACCTTTGGGACCCTGTGATATAGTTTCAGGGTCAGCAGCAGAATTTTTGAATAAAAATTTGTGGGAGTCGGGTTGGGAGGGTGGCCAAATGGTTAAGGTGTTTGCCTTACAAACACAAGGTGCAGGGTATGAGTTTCACAAGGGATAATTGGCTAGGCTTAAAAAATGGCTCGCAAGGGCAGTTAGCCTAGTACTAACCTATGAACCCTGTAATATCTGTCTGGCTTGCTTGGAGCCGGAGGTAGGGAATCTGGAGCCATGCTTGGTTTCGAAAACACATCATCAACAATGTCTAATACATGAGGTATGGCCAAAGACCAATGCTGAGGAAGAAGGAAATCCCTAAGCCTCTTTTTTGATTCTGAGAAACCCTGACTCTCCCAATGAAAATGTTCCCTCAAAGTATGCAAGGTTTCTCCAAAAGAATAATCTTCAGGAGGAGATGCCAATGGGATGGATTCCTCTGCATGTGAATCCTCATAGGGTGGTATAGAAAAATTCCTGATCAGTAGAGGAATCATAAGAAATAGAAACCTTATCTGAAGATTCACAATCAGTGTCTTGCCTAGGCCTCTTATCGGGGGGGGGGGGGTTGGGAACCCCTGATCAAGGTAATTAAGTCTTCAGCCATTCTGATCATCTGTTTTTTGGGCATAGAGGCCTGAGCATGTGGCTTATGTCATTTTTTTAGCCTTAAAAGTTGTTTTTGTCTTTGTTTTTGAAGCTGGCTTTGGTTTTATATAGAAATGCTGAGGCCTGAAAACACCCTCAGAAGCCGGTGCCTGCTCAGTGGCTCCGGACCCATCCGAGGAAGACACATCCGTGGATACAATACTCTGAGAATCTCACGGCATGCGGGACTCCACATGGGTCTCGGTAGAGGCCTGCGACTCGAACGTAGCTGGTATCAGGGGCTGCAAAAGCGCCGCACTGAGTACCGGCGAACCGGCGACTGGCTTAGGAGAAGCTTTGTCATTGGTTTTGGACCTAGACGGTCTGTCTCTGTCCTTTTCTTTGCGTTTTTTGTGAACTCCGGTAGCTGGATTGCTATCTGATGACATTTCAGGGTAGTTAAATCTGTTTCCAAAATATTCTGAAGCAAATATATACCAACGCTTAATAGTGCATTGGTTAAATGTAGCACAAAACAGACAGCAAGGCATGTTATGATCTGGGCCTAGTCAAGGAATACAGTACAAATGGAAATCCTTATGAGGTATTTGCTTCCCACAAGTAATGCAATTATTAACTTTTACTGACATTGGTTAGGAGCAAGAAAAAGTTTCCCCAATGGGGTACTTAGTTTTAAGTGAAGACTTCGGTTCTGAAACTCGAAAGCGAAAATGTCAGGAGTCGGACGACCGGCACTTGCGAAATGCTTCTGCTTCGGGCACCGCGCGGCAAGAAAGACTAAAGAAAATGGTGTCGGCTGCATGTCTTATACCCCTGACATCATGGAAGAGGAGACAGCAACTGATGCAGGACCCAAGACTTTGATATTCAGGCCGACTGAGGGCAACCTGCCAGCAGATTACCCAAATGTAATGACTGCAACAGTATAACATGAAGAACATCTGCTTCTGCTTCGGGCACCGCACGGCAAGAAAGATTGATGTAATGACGTCGGCTGCATGTTTTATACCCCTGACGACCTGACATCACAGAAGAGGAGACAGCAACTGACGCAGGACCCAAGACTTTGATATTCAGCCCGACTGAGGGCTACCTGCAAAGCAGATAACCCAAATGTAATGACTGCAACAGTTAAACACAAAGAACATCCAGGACTGCAACAGTGAATACACTCGAACATCTACACTTATGTTAAGTGTACACAAATGTACTAGTTCCTTCGTGTTTCACTGTTGCGGTCATCACACACGGGTTGATTCCCAAAGCTGAAGAAAAGGGTGGATGCCCTGCAAGAAAAGGGTGGATGCCCTGCAAGACTGCGGTGGCAAAGCCTGCCCTGGATATGGAGAAGATAGGCAGGTGGTAATGCTTGGTGAAGATATGAACAGAAGTCCATGTTGCAGCCTCCAGGATGTGTCTGGTGGGGACCCCCTCTGAGAAAAGCTGCAGAGGTGGAGGTTGCCCTGGTGGAATGCGTCTTGATCCCCTTTGGGTGCAGTTTCCCGTGCTGTTTGTAGCAGAAATGGATGCAGTGTGCTTTCCATTTGGAGATTACTGTGAAGCTGATTAGCAATTGATCAGTTTTTCTGAAAGATTTAGTCCTATCCAGATAGAATCTGAGCTGTCTGTGCACATCTAGAGAGTGTAGAATCCTTTCCCCCTTGTTTTGTGGGTTAGGGAAAAAAGGTGGGCAAATGAATGGATTGGTTGAGAGCCACACTGGACACCACTTTAGGCATGAAGGATGGATTAACCCCGAGGGGGACCCTGTCAGTATGGAAAATGATGAAGGGCTCTACAGCCATGAGTGCTTGCTCTGAAACTCTTCTAACTGAAGTGATGGCCAGAAGAAAGCTGTTTTCCAAGAGAGAAATTTTAACTCTGTTGAACCTGCACACTCAAAAGGGGGTAGGGTGAGATTTTCAACACAAAGTTAAGGTCCCAAGCAGGGGAAGTTCTTCTGGGTGGCCTTAAGTTGTTAGCCGCTCTTAGGAACTGTTAATGAACGGCTGTGAGAAGAGAGGTGGCTCTGTGCTGTAATGAGCAGAGATGGCAGAGGCATGAATTTTAATAGAAGAGAAGGGTAGACCCCCTGTGTAGTAGGTCTGCTAGGTAATCAAGGATGAGAGGAAGGGAGTGCTGTGCTGTTTTGGCTCCCTTAGCCTGGATCCAGGTGCAAAAACTTTTGCACTTGTCAGCATAGGATTTTCTAGTGCTGGGGCATCTGGCGTCATGTATAACATCCAGGACTTGTTTGCTTAGGCTGGCAGCTTGAGGAGAAGTCAAGGAATAAGCCAGGCTGCCAGGTTCAGGGTCTGCAATTGTGGATGCATGACTTCTCCATTCTTCTGGGTCAGGAGTGTTGGGATCTGAGGCAAGTGCCATAGTGGCAGGTGTGACAGGCTGCGCAGCAGTGGGTACCAGTGCTGGCGTGGCCAGTCTGGGGCGATCAAGACTGCCCTCAGTTTTTCCTCCCTTATTTTGAGCAGTACCCTTAAAATGAGTGGTAGAGGGGGAAATGTATAGATTGAGACGGTTTACCCATTGGAAGGATAGAGCATCCACTTTCCAGGCCTTGCAAGGTTTTCTGGTTCAGAATTTACTGAGGTGATGACTGGAGTGGGAGGCAAAGAGGTCCACCTTTGGGGTGCACCATTTCTGGGTTACAAGGTTGAAGGTTCTGTGGTCTAGCTGCCACTCGTGTGGGTCTACCAGGTTCCTGCTTAAGTTGTCTGCCAGAGAGTTTAGGGAGCCTTTGCATGGCTGAAGCCTTGCACCAAAGGGTCATGGCGAGCCTGCAGAGAGGATAAGAGTGAGTCCCTCCCTGCTTGTTGATAATCCACATCACTGTGGTGCTGTCTGTTTTTATCACTAGAGGCCCTGGGGAGAGTAGGAGTCTGAAAGCTGTCAGGGCATGCTGAACAGCTAGCATCTCTTTTTGGTTGATGTGTAGATGTATTTGTTTTGGGCTCCAATGGCCCTGAATGCACCTGCTATCCAGGTGTGCACCCCACGCATAGTCTGATGCGTCTGTGATGAGGGCCTGGGTGGCATGGGGTTGTGAGAAGGCAAGTCCCTTGTTGTGGTTGCATGCTGCTGCCCACCAAAGAAAATCTTTCCTTAGACAGATTACCATAGGTACGATAGTTTCCAGGTCTTGAGAGTGTTGACATCAAAGGCTTTTTAGGTACCATTGTAGTTTCCTCATATGCAGTCTGGCAAATGGAATGAGTACAAGGCAAGAGGCCATGAACCCTAGAACTTGCAGGATTTTCCTTGCGGATAAATGAGTTCTGGTGGCTAGTTGAGAGAAGAAGCCTGTCAGGTAGGCTTGTTTATGTGGAGTAAGGAGTAAGGGATGCTGTGTCCAGGCTTGCCCCCAGGAATACAACTTTGTGTGGGGACTAGTTCTGATTTCTTTTCGTTGACAGTATACCCCAGGGAGGTCAGTAGGTCCTTTAAAAAAGTCAGGTGCTGTAACAGCTTTTCCTGACTGTCTGCCTGAATCATGCAATCATCTAAGTAGGGGTAAATTTGAATATTTCTTTGTCTACAAAAAACAATGGCTGGAGCGAGGCATTTTGTGAAAACTCTGGGAGCAGTGGATAAGCCAAAAGGAAGCACAGAGAACTGAAAGTGCATAGATCTTGCCCTGAAACGTAGATATTTCCTGCAAGATTCCCTGATTGGGATGTGTAGGTAGGCCTCTATAAGGTCTAGGGTGGCTAACCAAGCATCCTTGAAAAGCATAAGAAGCCACTAGAGGATGAGCATTTTGAATTTTAGTATCACCAGAAAGGTGTTTAGAATGAATAGAATGAGGATTGGGTGCCAGGTGCCCTCTTTTCTGGGTACCAAGAAGAGTCTGGAATAGAAACCTTGGCCTATCTGGTCTGCAGGAACATGCTGTATTGCCCTCATGGAGAGCAGGGAAAGGGCTTGCTTTCTGGCCTCTGCCCACTGGTTTGGAGGAAGATCAGGGAACCCTTTTGGGGTTGGCAGAGTGTGGAAATAAAATTTGTATCCCTGGGAAACTATATTGAGGACCCATCTGTCGTGGGTAATAGAGGCCCAGTTGTTTACATGGAAGGAAAGTTTTTATCCTAGGGGCACAAGCAGGTGGGCAGAGGTAAGAAGTGGAGGTGTAAAGTCATTGTGAGTTCTTACCATAAGGGGGTGGCTTAGCACTCGCTGTTTTTGAAGCGGAGGAACTCCATTGCTTAGATCTCTGTATTCCCTGGGACTGCTGTATGGGGGTTCAGCTTCCCTTGGGTCTGGGCTGAGCTGGCCTAGAGGGGGCCGGAAAGGACCAGTGTTTGGAGGGGCAATGCCTACTGAACCTTGGAGGCTGGACCTGTTAAAAGTCAGTCTGCACAGATTTAGCTTTTTCTTCCATATTTTTTAAGACCTCTTCTGCCTTGGTGCCAAACAAATTGCCTTTGTTCAATGGTGAGTCCAATAATTTTGATTTGACAAGGCCTGTTCCTTAAGCCAAGCATGCCTTCTAAGGACAGAACCAGTGACTGCTGCCCTACAAGATGCTTCTATGGCGTCAAAGCCACATTGCAAGGTGTGCTTAGTAATTTGGCTTGCAGAATGCATAAGCTCTTGTAATTATTTATTTTCTGCAAAAGCAGGAAAGGAAGATATTTTCTGTTTGAGGAGTTCCATGGTATGCTGCTATTTCAGCATGTGGAACTGACAGTTTAGTGCTCTAATACCAAGAGTTGCAGAAGTGTATACATTTTTACTCCATTTGTCTAAAGCTCAGGAATCCCTGTCTGAGGGGGTGGGGTACTTAGCTGAGGTTGCTTTAATTCCATTTTGTCCTTGGGAGATGACCTCTGGGCCAGCAGTAGAATTTTTGAAAAGGAATTTGTGAGAGTCAGGGACTCTGTAGTATCGGTCAGGTTTCCTGGGAGCAGGAGGAAGGGTGTCAGGAGTCAAACTGGAGTCCATAAAAACATCATCCACAACATCCAGGACAGGAGGAATGGCTAAAGGTCTGTGCTGTGGCAAATCTAAGAATTCCCAGAGTCTCTTTTTTGACTGAGGATAGTCCTGACATTCCCATTGGAAATGCTCCCTTAAAGTATGTAGGGTTTCACCAAATGAAAAATCCTCGGGAGGAGAGGCAGAAGGAATGTATCCCTCTCCATCAGAATTCCTCATAAGTAGAGAGGGGTTGCATGTCATCATATTCAGAAAACTCAGAGTCATCGGACTTCTGATCAGATAAAACTACTGGGGACAAGTCTACTTTTCTTTTGGCAGGGGTAGCCTGGCTTCCACTAATAAGCATATAAGGTCTTCTGCCATTTTAAGAATTTGAGATCGAGGCATGGAAGCAGGTGCCTGTGCTTGGGCCGTCGTTTTTTTAGGCGTAGTTAGTACCCTGGGCCTTAGAAACATGGTAGTTTTAGAAAAAACTGAAGACGTGAAAGAAGTCTTCACATTAGCCTTACATATTATCTGCAATTATACAGAGCTGAGTATATATTTTTTGGTTATAGAGTTTAATTGTTGCTTAGATCTGTGTTGAAACTGTTGTCTCACTGTTCTGAGAGACTGATCGGCAAATATACAGAGCTGAGAATATTTTTTTTTGGCTTTAAAGTTTGTACTGTTAGTTTTTGCTTAGATCTCTGTTGAAATTGTTTTGTCCCACCCACTCTCCCTATTTTTGGTTTGTAGTTTAAATATGGTGGCTTTTGCAGTTGCCCGCCCACTGTAAATTTGATCTGGGACACTCCCCAGTCCCATCTCTTTACCGCATTCTACCTAATAAACTCTTTCTGCACTTGCTTCTAGTCCTTTTTAATTTAATTGCATTTTTAAACTGTGTTTGGTCTAATATTGCTGCATACTCAAGTGTGCTAGCTTGCACTGCATGTGAATTGTTTTTTACTACTGTTTTTGCTACTTTTCTGTAAAAAAAAAAAAAAAAAAAAAAAACTGTAAGCCTGTTTCCTACCTTTCCTGTGACTAGTGTTCCAGATACAGATTTGCTGTATCCAGGACTGTATGTAAGCTTCTGAGTCCCCCAAGCCTTTCTGTGTTGGGGGGAAGCCTTCTAGCTTATCAGTGGGAGTGGTAAGCACTAGGTAACCTGTCTACCACATAAGTAGTGGTTCTGGCCCAGAATTTGTAGTTATTGGCCGTTTGGGCAATCTCTTCCATCTCTCTCAACTTTCTGATTTGAAAGCCTGTATTTGCACTTGTTTCTGTCCTGTAACTCATCTAGTGCAGATACAGATTCTTGGTTTTAGCACTTAAATTTGCTTGTTCATGCTCAGCACTTGTTCAGAACCTGTAAACACTAAATAAGCTACTAATTACTATAGCACTCTATCTTCCTCATTACCTAGAGGAAAACAGTTTTTGTACTTACTTTTCTCACTTGCTTAGAGAAAAACAGCTCTTGTACTCATTTTCCACAATTATCTAGAGGAAAAACCCTGCAACTCTCTTTTTGCGTGGTCTTGCGCACAGAGCAGTGTCAGGCAGCGCCGGTTAGCTGGGGTATACTATTCCCGGCCCCACAAAGTCTGCACTGTAAATTTTCCTTTAGAACTAGGCGAGCCTCAACTCAAGTGCTTCAGATCAGCTGCTCTTATTGCAGCACTTGCAAAACAGAAATCAGCACTTGTCCTAATCTCCTTGACAGCACTATTATTCTCCAAATTTCCAAGACAGCACTATTATAATATAGCATAAGACCCTCAATCGTCCGCAGGACTTAAGTTCAATTTACTCTTCAAAGCATGTCCAGAGGTCAGCTTCAGGTGTACTCTCCAGTTCATCTGGTGGAATTGGGCATCCTGAGGCAGTGTCACAACTGCCTCATGTATACAGACAACCCTCTCCTCTTACCTCTAGACACAAACTCTTGTGAGAGATGCAAATACACAGCCAGACTGGAGGCTAAGCGCTCTCAACCCATGACTGTAACAGACGGTCAAGAGGATAAGGGACACACTTGCATCACACAACCTGTCACACATGAATCTACAAAACAAGCACCGGCAAAACATACGCATAAATACACAAAAACATATTTGGAGGCACTAGGTACCAATCTGAAAAATAAACTGTGCCCTCCAAAGCAGACAAACAAGCAACCTGCACCCCCAAACACAAGCCAGAAAACACATAATTCACCTCAGCAGTGTGCCTCACAACAGCCCTTAAGGCAAAACACCATAACTAACAAGCTACTAATAGGAGAGTCTATAGTAAGGCACATGGATGATCCACTCACCAGGCTGAACAAGAAGGTTACTGTCAGCTGCCTGTCGGGTGCTCGGATCCGCCACATAACACAGGCACTTAGGTCACTCCAGAACAAGTACAAGTATGACGCTGTCATTGTACATGTTGGTGTGAATGACCTAAGACGTACCTCCCTGGACTACATGAAAAGAGACATTGAGGAGCTCTCTGGTCATGTAGCCCAAGCTGGTATGACCCTGACCTTGAGTAGCATACTACCTTCACCTAGAATGATACCACAATACAAAGACAAAATGATCAATTTCAACAACTGGCTAAGCTTCTGGTGTCATTCTAAGGGGATCCAGTGTCTGTCTGCCTGGGATGACATGATAGACAAGCCTCGCTGTTTTGCCAGAAATGGGTTGCACCTGTCACCCCTAGGTTTTCAAATACTGGCCAAGGCTCTTGCCGTCCCCATAGTGCCTTTTTTAGGCAAGGCTCAAAGGACAAACCAACCACCGTAACCAGCACAAGTAACCAAAAACTAAGGGTAATGCTACTCAACGCCAGAAGTCTCAACCTCAAAATGCACATACTCGAGGCTCTCCTCAGCATGGAGAAAATGGATGTTTGTGCAATGACGGAAACCTGGTTCAAGGCTCAAGAGAGCACCCCAGCACTGCCAGGTTACAATTCATATCATACCTTCCGGCCTCAGTTACCGGATCGCAGTACAAAGGGTGGAGGTGTATCCATATTCATCAAGGATACCCATATCTCCAGGTTAGTAGCGCAGCATGATGTCCCAGAGATCAGCCATGCGCAACTATCAGCAGGCAAAACCACATTTCAAGTCATAGCCGGTTATAGATCTCCTACCATGTCCCAAGATGCTCACTCTGCATTCCTTGAGACATTGGAAAATATAAAGGTCCTACGCAACACCATAATCTTGGGTGATTTCAACTACCCTGGTATAGACTGGGCGAACTATCAATGTTCCAACTCCTATGCTCAGCGATTCATAGAATTTATAAATTCAAATGCCCTTGAACAACTAGTATGTTCCCCCACTAGACGGGACAACATATTGGATTTAATCATCACAAATATGGGCGCCCATTGTACCACACCCGTTATCACCCCCTCCTTGGTCAGATCTGACCACAAACTGATAACCCTGGACATCCTCACTCCTCCACCTCCCCCAATCAAAGAAACCATAGTCAAAAACCTTTCCAAAGCAAACTTCAAACTACTTGCATCCGAAGTGGAAAGCTTCACTATTCCCTTGCAGAAGGATAATGATATCCAGGATGCGGAATCCTACACCAAGGCACTCTATATGCATCTTCAGGACTGCATGGACCGTGCTATCCCAAATAAAACCAAGACTCCTTCCTCAAGCAAAAAGAAAAAAGTCTGGTGGACCCCGGCCATAAGCAAACTTTACAAAAAAAGGAGGAGACTTGTACAAAAAAAGGCCAAATCTCAAGTAGAAAAATCATCCCTGATCAGTATTAGTAAGAAATTGAGGGCCCTCTAAGTCAACTAAAGCTAATTTTGAAAAGAAAGTTGCCAAGGATGCCAAGGATAACCATAAGGCCTTCTATGGCTACATCAAAAACCTAAATGGCAACGCCCAGGTCTGTTCTGAGCTAGTACAAAATGGAACAAAATACACTGACCCTTGACCCCCCACCACCACCTACAGGGCCTATTACCATTCTAGGAGATTGTGCAAGTCCAATTATTACTGATACGTTGGTTAACAAGGCTCTATCTAAAGCTAAAAACACTGCCTCCATGGGACCAGATGGTGTCCCAGGCTGTGTCATACGCGAGCTCCAAAAGGAATTAACCCCGCATCTTAATGCCCTATTCATTCTCAGCCTCTCCACAGGATATGTGCCCATAGAATGGCGCACAGCAATGTTGGTCCCGCTACACAAGGGTGGGGCCACAACTGACCCTGGGAACTACCGACCAATAAGCCTGACCAGTCTGATCTGTAAGGCTATGGAGCGAATCATTATGAACTCATAAATGGAAAGATTGGGAACCTCCAGTCGCTGGTCCCCACACAGTTCGGCTTCGTCAAGGGCAGATCATACCTCCTGAACCTGGTGGATTTCTTTGAGACAGTTACTCAGGCTATAGATAAGGGAAAGGAGGTACACATGGCTTACCTTGACCTTGCTAAAGCATTTGACACCATTCTCCATTCAGGTATTATTGATAAGCTCACCAGCCTGGGCATAAACCCTTGCGTCACAAGATGGATCGCAAACTGGCATTCAGACAGATCCCATAAAGTAAGAGTAGTGGGATCTATGTCCGAATCCAGACCAGTAACGAGTGGTGTGCCTCAGGGCTCTGTCCTGGGTCCCCTCCTGTTTGGCATATACTTCTCAGAAGTACAGGCAAGCATGGAAGGGCTGTGGCTGACTAAGTTTGCGGACGACTGCAAACTGGGTGCTATAATAGAGTCTCCGGCCGACATGGAGATCCTCCAGAAGGGCCTAAATGAGACTGATGCATGGTGTCAAAGCCATGGTCTCAAGCTAAATGCAAAAAAATGTGTAGTAATCCCTTTGGAAAAACAGAGTACCCACAAACTACAACATAGGAGGTAATCCCCTGAAATCTGAAGAAGAAATAAGGGATCTAGGGACCCAAGTAGATAGTCAGCTTTCCTTTGATAACTATGCTGCCAAAGTGGTTAGAAAATCCTTCTATGTGACCCATCTGATCACGAAAGGGTTCGCATCAAGATCTAAGGATGTAATGCCCCTCTACTCTTTCCTCATCAGACCCATTATTGAGTACAATGCACCAATTGGAATGTACCTGGCTAGACATCTCCAGCAGCTGGAGAGACCACAAAGGTACCTAACCAAGAAGATTACTGGCCTCAAACAGTTGCCCTATGCAGCACGATTGAAAAAGCTAAGACTGTTCTCTGTTGCATACTGCTTTCTCAGAGGCGATCTCTGTCTAACGTACAGAGCCATGTCCAACCCAGAATTGTTGAACATGCTCCATCTTAGCAAAACCAAATCTACTTGAGCTACACGCTCTAGGGAAATAAACCTCAACACAACAATGAATAGAACATGCTAGAGGGATACTTTCGCTTCGCAGAGACTTCCCCTTACTATGGAACAGGGTCCCGATCTACATAAGACAGAGCCCCTCACTATCACTCTTCAAGAGGAACCTTGATGAGTGGATGGGTAACAGAAAGTTCACACCGGGGATCACACCAACAGCACTACTAGACAGGGGTCAAGGGTACTAGCTGCTAGTACAAGGGTCTAGGGAACTACTAAAGGGGCGGTGAACACCGCACAACGTGGCTGGGCTAATATATGCCTTTGGGCAGATAGCCCACTACCAACCTATGAGTCGTCGGTTTGTGTCAAGTACTGGTAGTGAGAAGAACTTCCTCGGAAGCCAGTGTCAGCTCAGCGGCTCCGGATCCATCCAAGGTAGAGACATCTGCAGGATCCTTAGTCGAAGAAGAGTCTTGTGGCATATTGGACTCCAAACAGGTCTCAGTAGCGGCCTGCAAATCCACAGAAGCAGGCATCAGGGGCTGTGAAAGCACCTCACTGAGGACCAGAGAACTGACGACTAGCTTAACGGAAACGTTGGTGGCAGTTTTGGACCTGTGTGGTCCGTCTCTGTCTTTATCCTTAGGTTTTCGTTGGCGTTGAACAAAGCACAAAAGTGACAGTGAGAGATGTCATCGTCTGGGCCTAAAAGTACAGTTTTGTACCTACCATAAATGTAGATGTTCGAGGATCCACATTGCTGCAGTCCTAACTATTGGGTAGTCCGCTGTCCAGTCGGCCCGAATACCAAAGTATAAGGCTGACGTCGGTCAGGGCGCATTAGACTGACGTCAGTACGTCAGGGTACTAATGCGCATGACCGACGCCATATCCTCAGTCTTTTCTTGCCCCAGATGTCAGAAGACCCTAAAAAGACAAGGCCCAATATACCTGCACCAAAAATATGTACAATATATACAAAAATATCAGCATATAACCTCACCTACACAACCACCCCTAACCACAGAGGGGAAGGAGGGAGGGTAAATTGGACTGCAGCAATGTGGATCCTCGAACATCTACATTTATGGTAGGTACAAAACTGTACTATGTTCTTCGTTTCACATTGCTGCAGTCCTAACTATTGGGTAGAATCCCAAAGCAGAGGTAAGGGAGGCTGGCAAATCATAAAGAAGCAGGAGCTGACAACATGCCTTGCAAAATAGCTGTGGCAAAACCAGCCCTAGACTTAGAGTAGAGAGGAAGGTGATAATGCTTAGAGAAAGTATGCACTGAACTCCAAGTAGCTGCCTCCAAAATATCCTTAGTTGCCACCCCTTAGAAATGCTGTTGAAGTGGCAGTAGCCCTAGTGGAATGAGGCCTAATCCCAGCTGGAATCTCCTTGCCATGATGGGAATAACAAAATGCAATGCAAAACCCAATCCACCTAGAAATAGTTTGTTTTGACACAGGCTTGCCCTGCAAACTCAAAGCAAAAGAAACAAACAACTGCTGAGACTGCCTAAAATCCTTAGTCCTGCTCAAATAATAACGCAATTGCCTGTGCACATCTAAAGTGTGCAAAATCTTTTCCCCTTTATTTTGGGGGTCTGCATAAAAAGTAGGCAAATGAATAGTTTGGTTTAAAGCCACACTAGAAACCACCTTAGGCATAAAAGAAGGATTAGTACGTAATGATACCCTATCCTTATGGAAAATCAAAAGGGCTCTACTGCCATAAGGGCCTGCAACTCAGACACCCTTCTTGCAGAAGTAATAGCCAACAGAAAAGCAGTCTTCCATGACAAGTATTTCAATTCAGCAGTAGCTGCAGGCTCAAAAGGTTGTAGAGTAAGTTTTTCCAACACAAAATTGAGATCCCAAGCAGGAGTAGGAGCTCTACGTGGGGTCTTATATTCTTTGCCCCTCTAAGAAACTGCTTGAACAAAGGATGCGAAAACAATGGTGGGTCACAATCATAGTGAGCTGAAATTGCTGCAGCATGAATCTTAATAGAAGAGAAGGACAAACCTTTGTCCAATAACTCAGTAAGATATTGAAGAGCCACACTCAAATTAGGCTCAGAAATCTCCAAATTCTTTGCTGTACTCCAAAATAAAAATCTCTTCCATTTTTCTCGTACACTTTCCTTGTACTAGGTCTTCTAGCTTCCATAATCACATTTAAAACTTGTTGAGGAAGTTGAGACCTGCTGTGTTTCAACACAGAATATGCCAGGCTGTTAGATGAAGAGAGTGGAGCTTGACATTGAGCAGATGACCGTCCTTCTGAGATAACAGATGTGGAATCAAAGGTAAAGGCCATGGAGGCTTCCTTACCAGACTCCTTAGTAGTGGGTACCAGTGTTGCGAGGCCAATCTGGAGCTATTAAAATCATCCTTGGCTTGTCTTGTCTGACCTTTAAGAGCACCTTTGGAAGAAGAGGCAGAGGTGGAAAGGCATACACATGAAGATTTTTCCAACTGAAAGAAAGAGCATCCACTTTCCAAGCTGTGTGATGAAACCCCTTTGTGCAAAACTTTGGCAGCTGGTGGTTTAGTGGAGAAGCGAACAGATCTATGTCTGGAGTTCCCAGGACACTGTCAATTTCTGAAATACATGAAGATCCAGTTTCCACTCGTGGGGATCCATGATTTGTCTGCTTAACACATCTGCTAAGGAGTTCTGTGCTCGGCAGAAACCTTGCCTGAAGAGTTAGTTGCAAGCTGAGCGCAGTCTCCCATAAAATCATTGCTTGCCTGCATAGAGGATAAGAATGTGTTCCCCTTGTTTGTTGATGTACCACATGACAGTTGTGTTGTCTGTTAGAATCAACACCTGCCCTGGAAGAAGTAACTCCTTGAAAGCTATTAATGCAAACTGGACTGCTAACATCTCCTTCATGTTGATATGTAGATGCTGTAGTCTGGCAGGCCACTTGTCTTGTATCCACTTTCCATTTAGATGAGCTCCCCAAGCAATGTCCGAGGCATCTGTCGTTAAAATCTGACTCGCCTCTGGCCGGGTCACAGAGAGTCCCTTGTTTAGGTGACATTCCTGAGCCCACCACAAAAATTCTGTTTGAAGGCAAGGTATTATTTGAATGACAGTGTCCAAATCCTGGCAGTGCTGTGTCCATACATTTTGAGATACCATTGCAGCTTCCTCATATGCAGTTTGGCATTGGGAAGCACCAGAATACAAGATGCCATGAACCCTAATGCTTGAAGGACTGTCCTTGCAGTCAGCACGGACTGATGAGATAGTTGATGGAAGTAAAAGGATAGACTCTGTTGTTTGTCCGGGGTTAAAAAGGCCATCTGGGCTGCTGTATTCAGTCTCACACCCAGAAAGCACATGTCTTGAGAGGGTACTAGACTGGACTTTATTTCGTTCACAGAATACCCTAGGCATCTTAGCACTGCTATAACATATTCCAGATGCTGTAGAAGGTCTTCCTTTTCTTGAGCCAGAATCAGGCAATCGTCCAAGTAAGGATAGATTTGAATTCCTTGTAGCCTGAAGTAAGCTATCACTGGAGCCAGAACCTTTGTGAATACTCTGGGCAGTAGATAAGCCAAAGGGCAATGCAGAGAACTGATAATGAGAATTTCCAGCTCGAAACGCAGATACTTCCTGCAACTTAGTCTTATAGGCACATGAAGGTAAGCTTCCTTGAGATCTAAAGTTACCATCCAGTGATCTTTGCCCAGCAGAGGTAAAAGCTGTTGTAATGTCAACATCTTGAACTTTGGAATGTCCAGATAAGTGTTGAGGATAGATAAATCCAAAATTGGTCTCCACGTGTTCCCCTTCTTTGGTACTAGGAACAGGCGAGAATAAAATCCTAGGCCCCTTTCTGACACAGGGACTGGCTGAATGGCCCCTATTTGGAGTAACAGAGAAATTTGCTTGTGAGCCTCTGTCCTTTGTGGAGGAGGAACGTCTGGCATGCCTTTGAAAGGGGCAATGTATGGAAATAAAACCTGTAACCGTGGTGAATGATATCCAACACCCATCTGTCTTGAGTAATTAAATCCCAATTTTCTTTGAAAAGAGACAGTCTTCCTCCCAAAGGAGCTGCCAGGCGAGAATCTACTGGCAGCTGAAAAGGCAGGTCATTGGGTCTGTTTACGAAAGGACTGACCCCTGCCCTCACCAGAAGTCTGGGCAGGTGAACTCCTGTTCTAGGCCTAAAAGAACCTTGAGCTCTACCCCTACCACGTCTAGACCTACCCCTAGACTGGGAATCATAAGCAGGATATGTCCATCCCTTAGTAGGCCAATTTCTACTAAACTTCGGTGGCTGCACCTGCAAAAATCTTTAACAGTTTGCATAGACTTAGCTTTGTCCTCCATTTTCTTTAAAACTGCTTCCACAGGTGAACCAAACAACACATCAGACTGTAAAGGAGCATCCAAAATCCTTGTCTTAACATGCTCAGCTAAATTCTGATCCCTCAACCAGGCATGCCTGCGAAGAACAGAACTAGTGGCAGCCACCCTCGAGGAGGCCTGTACAGCATCAAAACCACATTGCAAAGAATGCTTACCCACTTGTTCAGACACATGAACTAAATCCAGCAACTCTTTACACTCAATACCTTCCGCCAAAGCATCCACCTTAGATTTCAATTGTGAAAGGAGATAATGTTGATATTTTAGCATGTGAAACTGACAATTCAACGCCCTCATGGCTAAAGTGGAAGAAGTATACACTTTCTTTCCCCATCTATCCAAAGCCCTTGCCTCTTTATCAGTGGGAACAGGGTTTTTAACAACAGAGGCCTTAACACCTTTAGGTCCCTGAGAAACAGTTTCGGGTCTGCCCTAGGACTCTTAAAAGATACTTATGAGCTTCAGGCACCCTATAGTACCTATCAGGTTTAACAGGAGCAGGAGGCAAAGAATCAGGATTCAGGGAAGCCTCCGCAAAAACATCTTCCACCACATTCAACACAGGAGGTATAGCTAAGGGCCTATGCTGGGGTAAAAACAAGAATTCCCTAAGCCTTTTCCTGGAATCAGAGTAATCCTGGCCTTCCCATTTAAAGTGTTCCCTCATGGAATGCAGAGTCTCTGAAAATGAGAAATCCTCAGGAGGAGAAGCTGTAGGAGTGGAATCATCCACATCAGAATCAGAATAAGGAGGATACTCTTGCAAATCTTCCGCAGAAGACTCAGAAGCCTCTGAACACTGTTCAAAACTCTCAAACTCAGGTTCCATCCTAGGCCTCTTATCAGGAGGGGGCATAGAACCTCTTATCATAGTAATCAAATCTTCTGCCATTTTAAGCATATGTTTCTTAGGCACAGAACCTGAAGTGCTAGGAGAAGCCCCCACTGAAGCTAAACTTGGCCTACCTCTCAAAGAAGTTTTGGAAACAGAAGGAGAGGCTCTAACTACCTTGGGAAGAGAGGGAAGAACAGTTACCTGAGAAGCCCCTTCAGCCTAACCTACCTCCTGAGAAGGCACATCCTGTAACAGTAAAGTCTCTGCCTGAGACTCCAAAGAAACTCCTGGCAAAACCTCTGGCTCCACTGAGCCTTCTAAAGAACCGGCGTCTGGGACTGCCGGTTCATCAACCCTAGGCTTTGCTGTTTTGTCCTTGGGCTTTTGGGCGATCTAGCGGCCGGAGCATCCGACGGCATTTTATAATTGCAACGCTTCCCAAACACTAACCTGGCACAGTCTAACCTTCTCTTAATAGTGCGTTTGTTAAATCTAGCACAAGAGCGGCATCCAACAACGTCGTGCTCAGGCCCTAAACAAGGTATACACAAGGTATGGTAATCCCTATGAGGTATCTGTTTCCCACAAGAAATACAGTTATTCACTTTTTCTGACATCCGGTTAAATACTGAGGCAAGAAAAACCAAAATGTTCCCAACGGGTACTTAGCCAACTTTGATTCGGTCTGAAACTCCGACTTCAGAAAATTTCAGAACGCCAACCTGCACTTGCAAAACTGCTTCTGCATCGGACCATGCGGCAAAAAAGACTGAGGATATGGCGTCGGTCATGCGCATTAGTACCCTGACGTACTGACGTCAGTCTAATGCGCCCTGACCGACGTCAGCCTTATACTTTGGTATTCGGGCCGACTGGACAGCGGACTACCCAATAGTTAGGACTGCAGCAATGTGGAACGAAGAACATCAGGTGACGCAGTAAGAATGGAATTCTTGGTGTGGTATTTGTTTTCCACAGGAGAGACAATTGTTAACATTTTCTGACATCGGTTAGAGCAAGAAAAAAGGATCCCCAACGGGGTACTTAGCTTTAGAAGACTTCAACTTCAATTCGGAAACAAAAACTCAGGTAGTGGACAACCAGCACCCATGCAAGCTGCTTCTGCTTCAGGCTCCTCGGCAAGAACGACTGATGTAATGGTGTCGGCTGCCTGATTTTATACCACTGACGACCTGATGTCAGTCCTGGAGCAACAGCAACCAACGCAGAAATACTAAGCTTCTGGTATTCGGGCCAACTGAGGGCTACCACTGGCAGGATAAGCCAAGTGTGATGACTGCAACAGTGGAACACGAAGAACATCTGAAAGCTCCAGTCATAATACCCAGTCCAAAGATATGCGATATACAACCATCCAATGAACAGCAAGTACCAAGGAGATAGGAGGGTGGGATATAATACTACAACATGGAAGAGAAGGACATAGAATAATTGTGTAAGAAAGAAAAGTTGTGTAAAATCTTACCATAACCATAGAAGTCCTTCTCTTCCATGTTGCAGTATTCTGCATATGGGGTTTACCCTCCAGTCTTGCGGATGTATGGCCAATATCCAAAAGCTTTCAGTCCCTCTGCAGTGCGTGAGACGTCTGACGTGGGAGAGTGTTCATGGGTCACAAAGGTGACGCTGGCACGCAGAAGCCCTCAGAAAGTACAGTTGTGTACACTTACCATAAATGTAGAAGTTTGAGTGTATTCATTGTTGCAGTCATTACATTTGGGTAATCTGCTGGCAGGTTGCCCTCAGTTGGCCTGAATAACAAAGTCTTGGGTCCTGTGTCAGTTGCTGTCCCTTCTTCCATGACATCAGGTCATCAAGGGTATAAAACACGCAACCGACGCCATTTTAATCAGTTTTTCTTACCCCAGATGTCAGGTGCCCCACAAATGGGGAGCAAAATATATATAAATATATATGCATGTAATTCAGAACACAAAAAATATATACCTTCAAATAAAAGGAAATACAACAAAAAGGCTTTTGAGCATAGTATCAGAAAGAAGAGGTATAAAAAGAGAAAAGTAGGGGGCTGGCGGGTGGGTAACCAGGACTGCAACAGTGAATTCACTCGAAGCCGAGTATATTTTTCTTTATTATAGAGTTTAATTGTTGCTTAGATATCTGTTGTCTCACTGTTCTGAGAGACTGATCTGCAAATATACAGAGCTGAGTATATTTTTTTGGCTTAATAGTTGTACTATATTAGTGGTTGCTCAGATCTCTGCTGAAACGGTCTTCCCACCCCCATTTTCTGCCTTGTCTTCAGCTGATACAACTGTTTTTTATAGCTTGTGTGTTACCTAACTCAAGGTTCCCTTAATTTGACCTGTTAATAACAGCCTGGATTTAAACTGGAACCTGTGTTCTGAGAGACAGCCTTACAAGACTATCTGCAAATATACATAGCTGAGTATATTTTTCTTTATTACAGAGTTTAATTGTTGCTTAGATATCTGTTGTCTCACTGTTCTGAGAGACTGATCTGCAAATATACAGAGCTGAGTATATTTTTTTTACTTAATAGTTGTACTATATTAGTGGTTGCTCAGATCTCTGGTGAAACTGTCTTCCCCACCCCCACCCCCATTTTTGGTTTGTAGTTAAATTTGGTGGCTTTTGCAGTGCCCACCCCACTGTAGATTTGATCTAGGACACTCCCCCAGTCCCATCTCTTTACCGCATTCAAAAAAAACTGTAAGCCTGTTTCCTACCTTTCCTGTAACTAGTGTTCCAGATACAGATTTGCTGTATCCAGGACTGTTTGGAAGCTTCTGAGCCCCACAAGCCTTTCTGTGTTGGAGGGAAGCCTTCCAGCTTATCAGTGGGAGTGGTAAGCATTAGGTAACCTGTCTACCACATAAGGAGTGGTTCTGGCCCAGAATTTGTAGTTAATGGCCGTTTGGGCAATCTTCCATCTCTCTCAATTTTCTGATTTGAAAGCCTGCATTTGCACTTGTTTCTGTCCTGTAACTTGTCTAGTGCAGATACAGATTCTTAGCTTTAGCACTTAAATTTGCTTATTCATGCTCAGTACTTGTTCAGAACTTGTAAGCACTAAATAAGCTACTAATTATTATAGCACTCGATCTTCCTTATTACCTAGAGGAAAACCGTTTTTGTACTTAATTTTCTCACTGGCGTTGAGAAAAACAGCTCTTGTATTCACTTTCCTCACTTATCTAGAGGAAAATAGCTTTTATTCAGGAATGTCCAAGGGTCAGCTCCCAGTTTTCTCCCCTGTCTATCTGATGAATCTGGGCATCTTGAAGCAATGTAGAAATTGCCTCATGTACACAGACAACCCTCTCCTTCTACCATCCAACACTACAACCTGTGAGAGATGCACTTATCTAGCCAAACTGGAGGTGAAGCTCTCTCCAACCAAGACTGAACCTGACAGTCAGGAGAAGGTAAACATTTGCACCACACCACACTCATCACATAATCTCACTACGTCTACACCACCAAAATCCACACATAGAAACTCAAAAACATTTGCGGAGGCTCTCAATAATAATCTGCCTAAGCAACAGAGACCTCCAAAGCAGAAACACAAGCAACCTCCATCCCCCAACACAACCCAAATGACACACAGCCCACAGACTCAGTGTGCCACTCAAACACAGCCAATAAGGCAAAACAACATACCCAACACACTAGTCATAGGTGACTCTATAGTCAGGCACACTGATGGCCCACTCACCAGGCTAAACAAGGGGAAGGTTACTGTCAGCTGCCTGTCGGGTGCCAGGATCCGCCACATAACCCACACACTCAGGTCACTCCATAAGTACAAATATGACTCTGTCATTGTCCATGTTGGTGTGAATGACCAGAGACATACCTCCCTGGACTACATGAAAAGAGACATGGAAGAGCTCTCCGATCTTGTAGCCCAGGCAGGTATGACCCTAGCCCTGAGTAGCATTCTGCCATCGCCCAGAATGATACCGCAGTACAAGGACAAAACGATTGACTTCAACAATTATCTAAGCTTCTGGTGTCATTCTAAGGGGATCCAGTATCTGTCTGCTTGGGATGACATGGTCAACAGACCACGATGCTTTGCCACAGATGGCCTGCACCTGTCGCCCCTGGGATTCCGGATACTGGCTAAGGCTCTTGCTGCCCCTATAGTGCCTTTTTTAGGCAGGGTTCAAGTAACAAATTCACCACCATAACAGGAACAAGCAAGCAAAAACTGAGGGTAATGCTACTCAATGCTAGAAGTCTAAATTTCAAAATGCACTCACTCGAAGCACTCCTTAAAATGGAGAACATCGATATCTGTGCAGTGACTGAGACCTGGTTCAAGGCTCCAGAGAGCACCCCTGCACTACCAGGCTATAACTCATACCACACTTTTCGGCCATGTAACCTGGACCGAAACACCAAAGGTGGGGGTGTGTCCATATTCATTAAGGATATCCACACCTCCAGGCTAGCTGCTCAGCATAATGCATCTGAGGGTATCCAAGTGCAACTAACAATTGGCAAAACTGCAATCCAAATTGTAGCTTGCTACAGATCCCCCAACATGCCCCACGATTCCCACTCCTCTTTTCTTGATGTACTGGAAAATATTAGGGTTCAACCAAACACTCTAATAATGGGCGACTTCAACTACCCCACCATTAACTGGGAAAACTACTCATGTACCAACTCCTTAGTGCAACGCTTTCTTGAATTCATAAACTCCAATGCCCTAGATCAACTTATCCACACCCCCACCAGGGGCAATATCCTAGACCTAGTCATTACCAAAATGAGTGACCGGTGTTCCACATGAAGTCAACTCCTCGTTGGTCCGATCTGACCATAAGCTAATCACCCTTGATATCCACATCCCACCCCCACCCCCCATTAAGGAAACCACAGTAAAAACTTCTCCAA
This sequence comes from Protopterus annectens, assembly GCF_019279795.1. Lineage (NCBI taxonomy): Eukaryota > Metazoa > Chordata > Ceratodontiformes > Protopteridae > Protopterus > Protopterus annectens. Next base: position 764,555,982 of record NC_056726.1, on the reverse strand, counting down.
AGCCAACTTCATGCTTCTTAAGACAGAAGTAGTGAACTTTGTGACACCCATGCAGATGGACAATACAGTTACAACTGCTGAATCCTACACAAATGCACTCTATAAGCACTTACATGGTGGTCCCCTGCCATAAACAAACTGTACAACAGAAGGAAGAAACTGTTGCAAAAGAGAGTACAATCCCACGAGTGGAGGAGCTCCCTGGTCAGCCTCAGTAAGAAGCTGAGATCCCTTATAAGATCCTCCAAAGCTAGCTATGAAAATAAAATCGACACTAATTTCAAGGACAACCACAAAGCATTCTACAGCTATGTCAAGAATCTCAATGGCAACACCCAGATCTGCTCTGAGTTACAGCACAAAGGCACGAAAATTGCAGAACCAACTGATATTGCCAACATCCTGGCAGATAAGTTCAGTGCTAACTTTACCCACCCCCTAAAGGGCCCATATCTATACAGGAAGAATGCAGAGTCCCTGTAATCACAACTACGCAGGTGAAAGCTGCACTCTCTAAAGCCAAAAACACAGCATCCATGGGACCGGACAACATCCCAGGCTGCGTTTTACAAGAACTTCAGAATGAACTGGCTCCTCACTTAAGCACCATGTTCAATAATAGCCTCGCATCAGGCTTTGTGCCCACTGAATGGCACACAGCAACAGTTATCCCACTCCACAAAGGGGAAGCCACCACTGATCCCGGGAACTACAGACCTATTAGCCTGACGAGTCTGGTCTGGAAGGCCATGGAACGTATCATCATGGAACTCAAACAAAGACATTGGTAACCTCCAAACTCTGGATCCCACCCAGTTCGGGACTGTGAAAGGCAGATCATGCCTCCTGAACCTGATCGACTTCTTTGAGGCAGCCACCAAAGCCGTAGATGAGGGTAAGGTGGTTCACACAGCCTATCTTGACCTCGCCAAGGCTTTCGACACCATCCCCCATTCTGGAATTATAGCTAAACTCAATAAACTAGGCATAAATCCCTACGTCACAAGATGGGTTGCCAACTGGCTCACTGACACAACCCACACTGTAAAAGTTGCAGACTCCAAATCTGACCTCAAACCAGTGACAAGGAGTACCACAGGGTTCCGTCCTGGGACCGCTCCTGTTTGGTATCTACTTCTCTGAAGTACAGGCTAACACAGAAGGCCTCTGGCTAATGAAGTTCGCAGATGACTGCAAACTAGGAGCCATAGTCAAGTCCCCAAATGATGTGAACATTCTACAGAAGGGCCTCTGAGACAGATGCCTGGTGTCAGAGCCATGGCCTCAAGCTCAATGCCAAAAAGTGCAGTGTCTTCCCCTTTGGTAAAAACTCTGTACCCATGAACTACCACACAGGCAGCAATCTACTTAACACCGAATGCGTGATAAGAGACCTTGAGACCCAGGTGGACAGTAGTCTCTCCTTTGATAGTCACATTGCCACAGTAGTCAGGAAGTCCTTCTACGTGGCACACCTCATCATAAAAGGGTTCTCATCCAGGAAAAAAAGAGGTCATCATTCCCCTCTACTCGACACTCATTAGACCCATTACAGAGTACAACGCCCCTTTTGGAATGTATCTAACAAGACATCTGCGGCAGCTGGAAGGGCCACAGAAGTACCTCACAAAGAGGATTACTGGACTCAAACAAATGCCCTACACTGACAGTCTCAAAAAACTCCAGCTTTACTCCGTAGCATACCGCCTACTCCGAGGTGATCTCTGCCTAACATATAAAGCTGTGTCAAAGTTCTTCATTAGCACTCTTCAAGAAAAATCTTGATGAGTGGATGGGAAATAGGAAATACACCCCAGGGATCACTTCTGTGTCTCTGCCCGACAGTGGCACAGGAAAATAACTTTCTTGGGTGGCGTAAGCCAGGGAACCTTGTTGGCTAGGCTTACGTAGGCCCTTGGGCTGATCGCCTAGTACCTACCTATGAACCTATGAACATCTACATTTATGGTAAGTGTACAAAACTGTACTATGTTCTTCGTGTTTCACTGTTGCAGTCATTACATTTGGGTAGAATCCCAAAGCTAAGTTTGGGAGGATGGCATTATACAGCAGTAGGTGCAGTTATAAGGCCCTGCAGGACAGCAGTGGCAAAGCCTGCTCTGGATTTTGAGAAGAGAGGTAAATGGTAATGCTTGGTGAACACATGAACTGAGCTCCAGGTAGCAGCTTCTAGAATGTCTCTGGTAGGGACCCCTCAGAGAAAGGCTGCAGAAGTAGATGCAACCCTGGTGGAATGGGATCTGATCTCCTTGGGGACAGGTTTACCATGGTGCATGTAGCAGAAACTAATGCAATGGCTTATCCAGTTTGAAATTGTCTGCTTTGAGATGGCCTTTCCCTCTGCCTCTGCAGCAAATGCCACCAGTAGTTGTTCAGATTTTTTTTAGAGATTTTGTCCTGTTCAAGTAGAATCTTAGTTGTCTGTGCACATCCAATGAATGGAGAATCCGCTCCCCCTTGTTCTGTGGATTTGGGAAAAAAGTTGGCAGATGAATGAACTGATTAAGAGCCATACTGGATACCACTTTAGGCATAAAGGATGGATTGGTCCTGAGCACTACCCTGTCCGGGTAAAAAATAATGAAAGGCTCCACTGCTATGAGAGCCTGTAGTTCTGAAATCCTTCTAGCTGAAGTGACTGCTAAAACAAAAGCTGTCTTCCAAGCGAGAAATTTTATGTCCGCAGTAGCAGCTGGCTCAAAAGGAGGCAGGGTGAGTTTTTCCAACACAAAATTGAGATCCCATGCAGGAGCTGGTGCTCTCCTGGGAGGTCTTACATTTTTTGGCCCCTCTGAGATGCTGCTTTAGCAGAGGATGAGAAAAGAGGGGAGGCTCTGTGTTTTAATGAGCTGAAATGGCAGAGGTGTGGATTTTTATGGAAGAGAAAGATAGGCCCTTTTGAAGCATCTCAGTTAAATACTGCAGAATCTGAGGAATATTGGGCATTTCTGTGCTTATTGCTTGCGCTTGATTCCAGGCACATAATCTTTTCCATTTATCAACTTAAGATTTTCTAGTGCTAGGCCATCTAGCCTCCAAAATAGCATCCATCACAGGTTTGCTGAGAGATGTAACTGGTGAAATTAGTAGATTAGCCATGCTGCAAGATTCAGAGTTTGGAGCTGAGTGTGTAGAATTTGAAAGTTCTGCTGAGACAGTACATAAGGTGCCTGAGGCAGGTACCACGGAGGAAGTTGTGACATACTGTGTATGAACGGGTACCAGTGTTGGCGAGGCCAGTCTGGAGCATTCATAATCATTTTTTGTTTTTTCCTGTCTGACTTTTAGTAATACCTTGGAGAGCACAGGCAGAGGGGGGAAAAGTATAGACTGATAGGTTTGACCAGCTGAAGGATACAGCATCCACTTTCCAAGCTTTTTTGTGATGGATTCTTGTGCAGAATTTGTCCAACTGATAGTTTTGGGGTGAGGCAAAAAGATCTATGTCTGGGATCCCCCATTTGCGTGTCAACATGCTGAAGATTTGCGGATCCAGTTTCCATTCGTGTGGGTCCATAAGATTTTTGCTTAGTTCATCTGCCAGAGTATTTTGCTTTCGTGGCAGGAATTGAGCTTGCAGATGTATTTGGTAAGACAAGGCTGTGTTCCACAAGGCCATGGTTAGTCTGCAACGGGGGTAGGAATGGGTACCCCCCTGCTTGTTTATGTACCACATGACTGGTTGGGAGGGTGGCCTAATGGTTAAGGTGTTTGCCTTACAAACACAAGGTGCAGGGTTTGAGTCTCACAAGGGATAATTGGCAAGGCTAAAAATGGCTCGCAAGGGCAGTTAGCTTGGAACTAACCAATGAACCTATGAACCTACTGGGGTGTTGTCCGTCTTTATCAATAGTTGTCCTGGATGAAGAAAGTCCTTGAAAGCTGTCAGTGCATTCCATACAGCTAGCATCTCTTTCTGGTTGATATGCAGGTGCATTTGATTTGGACTCCATCCGCCCTGAATGCATCTCCCTGCCAGATCCCCCCCCCCCCCAAGCATAGTCTGATGAGTCTGTAGTCAGGGTTTGGATGGCAGGGGGTGGAATGAAGGACAGTCTCTTGTTTTGGTGACAGGCCTTTGCCCACCATAGGAACTCTTGCTGCAGGGCAAGGAATGATAGGAAAGTACAGTTGTGTACCTACCATAAATGTAGATGTTCGAGTGTATTCACTGTTGCAGTCAATACATTAGGGTTATCCTGCTGGCAGGCTACCCACAGCCGGCCTTAATTCCAAAGTCCTGGTCCGGCGTCGGTTGCCGTCACCTCTTCCCTGACGTCAGTGCGCCAAGGGTATAAAAGATGCAGCCGACACCATTTTCTTCAGTTTTTCTTGCCCCAGATGTCAGGTGCCCCCAAAAGGGTAGGCTGTAAAAATTACGATCATAAAAAAGCATGCACATAACCTTCATCTACAAGCAAATACACCACATAGGTTGTATAGTATAGATAGGTACAGATAAGTCCCAGCAAGGAAAAAAGGGGGGATGGTGGGAGGGTAACCTGGACTGCAACAGTGAATACACTCGAACATCTACATTTATGGTAGGTACACGACTGTACTATGTTCATCGTGTTTCACTGTTACAGTAATTACATTTGGGTTGAATCCCAAAGCTGAGGTTGGGCGGCTGGGTCTAAATAGAGTTTGGAGTGGCTATGAGGCCCTGCAGAACTGCAGCGGCAAAGCCTGCTCTGGATTTAGAGTACAGAGGTAAATGGTAGTGCTTTGTAAAAGTGTGCTCTGAAGTCCATGTTGCAGCCTCCAAAATATCCTTGGTTGGTACTCCTCTGAGGAAGGCTGCTGAAGTGGCTGCTGCTGTGGTAGAATGTGGCCTAATGCCCTTGGGCACTGAATTGCCATGTTGTGAATAGCAGAAACAAATGTAGTGACCTATCCATTTTGAAATAGTCTGCTTTGAAATGGCTTTTCCTTGGGAACCTGCCGCATATGCCACTAAGAGTTGCTCAGTCTTTCTGAAGGCTTTAGTCTTGTCCAAGTAAAAGCATAGCTGTCTGTGAATGTCCAAAGTATGCAGAAGTCTTTCCCCCTTATTCTGTGGGTTTGAATAAAAGGTAGGCAAATGAATGGTTTGGTTAAGAGCCACGCTGGACACTACCTTATGCATAAATGTCGGGTTTGTCCTTAGAGAAACCATGTCTTGATGGAAAATAATAAAAGGTTCCACAGCCATTAGTGCCTGTAACTCTGAGACTCTTCTTGCTGAAGTTATTGCTAAGAGAAAAGCGGTTTTCCATGACAAATATTTTATCTCTGCTGTATTGGCAGGCTCAAAAGGAGGCAGTGTGAGTTTTTCCAAGACAAAATTGAGGTCCCATGTAGGCATTGGAGCTCTCCTTGGAGGTCTTATGTTTTTAGCCCCCCTGAGAAACTGTCTTAGCAGTGGATGAGAAAAAATAGGCAGTTCCGTACTGTAGTGAGCTGAAATGGCAGAGGCACTGATCTTATCGATGAGAAGGATAGGCCTTTGTCCAGCATCTCAGTTAGGTATTGCAAAATCTGAGGTATATTTGGTTCAAGCAAGTCAATTCCCTGCAAAATCTCTTCAATTTGTCCGCATAACATTTTCTGGTGCTGGGCCTCCTGGCCTCCAAATAACATCCATAACTGCTTTAGAGAGAGGTGTGTTGTGAATGATTACATTATCTGCCATGCAGCCAGATTTAGGGTTCTGAGTTGGCTCTGCAAGATCTGACTGTTCTGTTGGGTCAGCAAATGTGGTATTAGAGGCAATGTCCAGGCTGGGCCTTGAGACATGCTCTTTAGGATTGCTGGCGTGGCTAGTGTGGGGCAATCAGTATCATTTTTGGCTTCTCTTGTCTGACCTTTAGGAGTACCTTGGAGAGGAGAGGCAGAGGAGGGAAGGAATATACTGTAAGGGCTTTCCAGCTGAATGAGAGGGTGTCCACTTTCCATGCTTGCTTGTGATGAGTCCGAGTGCAGAATCTTGGTAGCTGGCAGTTGGGAGGGGAAGTGAATAGATCTATGTCTGGGCATCCCATTTCCGTGTTATGTTGAAGATTTGTGGGTCCAGTTTCCACTCGTGAGGATCCATGAGGTTTCTGCTTAGTTCGTCTGCCTAAGTATTTGTCTTTCCTGGCAGGAATTGTGCTTGCAGATGTACTTGATAAGTCAGTGCTGTGTTCCACAAAGTCATGGCTTGCCTGCAGAGGGGTAGGAATGTGTGCCCCCTTGCTTGTTTATGTACCACATGACTGTAGTATTGTCCGTCTATCAGTAGTTGTCCTGGATGAAGTAGGTCCTTGAAGGTTGTCAGGGCATTTTGTACAGCTAACATCTCTTTTTGATTGATATGAAGATGCATCTGGTTTGTGGGCCATGTGCCCTGAATACATTTTCCTGCCATGTGCGCCCCCCAGGCATAATCTGATGCATCTGTTGTTAGTGTTTGCCTGGCAGTGGGTAAGGTGAATGGCTGTCCCTTGTTGTGGTGACAGGCCTGTGCCTACCACTGAAATTCCTGTTGCAGGCAGGGAATGAGAGTAATTACTGTTTCTAGGCTGTCGCAGTGTTGAGTCCAAACACTTTTTAGATACCATTGTAGTTTCCTCATATGCAGTCTTGCATATGGAATTAGTAGAATGTAGGATGCCATGCCCAGAGCATGCAGAATTTTTCTTGCAGATAACTGGGTCTTTGTTGCCATGTCTTTGAAGTAAGAAGTCAGATGCCTTTGTTTGTCTGGCGTGAGATAAGCCATCTGGGCAGTTGTATTTAAGCTTGCACCCAGGAATATTATCTCTTGAGAGGGTGCTAGTTTTGATTTCTTTTCGTTTACTGTGTACCCCAGGCAAATTAGTAATCTTTTTACAAACGCCAGATGCTGTAGTAGAATATCTTTGTCCTTTGCTTGAATAAGGCAGTCGTCCAAATAGGGATATATTTGAATTCCTCTTTGTCTGCAAAATGCAATTACTGGTGCCAGGCATTTTGTGAAGACCCTGGGTGCAGCAGATAAGCCAAAGGGCAGTGCAGTGAGCCAGCTATGAATCTAAGTTATCTTCTGCAAGATTGTCTGATTGGGACATGCAGGTATGTCTCTTTGAGGTCCAAAGTTACAAGCCAAGCCTTCTTGTCCAGCATGGGCAGAAGCTGTTGTAGAGTCAACATTTTGAATTTTGGGACGTCCAGAAAAGAATTTAGAATAGACAGATCCAGAATTGGTCTCCAGGCTTTGTCTTTTCTTGGTACTAAGAAAAATCTTGAGTAAAATCCTTGTCCCTGCTCATGGTGTGGCACTGGCTGAATAACCCCCATGTCCATGAGAGATGAAACTTGTTTTTGTGCCTCTTGCCACTGATTGTGTGGCAGGTCTGGCATGCCTTTTGCCTTTGGAATAGTGTGAAAGTGGAACCTGTAACCCTGAGAGACTATATTTAAGACCCATTTGTCCTGGGTGATCTTGTGCCAGTTTTGTGAAAAAAAGTGCTAGCTTTCCCCCTAAGGGTACTGCCAAAAAATAAGTGCGTGGCATTGGCAGAGGGAAGTCATTGGGACTGTTTTCTATAAGGCTGTGATTTGTCTTCCCTGCTTTTGGAGGTAGAAGCACCCCATTGTTTGGGCCTGTATGAGCCCTGGGGCTGTTGCCTGCCTCTAGGGCGTCTGAATCTGCCTCTTTGTGGTCTGTCTGACACTGGAAAGGACGAATGCTCAGAGGGCCAGTTCCTGCTAAATCTGGGTGGCTGTACCTGTAAGAAATCCTTTACTGTCTGCAATGATTTTGCCTTATCCTCCATTTTCTTTAACACCTCCTCTGCCTTAACACCAAACAAAGTATAATGCTATAATGGAGCATCCAATAATTTTGCTTTAACATGATCAGGCAGATTCTGTTCCTTTAACCAAGCAAGCCTTCTGATAACAGAACCTGTAACTGCGGCCCTGTTCGAGGCCTCCAGTGAATCATAGCCACATTGCAAAGTATGTTTTTCCACTTGTTCAGCTGCATGCAATAAATCCTGCAAATCTTTGTTCTCAGAACATTCAGAATTTGTCAACATTTTTTGTTTTAACAAAGACATCAAGTATTGCTGATATTTGAGCATATGAAAAGTACAGTTTTGTACCTACCATAAATGTAGATGTTCGAGGATCCACATTGCTGCAGTCCTAACTATTGGGTAGTCCGCTGTCCAGTCGGCCCGAATACCAAAGTATAAGGCTGACGTCGGTCAGGGCGCATTAGACTGACGTCAGTACGTCAGGGTACTAATGCGCATGACCGACGCCATATCCTCAGTCTTTTCTTGCCCCAGATGTCAGAAGACCCTAAAAAGACAAGGCCCAATATACCTGCACCAAAAATATGTACAATATATACAAAAATATCAGCATAAAACCTCACCTACACAACCACCCCTAACACAGAGGGGAAGGAGGGAGGGTAAATTGGACTGCAGCAATGTGGATCCTCGAACATCTACATTTATGGTAGGTACAAAACTGTACTATGTTCTTCGTTCCACATTGCTGCAGTCCTAACTATTGGGTAGAATCCCAAAGCAGAGGTAAGGGAGGCTGGCAAATCATAAAGAAGCAGGAGCTGACAACATGCCTTGCAAAATAGCTGTGGCAAAACCAGCCCTGGACTTACAGTAGAGAGGAAGGTGATAATGCTTAGAGAAAGTATGCACTGAACTCCAAGTAGCTGCCTCCAAAATATCCTTAGTTGCCACCCCCCTTAGAAATGCTGTTGAAGTGGCAGCAGCCCTAGTGGAATGAGGCCTAATCCCAGCTGGAATCTCCTTGCCATGATGGGAATAACAAAATGCAATGCAAAACCCAATCCACCTAGAAATAGTTTGTTTTGACACAGGCTTGCCCTGAACTCAAAGCAAAAGAAACAAACAACTGCTGAGACTGCCTAAAATCCTTAGTCCTGCTCAAATAATAACGCAATTGCCTGTGCACATCTAAAGTGTGCAAAATCTTTTCCCCTTTATTTTGGGGGTCTGCATAAAAAGTAGGCAAATGAATAGTTTGGTTTAAAGCCACACTAGAAACCACCTTAGGCATAAAAGAAGGATTAGTACGTAATGATACCCTATCCTTATGGAAAATCAAAAGGGCTCTACTGCCATAAGGGCCTGCAATTCAGACACCCTTCTTGCAGAAGTAATAGCCAACAGAAAAGCAGTCTTCCATGACAAGTATTTCAATTCAGCAGTAGCTGCAGGCTCAAAAGGTTGTAGAGTAAGTTTTTCCAACACAAAATTGAGATCCCAAGCAGGAGTAGGAGCTCTACGTGGGGGTCTTATATTCTTTGCCCCCCTAAGAAACTGCTTGAACAAAGGATGCGAAAACAATGGTGGGTCACAATCATAGTGAGCTGAAATTGCTGCAGCATGAATCTTAATGGAAGAGAAGGACAAACCTTTGTCCAATAACTCAGTAAGATATTGAAGAGCCACACTCAAATTAGGCTCAGAAATCTCCAAATTCTTTGTTGTACTCCAAAATAAAAATCTCTTCCATTTTTCTGCGTACACTTTCCTTGTACTAGGTCGTCTAGCTTCCATAATCACATTCAAAACTTGTTGAGGAAGTTGAGACCTGCTGTCTTTCAAAACAGAATATGCCAGGCTGTTAGATGAAGAGATTGAAGCTTGACATTGAGCAGATGACCGTCCCTCTGAGACAATAGGTGTGGAATCAAGGGTAAAGGCCATGGAGGCTTCCTTACCAGACTCCTCAGTAATGGGTACCAGTGCTGCCGAGGCCAATCTGGAGCTATTAAAATCATCCTTGGCTTGTCTTGTCTGACCTTTAAGAGCACCTTTGGAAGAAGAGGTAGAGGTGGAAAGGCATACACATGAAGATTTTTCCAACTGAAAGACAGAGCATCCACTTTCCAAGCTGTGTGATGAAACCCTTTGTGCAAAACTGTGGCAGCTGGTGGTTTAGTGGAGAAGCGAACAGATCTATGTCTGGAGTTCCCCAGGACACTGTCAATTTCTGAAATACATGAAGATCCAGTTTCCACTGTGGGGATCCATGATTTGTCTGCTTAACACATCTGCTAAGGAGTTCTGTGCTCGGCAGAAACCTTGCCTGAAGAGTTAGTTGCAAGCTGAGCGCAGTCTCCCATAAAATCATTGCTTGCCTGCATAGAGGATAAGAATGTGTTCCCCTTGTTTGTTGATGTACCACATGACAGTTGTGTTGTCTGTTAGAATCAACACCTGCCCTGGAAGAAGTAACTCCTTGAAAGCCATTAATGCAAACTGGACTGCTAACATCTCCTTCATGTTGATATGTAGATGCTGTAGTCTGGCAGGCCACTTGTCTTGTATCCACTTTCCATTTAGATGAGCTCCCCAAGCAATGTCCGAGGCATCTGTCGTTAAAATCTGACTCGCCTCTGGCCGGGTCACAGAGAGTCCCTTGTTTAGGTGACATTCCTGAGCCCACCACAAAAATTCTTTTGAAGGCAAGGTATTATTTGAATGACAGTGTCCAAATCCTGGCAGTGCTGTGTCCATACATTTTGAGATACCATTGTAGCTTCCTCATATGCAGTTTGGCATTGGGAAGCACCAGAATACAAGATGCCATGAACCCTAATGCTTGAAGGACTGTCCTTGCAGTCAGCACGGACTGATGAGATAGTTGATGGAAGTAAAGTGATAGACTCTGTTGTTTGTCCGGGGTTAAAAGGCCATCTGGGCTGCTGTATTCAGTCTCACACCCAGAAAGCACATGTCTTGAGAGGGTACTAGACTGGACTTTATTTCGCTCACAGAATACCCTAGGCATCTTAGCACTGCTATAACATGTTCCAGATGCTGTAGAAGGTCTTCCTTTTCTTGAGCCAGAATCAGGCAGTTGTCCAAGTAAGGATAGATTTGAATTCCTTGTAGCCTGAAGTAAGCTATCACTGGAGCCAGAACCTTTGTGAATACTCTGGGCAGTAGATAAGCCAAAGGGCAATGCAGAGAACTGATAATGAGAATTTCCAGCTCAAAACGCAGATACTTCCTGCAACTTAGTCTTATAGGCACATGAAGGTAAGCTTCCTTGAGATCTAAAGTTACCATCCAGTGATCTTTGCCCAGCAGAGGTAAAAGCTGTTGTAACGTCAACATCTTGAACTTGGGAATGTCCAGATAAGTGTTGAGGATAGATAAATCCAAAATTGGTCTCCACGTGTTCCCCTTCTTTGGTACTAGGAACAGGCGAGAATAAAATCCTAGGCCCCTTTCTGATACAGGGACTGGCTGAATGGCCCCTATTTGGAGTAACTGAGAAATTTGCTTGTGAGCCTCTTTCCTTTGTGGAGGAGGAACGTCTGGCATGCCTTTGAAAGGGGGCAATGTATGGAATAAAACCTGTAACCGTGGTGAATGATATCCAACACCCATCTGTCTTGAGTAATTAAATCCCAATTTTCTGTGAAAAGAGACAGTCTTCCTCCCAGAGGAGCTGCCAGACGAGAATCTACTGGCAGCTGAAAAGGCAGGTCATTGGGTCTGTTTACGAAAGGACTGACCCCTGCCCTCACCAGAAGTCTGAGCAGGTGAACTCCCTGTTCTAGGCCTAAAAGAACCTTGAGCTCTGCCCCTACCACGTCTAGACCTACCCCTAGACTGGGAATCATAAGCAGGATATGTCCATCCCTTAGTAGGCCAATTTCTACTAAATTTCGGTGGCTGTACCTGCAAAAATCTTTAACAGTTTGCATAGACTTAGCTTTGTCCTCCATTTTCTTTAAAACTGCTTCCACAGGTGAACCAAACAACACATCAGACTGTAAAGGAGCATCCAAAATCCTTGTCTTAACATGCTCAGCTAAATTCTGATCCCTCAACCAGGCATGCCTGAAGAACAGAACTAGTGGCAGCCACCCTCGAGGAGGCCTGTACAGCATCAAAACCACATTGCAAAGAATGCTTACCCACTTGTTCAGACACATGAACTAAATCCAGCAACTCTTTACACTCAATACCTTCCGCCAAAGCATCCACCTTAGATTTCAATTGTGAAAGGAGATAATTCTGATATTTTAGCATGTGAAATTGACAATTCAACGCCCTCATGGCTAAAGTGGAAGAAGTATACACTTTCTTTCCCCATCTATCCAAAGCCCTTGCCTCTTTATCAGTGGGAACAGGGTTTTTAACAACAGAGGCCTTAACACCTTTAGGTCCCTGAGAAACAGTTTCCGGGTCTGCCCTAGGACTCTTAAAAAGATACTTATGAGCTTCAGGCACCCTATAGTACCTATCAGGTTTAACAGGAGCAGAAGGCAAAGAATCAGGATTCAGGAAGCCTCCGAAAACATCTTCCACCACATTCAACACAGGAGGTATAGCTAAGGGCCTATGCTGGGGTAAAACAAGAATTCCCTAAGCCTTTTCCTGGAATCAGAGTAATCCTGGCCTTCCCATTTAAAGTGTTCCCGCATGGAATGCAGAGTCTCTGAAAATGAGAAATCCTCAGGAGGAGAAGCTGTAGGAGTGGAATCATCCACATCAGAATCAGAATAAGGAGGATACTCTTGCAAATCTTCCACAGAAGACTCAGAAGCCTCTGAACACTGTTCAAAACTCTCAAAGTCAGGTTCCACCCTAGGTCTCTTATCAGGAGGGGGCATAGAACCTCTAATCATAGTAATCAAATCTTCTGCCATTTTAAGCATATGTTTCTTAGGCACAGAACCTGAAGTGCTAGGAGAAGCCCCCACTGAAGCTAAACTTGGCCTACCTCTCAAAGAAGTTTTGGAAACAGAAGGAGAGGCTCTAACTACCTTGGGAAGAGAGGGAAGAATAGTTACCTGAGAAGCCCTTCAGCCTGGCCTACCTCCTGAGAAGGCACATCCTGTAACAGGAAAGTCTCTGCCTGAGACTCCAAAGAAACTCCTGGCAAAACCTCTGGCTCCACTGAGTTTCTAAAGAACCGACGCCTAGGACTGCCGGTTCATCAACCCTAGGCTTTGCCGTTTTGTCCTTGCGCTTTTGGACGAAGCGGGCCGGAGCATCCGACGGCATTTTATAATTGCAACGCTTCCCAAACACTAACCTGGCACAGTCTAACCCTCTTAATAGTGCTTGTTAAATCTAGCACAAGAGCGGCATCCAACAACGTCGTGCTCAGGCCCTAAAGAAGGTATACACAAGGTATGGTAATCCCTATGAGGTATCTGTTTCCCACAAGAAATACAGTTATTCACTTTTTCTGACATCCGTTAAATACTGAGGCAAGAAAAACAAAATGTTCCCAACGGGTACTTAGCCAACTTTGATTCGGTCTGAAACTCCGACTTCAGAAAATTTCAGAACGCCAACCTGCACTCGCAAAACTGCTTCTGCATCGGACCATGCGGCAAAAAAGACTGAGGATATGGCGTCGGTCATGCGCATTAGTACCCTGACGTACTGACGTCAGCCTAATGCGCCCTGACCGACGTCAGCCTTATACTTTGGTATTCGGGCCGACTGGACAGCGGACTACCCAATAGTTAGGACTGCAGCAATGTGGAACGAAGAACATCTGACAATTTAAAGCCCTTACAGCCAAGGCAGCAGAAGTGTAAACCTTTTTCCCCCATCTGTCCAAAGCCCTAGAATCTCTGTCTGAGGGGACAGGGTTTTTGGCAGAAGCAGCCCTGACCCGATTGGGACCCCGTGAGATAGTTTCTGGGTCAGCAGCAGGGTTTTTGTAAAGAAATTCATGGGAGTCTGGGACCCTGTAGTATCTGTCTGGTTTAACGGGCAGGAGGTAAAGAATCTGGAGACAGGCCGGACTCTGAAAAAACATCATCCACTATACGTCTAGAACAGGGGGAATTGCAAGAGGTCTGTGCTGAGGAAGTAAAAGAAAGTCTCTAAGTCTTTTCTTAGAATCGGAATAAACTTGGCTCTCCCAATGGAAATGCTCCCTCATGGTATGCAGGGTTTCCCCAAAAGAATAGTCCTCAGGAGGAGAAGCTGAAGGAATAGAATCTTCAGCATCAGAATCCTCATAGGGAGGAACAGAATATCCCTGATCAGAAGAGGAATCAGAGGAAATGGAAACCTGATCAGAGGAATCATATTCAGTGTCTTGCCTAGGCCTCTTATCAGGAGGGGGATGGAAACCCCTGATCAAAGTAATTAGGTCTTCGGCCATTTTGAGCATCTGTTTCTTAGGCATAGAAGCCTGTCCTGGAGAATGCTGTACTGGTTTCCTTGTCTTTAAAACTGTTTTAGACTTTGTCTTGGATGCTGAAGTAGGCCTTATATAAAGTTGTGTAGGTCTGAAGACACCCTCAGAAGCCGATGCCTGCTCAGCGTCTCTGGACCCATCTGAGGGATTAATATCCAAAGGCCTAGCTGTCTCAACGTGGGAGTTGGAGGCGGCCTGTGGCTCTGAGGTAGCGGGAGTCAGGGGCTGCGAAAGCGCCTCACTGAGCACCGGTGACTGGCCTAAAAGAGGCTTCGTCATCGGTTTTGGACCTCGGATGCTTGTCCTTGTCTTTATGCTTGTGCTTTTTATGAATTCCGGTCGTCGGTTGTTCCGACTGCATTATATAGTTAAACCTTCTGCCAAAATAATGAAAACCAAAATCGTACCGACGCTTAATAGTGCGATGGTTAAATCTAGCACAAAACCGACAACTAGCAACGTCGTGGTTAGGGCCTAGGCAAGGAATACAGTAAGAGTGGAAATCCTTAGGAGGTATTTACGAAAATCTCAGGAGTTGGCCGACCGGCACTTGCGAACTGCTTTTGTTTCGGGCACCGCGCGGCAAGAAAGACTGAAGAAAATGGCATCGGCTGCATCTTTTATACCCCTGGCGCACTGACGTCAGGGAAGAGGCGACAGCAACCGACGCCGGACCATGACTTTGGAATTCAGGCCGACTGCGGGTAGCCTTAGTGTAATGACTGCAACAGTGAAACACGATGAACATTCATTGTTTCCAGGCTGTGACAATGTTGATTCCATAAGCTTTTTAGGTACCAATGAAGTTTCCTCATATGCAGTCTTGCATATGGAATTAGAAGAATGCAGGAAGCCATGAACCCCAAGGCCTGCAGAATTTGTCTTGCAGATAACTGGGTTTTTGTGGCCACCTATTTGAAGTAAGTCATCAGTTGGATCTGTTTGTCTGGCATGACGTAAGCCATCTGGGCAGTTGTATTCAAGCTTGCACCCAGAAATATAATTTTTTGAGAGGGTGCCAGTTGTGATTTCTTTTTGTTTATGGTGTACCCTGGGCAAGTTAGAAGCCTTTTTACAAATGCCAAATGCTGTAGAAGAGTGTCCTTGTTTTCTGCCTGAATTAGACAATCGTCCAGATAAGGCTAAATTTGAATGTTTCTTTGTCTGCAAAATGCAATTACTGGAGCCAGGCACTTTGTGAAGACCCTGGGCAAAGTAGATAAACCAAAGGGCAGTGCAGAGAACTGGTAATGCAAATAGCCTGCTTTGAAGCGGAGGTATCTTCTGCAAGATTCCCTGATTGGGATATGCAGGTAAGCCTCTTTTAAGTCTAGAGTAACCAACCAGGCATCCTTGCCTAGCATAGGCAGTAACTGTTGTAGAGTCAGCATCTTGAATTTTGGAATGTCCAGGAAAGTATTTAGTATGGATAAGTCCAGAATTGGACGCCATGATTTGTCTTTTCTGGGTACCAGGAAAAGTCTTGAATAAAAACCTTGTCCTTTTTACTTTTCTGGTACTGGTTGAATAGCCCCCATATCCATGAGGAACATAATTTGTTTCTGGGCCTCTGCCCACTGATTTGGAGGCAGATTGGGCCATCCATTTGGAATTGGCAATGTGTGGAAATGAAATCTGTATCCCTGGGATACTATATTTAAAACCCACTTGTCCTGGGTAATTAGATGCCAATTTTGTGCATGACGTGCTAGTTTTCCCCCCAAAGGGGCTGCCAAAAGATAAGTGCTTGGAAATGGTAGAGGGAAGTCATTGAGACTGTTTACCATAGGGGGGTGCCTTGCTACTTCCAGATTTGGAGGTGAAGGCTCCCCATTGTTTTGTTCTGTAAGTTCCTTGTGACTGAAACCTGGACTGTCTGGGTTTGACCTGAGCGGCTCTGGTGGGTACTGGAAAGGACCAATTCTTAGTAGGCCAGTGCCTACTGAACCTGGGTGGCGGCACTTGTAGGAAATCTTTTACAGTTTGCATAGATTTAGCTTCGTCTTCCATCTTTTTCAAAACTTCTTCTGCCTTACTACCAAATAGACTGTCCTGTTGTAAAGGAGCATCCAACAATTTTGCTTTAACATGATCAGGCAGATTTTACTCCTTGAGCCAAGCATGCCTTCTTATCACACATCCAGTTACGGCGGCCCTGCAAGAGGCCTCCAAAGAATCAAAACCACATTGCAAAGTATGCTTGCCAACTTGTTCAGCTGTATGCAATGTATCATGTAACTCTATTTTCCACACAGTCAGAAATCAACATAATTTTCTGTTTAAGTAAGCTCATGATATGCTGCTGATATTTAAGCATATGAAATTGACAGTTTAAAGCCCTGATTGCCAGGGTTGCAGACGTGTAAACCTTCTTACCCCATCTATCTAGCACCCTGGAGTCTCTATCAGAAGGGGTAGGACTTTTAGCAGTGGAAGCCTCAACACCCTAGGGAACCGGAGGAATTGTTTCAGGGTCAGCAGTAGGGTTTTTAAAAATAAACTTGTGGGAGTCAGGAACCCTGTAATATCTGTCTGGCTTATTAGGAGCCGGAGGCAGGGAATCAGGAGCCATGCTGGAGTCTGAAAAAACATCATCAACAATGTCTAAAACAGGAGGTATAGCCAAAGGCCTATGCTGAGGAAGAAGGAAATCCCTAAGCCTCTTTTTGGATTCTGAAAAGTCCCGACTCTCCCAATGAAAATGTTCCCTTAAGGTATGCGAAGTTTCTCCAAAAGAAAAATCCTCAGGAGGAGAAGTAGAAGGGATGGATTCCTCTGCATCACAGTCCTCATAAGGTGGAATAGAAAATTCCTGATCAGAGGAGGAATCAGAAGAAATGGAAACCTGATCTGATGATTCATAATCAGTGTCTTACCTAGGCCTCTTAGCAGGAGGGGGTTGGGAATCCCTGATCAAGGTAATCAAATCTTCAGCCATTTGCTTTTTAGGCATAGGGGCCTGAGCACGTGGCCCATGCATCAGTTTTTTAGACATAGAAGTTGGTTTTGGCCTTGTTTTTGAGGATGGCGTCGGTTTAATATATAAATCTTTAGGCCTGAAAACACCCTCAGAAGCCGATGTCTGCTCAGTGGCTTCGGACCCATCTAAGGGAGAGACATCCGCAGGTTCAATACTTGAAGTGTCTCACGGCATACCGGACTCCGAATGGGTCTTAGTAGAGGCCTGCGGCTCAAAAGTAGCGGGTATCAGGGGCTGCGAAAGCGCCCGAGTACCGGCGAACTGGCGACCGGCTTAGGAAAAGCTTCATCGTCAGTTTTGGACCTCGATGGTCTGTCTAGGTCTTTTTCTTTGCGTTTTTTGTGAATTTCGGTAGTCGGACTGCAAACCGACGACATTTCTGGATAGTTAAATCTTGAGCCAAAATATTTAGATGCAAAAATATACAGACGCTTAATAGTGCGTTGGTTAAATTTAGCACAAAACCGACAGCAAGGCACGTTGTGGTCAGGGCCTAGGCAAGGAATACAGTACAAATTAAAATCCTTATGAGGTATTTGCTTCCCACAAGTAATAAAATTATTAACTTTTACTGACATCGGTAAGGAGCAAGAAAAAGTTTCCCCAACGGGGTACTTGGCTTTAGATTGAAGACTTCGGTTCTGAAACTTGAAAATGAAAATTACAGGAGTCGGCCGACCGGCACTTGCGAACTGCTTCTGCGCCGGGCACCGCACGGCAAGAAAGACTGATTAAAATGGCATCGGCTGCATGTTTTATACCCCTGATGACCTGACATCATGGAAGAAGGGACAGCAACCGACGCAGGACCCAAGACTTTGTTATTCAGGCTGACTGAGGGCAACCTGCCAGCAGATTACCCAAATGTATTGACTGCAACAGTGAAACACGAAGAACATCAGAGACCCCCAGTCAGAACCAGACCTAGAAGGGCAATGTCATATCACTGCCATCCAGAAAGGGATGCTGACAGCATGACTCTGATTTGCCTGTGTACAGCCAGATAATGCAGCACTCTCTTACTATCTCCTTGTGGGTTTGGGAAAAAGACAGGTAAGTGTATGGCCTGATTGAGTGACAGGTCATTTTATGTTGGGTATGAAGGACGGGTTTGTCTTGAGGGTAACCCTGTCCTTGTGAAAAATGAGGAAGGGAGGAATAGCCATAAGGGCTTGGAGTTCAGACACTCTTCTGGCTGAAGTTAGGGCCACCAACAGAATTTTCCACTTAAATGCTTTAATGAAGCTTTATCATCTGGCTCAAAGGGCGGGAACATGAGTTTATTGAGCATGTAGTTAAAGTCCCAAGGTGGGGGAGAAGGTTTCCTGGGGGGCATAACGTGAAGTACCCCCTTGAGGAAGAGTTTGGAAGCAAGTCTGGATGCTAATGGGGGATCCAGAGGCAAACATGTGGAAATAGCAGACAGATGGGCTTTGATGGATGAATAAGCCAATCCAGTCTGTAGTAGCTCACACACACACAGGACAGCATTAGAAGGGGTTCACTGAGAAGTGGGTCCAGCTGTCTTTTATGACACCACATAGTGAATCGTTTTCACTTTGAGAGATATGATTTTCTTGTATTTGGTTTCCGGACCTCCTGCAGGACACTGAGCATGTCCTCAATGTAAAGGTGTCTAAATGGGATCAGAATCCTATTAGCCACAGGGTTAGGTGCAGAAGCTGCCACTGTGGATGGATTATTGACCCCTTGTTTCGTGTGAGGAGGTCAACTCGGGGGGGGGGGTAACTTGTGGTGACTGCCCTTGGACAAGTGTAGGAGTAAGAGGAATAAGTGCTCTCTGGGCCAATAGGAAGTCACCAGCAAGATTTTTGGGTTGTCCTGCTGAATTTTTAGCATGAATTTCTGAATGAGAGGGAAGTGGGGGAATGCATATAGATATTTCTCCTTCCAGGAAATTCAGAAGGAATCTGTTGCCAGTGCCTGTGGTTCTGGTGTCCTGGTGCAAAAGCCAGGAAGATGCCTGTTGATGGTGGATGCAAACAGGTCTATTTGAGGTATACTCCACTTTGTGGACCAGATCCAAGAAGACATTTCTGTGAAGCATCCATTCATGTCTGTTTGTCTGGTTCTGCTCAAACAATCTGCCTGTTTGTTGTGGAGAGATGGAATGTAGGTCGCCTGCAGGGTGATTCCCTGTGAGGTGGCCAATTCCCAGAGCAAAAGGGCTAGTCTGCACAGCAGGTAGAACTTGGTCCCTCCCTGCTTGTTGATATACCACAGCATAGTTATGCTGTCCGTATATATCAGGAGTGGCCCCTGCTGTAAGAAAGGGAGACATGCCTGAAGGGCTAAAATGATTGCCCTAATCTCTCTGGTATTGATGTGTTCTGATTTGAGGTGATGTGGCCACAGGCCCTGCACCTGTCAGTGGCCGAGGGTGGCTTTCCACCACATGTCTGAGTGCATGACCTGAGTAGGTTGAGGTGGTTGGAGAGGAAGGCCTGGTTTGTGATTTACTTGAGCCAACCACCATAGTATTTCCTTTTGTAGGCAGGGAAGAAAGGGCACAATGTGCTCCAGAGGCTGGTTGTGTTGCTTCCAGACTGACCGAAGGTACCACTGTAGCTTTCTCTTGTGCAATCTTGCTAAAGGAAGCATGGGTATGGTGTCAGCCATGTTGCCCAGAAGTTTGAGGTACTGCCTTGCAGTCAACTCTGTGGAGTGAAGGACCAGGAGATGATGTTCTGTCAAGGAACTCACTTTTGGTGGGGGTAGGTATGCCTCCATGAGATCTGAGCAAATCCTGCACCCGAAGAACACAATGTTGTGTTGGCTGAAGATGGGATTTTGGTACGTTTATCTGAAATCCCAGTGATTGAAGGAGGGTCACCACAAACTGGAAGTGCCCTTGAAGTGTTTCTTGGCTGGCAGCCTCGATCAGCATGTCGCCCAGTTAGGAGAATATCTCTTTCCCTTTGTCCTGCGGTAAGCTACCACAGGTGCCAGACATTTGGTGAAGACTCTGGGTGCAGTGGAGTCTCCAAAGGGCAAAGCAGAGAACTGCAAGTGAGAGGAATCCACCAAGAATCTCAAGTATCCTGTGGGAGGGTTGGATTAGGATGTGGCGGTAAGCATCCTTATATCTAAAGTAGCCAAGAATCCTTGTGGAATAATGAGAGGGAAAAGGGCTGGCAGGGTTACCATTTTGAAGGTAGGAACTTTTAGAAAAAGGCAGAGATAAGAGAGATCTAAAATGGGTCACCAGGGTCTGTCTTTCCTGGGGACCAGGGAAAGCCTTGAGTAGAATCCTCTTCCTTTTGCAGTAGAGGGGACTGCCTCTATGGGTGCCCTGGTCTAACAGGGTCTGGACTACCAGTTGCAAGAGGTGCAGTTGTTGAGCAGGTGGTCGGGGTATGCCTCACCCTCTGGGAGGGGAGATCCAGGACATAAAGTAACCATTTTGAAGTATGGACAAGACCCACTTGTCTGAAGTGAGATAGGTCCAAACAGGGAGACAGTGAAAGATGAGAGCAGACAGTGGTACAGAAGGTGGGGGAGGAGAAAGCAAGAGCGGCAGGTAGTCAGATGCTACCTGCCCTGCTAGGAAGTCCTCTGGCTAGAGGGAGGGGATGCTCTAGCTGGAGGGTTTGTTTCCTTCTGGGCTTACGACGCCTTGAAGGAGGAGAAGGGTGGGAGTGCTTTCTAATAAACTGGATTTTGGTTGGATAGTTTCTGTGAAACTTAGGGATAGGTGAAACCAATAAATGTTTCAGGTCATGCACTTCTTTACCTTTATTGTTGCTGGGATTTGAAAAGGTCTGCCACCTTAGAACCAAAAAGTGCAGCACTATCCAAGGAAGCATCATTGAGCTTTGCCATGAAATCATCGGGCAGGGGTTGTAGGCAAAGCCACGAATATCTGCTTAAGGCAGATGCTGATGCTGCTGACCTAGCAGTGGATTCAGCAGCATCGTAACTACACTTGATATAGAGTGTCTGGTGACCTGGGAAGAGAGGGCCATGAGAGAGGAAAGTGATGCTTTGGCAAGGGAGTCTGGAATATCTGCCAGGTGTTTGTTGACAGATTCTAAGAGGGACAAGGTATACTTGGTCATGTGGGTCTGGTAGTTTGTAGATCTGAAGGCCAAGGTAGCCGAAGTATATTATCTTTTTGCCCAACCTTTCTGATATCTTGCTGACTTTGTCAGCTGGGAGAATGGTGGTTGTAGGTAGGAGTTTGGAAGCTTTCTCCAGGGAGACTGATATAGTGGCAGGATCAGCAGGTGGGCACTTAATAAGATGTTCAGCAGTGTCAGGCACCTTATAAAGCCTGTTTGGTCTGTGTGGGGCAAGAGGATGGGAGTCAGGGTTCAGACATGCAGAAGAAAAAGCATCTAAGAAGACAGGCAGCATAGGAGCGACAGCAGATGGGCTGGGGGTTTCCATTTGAATGAGGTCATAGTACCTCTTTTGTACCCCAGTTATCTCTGAGGATTCCCATTTAAAGTGATCCTTCATCCTGCTGATTGTCTCACTAAATGTCAAACCTTCAGCTGAGGAGTCAGGATCCACTGACTCTTCCTCTTGGGATCTGTATCCCAAGGGGGAGGAAAGTTGAAAGCTGTAAGAAAGTGATTCCTCAGAGGAATCTGAAAGGACTTCCTCTTATCTAGTAGCTGTGTCAGTAGGTTGAGGTCAAGGGCTCAGGAGAGGTGGAACCAGTAACAGCAGTGGTAGGCCTCAGTGCCATAAAGGCACTGAAAAGGCTTTGACAGAAAGCCTGCAAATCAGGCATGCTTTCTGTAGAGGTAGAAATAGGTTTCCTCTTTTCTCTTCTTTTAAGTGGGGCTGTAAATGTCTATCTAGAAATTGGGTCTGCTGTCTTGTTTTACTGCTGAATTGTGTTTTTCTTGGTTTATCTGTATTTCCCTGGTTTATTTAGAAACTGGAGATTGCAAGGGCTCAGACAGTTCCTCAGAAAATGCAGGTCCCCCCCTGGGATCAGAGACCAGCATTGGAATAGCCTCTACGGACGTGCTCTCGCCGAAGGATAATGTGGCATCCTTAGAGGTACCAGAGACCTCCGGAGTGGCGGATCTGGGTCAGATCCAGAAACCAGGCCTAAGTCAGCCACAGGTTGGAGATCGGCCAGAAGAAGCTCAGCAGTAGACGAAGGCTGTAAGGTCCGGGCCTTCTTTTTTGGCGGTTCTGTGGAGACATCCGAGAAAATACAGTTGTGTACACTTACCATAAATGTAGATGTTCGTGTGTATTCACTGTTGCAATCATCACACTTGGGTTATCTGCCTGCAGGTAGCCCTCAATTGGCCCGAATACCAGGGACTAATTATTTCTGCGTCTGTTGCTGCTGCTCCAGGTCTGACGTCAGGTCATCAGGGGTATAAATACAGGCAGCCGACGCCATTACATCAGTTTTTCTTGCCTCAAATGTCAGGAGCCCCCCCCACTATGGAGCTAAGGTATGGTGGAAAAAATCACCACCAGAAAAATGTAAATACCAATACTCCTGCAAAGGGTGAGTAGTATACACAGAGAGGGGAGAGAAAGAGAGCAGGGGGCAGGAGGGAGGGAAACCAGGACTGCAACAGTGAATACACTTGAATATCTACATTTATGGTAAGTGTACACAACTGTACTATGGTTTTCGTGTTTCACTGTTGCAGTCATCACACTTGGGTTGATTCCCAAAGCTGTAGAAAGGGTAGAGGCAGTCAAGAAGTGTTTGGGCTGGCTAGTATGCCCTGCAGGACTGCAGTTGCAAAACCCGCCCGGGCTTTGGAAAATATAGGTAGGTGGTAATGCTTGGTGAATGTGCGTACAGAACTCGAGGTAGCAGCCTCTAGAACGTCCCTGGTAGGGAATCCCCTGAGGAATGCTGTAGAGGTAAAAGTTGTCCTAGTGGAATGTGTTCTGATCCCCTGAGGGGTTGGTTTCCCATGGTGTTTGTAGCAGTAATGGATACAGTGTGCTATCCATTTGGAAAGTGTCTGTTTTGAAATGGCCTTGCCCTCTGCCCTGGTGCAAAACTGAATAATAACTGGTCAGATTTCCTGAAGGGCTTAGTCCTATCCAGGTAGAACCAGAGCTGTCTGTGCACATCCAAGGAGTGCAGGATCCTTTCCCCTTTATTTTGAGGATTAGGAAAGAAGGCTGGCAAATGGATAGATTGGTTGAGAGCCACACTGGACACCACTTTATGCATAAAGGAAGGATTAAGCCCAAGGGAGACCCTGTCAGCATGAAAAACAACGAAGGGTTCCACGGCCATAAGTGCTTGTAGCTCACACACTCTTCTCGCTGAAGTGATGGCCAGGAGCAATGCTGTTTTCCAAGAGAGGAATTTTAAGTCTACTGACACTGCAGGCTCAAAAGGCGGTAGTTTGAGCTTTTCCAGTACAAAGTTAAGGTCCCATGCAGGGGTGGGTGCTCTCCTTGGTGGCCTTAAAGTACAGTTTTGCACCTACCATAAATGTAGATGTTCGAGTGTTCACACTGCTGCAGTCATCACACTTGGGTTATCCTGCCGTCAGGCGGTCCCGCAGTCGGCCAGAGTTCCAAAGTCTTGGTCCGGCGTCGGTTGCTGCCGCTTCTTCCCTGACGTCAGTGCGCCAGGGGTATATAATATGCATCCGACGCCATTTTCTTAAGTTTTTCTTGCCCCAGATGTCAGGTGCCCCCAAGTGGGTAGGCAATACATATTGCTAATCAAAAATATACATATAAAATAAAAACAATACCTTCAGTTACCAGCAAATACACCCCAAAGGTTGTATAAGATAGAAGGGTATAGATAAGTCCAGCTAGTTCAGAGGGGAAGGAGGGAGGTTAACCTGGACTGCAGCAGTGTATACACTCGAACATCTACATTTACGGTAGGTACAAAAAGTACAGTTTTGTACATACCATAAATGTAGATGTTCGAGTGCTAATACAGCTGCAGTAATCACAGATGGGTTTTCTGCCGTCAGGCGGTCCCTCGGTCGGCTGAATTCCAAAGTCTTGGTCCGGCGTCGGTTGTCGTCGCTTTCTCTTCTGACGTCAGTGAGGCCAGAGTATATAAGACAGAGCCGACGCCATGTTCTTCAGTCTTTCTTGCCCCAGATGTCAGGTGCCCCCCAAGAGAAAGCAATACATAAATTATGCTTATATGCGTATGCATGTAATGCAGTATAATCCAAAAACAGTGGTTGCAAGCAAATAAACCTTAGAAGGATAACCCAGTCAGGCTGTATGAAGAGGTTGTTAGGCCCCATGCCTTTACCAAGTGGGGAAGGAGGGAGGGAAACCTGTACTGCAGCTGTATTAGCACTCGAACATCTACATTTATGGTAGGTACAAAACTGTACTATGTTCATCGTGCATACAGCTGCAGTAATCACAGATGGGTAGAATCCCAAAGCTACGCACAGGGTGGTAGGTACTAGGAGGAACTGGGTTGAGCCAGAATGCCCTGCAAAACAGCAGTGGCAAAGCCTGCTCTTGTTCTGGAATATAAGGGCAGGTGGTAGTGTTTTGTGAAGGTATGTACAGAACTCCAAGTGGCTGCCTCTAGAATATCTTTGGTAGGAACTCCTCTGAGGAAGGCTGTAGAGGTAGCTGTGGCCCTGGTGGAGTGTGATCTGATACCTGTAGGAACAGATTTCCCATGATAGGAATAACAAAACCGTATGCAGTGGCCTATCCATTTTGAAATAGTCTGCTTGGAAACTGGCTTCCCTTGAGCCCCTACGGCATAGGACACAAAGTTGTTCTGATTTCCTGAAGGACTTTGTTCTGTCCAAGTAGTAACGTAGCTGCCTATGGATGTCTAAGGAATGTAGTAACCTTTCCCCTTTGTTTTGCGGATTGGGGTAAAAGGTAGGAAGGTGTATGGCTTGATTTAAAGCTACCCTAGATACCACTTTAGGCATAAAAGATGGGTTGGTACGAAGGGAGAACCTGTCCTGATGGAAAATGAGAAAGGGCTGCACCGCCATGAGGGCCTGTAATTCCGAAACTCTGCGAGCTGAAGTGATAGCTTGAAGGAAGGCAGTTTTCCAGGACAAATATTGCAAATCTGTTGAGGCAGCTGGTTCAAAAGGGGGCAATGTTAATTTTTCTAGTATGTAATTAAGATCCCAGGCTGGTATTGGTTGTTTCCTTGGTGGTCTAATATTCTTAGCCCCTCTGAGGAACTGTCGTAAAAGTGGGTGAGAAAATAAAGGAGGATCTGTGTTGTATTCTGCAGAAATAGCTGAGGCATGGATTTTTATGGAAGAAAATGAAAGTCCACTGTTCAGCAGCTCAGCTAGATATTGTAATACCTGAGGCAAGTTCAGTTTTCTAGGGTCCTGGCCTTTTTTCGCATTCCAAGAACAAAACCGCTTCCATTTTGCGGAATAAGCTTTCCTAGTTGATGGTCTTCTGGCCTCCAAAATGACATCCTGCACCTCCTTGGAGAGTAGGGTCTGTTGTGGTGTTAAGGAATTTTCCATGCAGTGAGATTGAGTGTTTTCAGCTGACTGTGGAGAGTTTTGTAACTGTGCTGAGTCAGTAGAAGTGGCATTAGAGGCAGGGACCAGGGAGGAGTATGTGTTAGGCTCCTCAGCAATGGGTACCAGTGTTGCCTTGGCCAATCTGGAGCAATCAGTATCATCTTCGGACTGTCTGCTCTTGCTTTCAAAAGTACCTTGGGCAGAAGAGGCAGAGGTGGGAATGCGTAAACTGTCCATGCTGTCCAACTGAATGAAAGGGCGTCCACTCTCCAGGCTTTAGGATGAAAGGTCCTCGAGCAAAACCTTTCCAATTGATGATTCGTGTGTGAGGCAAAAAGATCTATGTCTGGCCTCCCCCACACTTGGGTTATTTCTGCAAACACCTGCGGATGTAACTTCCATTCGTGTGGATCTGTCATATTTCTGCTTAATTTGTCTGCCAGTGTGTTTTCCAATCCTGGCAAGTACTGTGCTTGAAGTTCGATTTGCCATTCCAGAGCCAAGTTCCAAAGGGTCATGGCTAGTCTGCACAAGGGGTATGAATGTGTTCCTCCTTGTTTGTTTATGTACCACATTACTGTGGTGTTGTCTGTTCTTATGAGTAATTGTCCAGGATGCAGGAAGTCCTTGAAAGCTGTAATTGCATTTATTACTGCTAGCATTTCTTTTTGATTGATGTGGAGGTGCTTTTCTTTTTGGGACCATTTGCCCTGGATGCACCTGTCCGTCCCCAAGCGTAATCTGAGGCGTCTGTTGTGATAACTTGCTCTGCTTGAGGCTTGCAGAATGGGAGGCCTGTGTTTGCTTGACATGCTTGGGCCCAACATAGAAATTCCTTTTGCAAACATGGGATTATTGGTAGTATTGTTTCCAAACTGTGACTGTGTTGAGACCATAGGTTTTTTAGGTACCATTGAAGTTTCCTCATATGCAGCTTTGCACATGGGATTAAAAGAATGCAAGATGCCATGAATCCCAGAGCCTGCAGGATTTTCCTTGCAGTAAGCCTGGTACTTTTTGCTAGTATTTTGAAGTACTGAGATAGTTGCCCTTGTTTTTCTGGCGTAAGATAGGCCATCTGGGTGTTTGTGTCCAAGTTGGCACCCTGGAAGGTTATTTTCTGAGATGGTGTTAGCCTTGATTTCTCTTTGTTGATTGTGTATCCCAGGGCATGCAATAGCCGTGTCACATATGTCAGATGTTCCAGAAGTATGTGCTTGCTGTCCGCCTGGATCAGGCAGTCGTCCAAACAAGGGGAAATTTGTATCCCTTGAAGTCTGCAGTAAGCAATCACTGATGCCAGGCACTTTGTGAATACTCTGGGCGCAGTAGATAAGCCAAAGGGCAATGCAGAGAATTGATAGTGGATTGAACCTGCAAGAAATCTGAGGTATCTTCTGCAGCTTTGTCTGATTGGGACATGCAGGTATGCCTCCTTGAGGTCCAATGTTACCAGCCAAAACTCCTTGCCCAGCATGGGAAGAAGTTGCTGTAATGTGAGCATCTTGAATTTTGGCAGTAGAAATGTGTTTAGGATGGATAAGTCCAAAATGGGTCTCCAGTCGGTTCCTTTCCTTGGTAACAGAAAAAGCCTTGAATAAAAACCTTGACCTTGTTTGTGAGAAGGTACCTCTTGAATAGCTCTCATGTTTAAGAGCTTTGAAATTTGTAGTTGTGCCTCTGCCCTTAGATTCTGTGGCAGGTTTGGCATGCCTCTCATTTTTGGAAGAGTGTGGAAATGAAATTTGTAGCCTCTGTTTATAATGTCCAGGATCCATTTGTCTGTTGTGACAATATGCCAACTGTTTGCAAATAATGCTAGCTTTCCTCCCAAAGGTGCTGCCGGCTGAGACGTGCTTGGCATGGAAATGAGGGAGTCATTGGGTTTGCTTCCTGTATTGTTGTGCACTGTCCTCGCCACCTCTTCATGCTGGAGTTTGCCATTGTCGTCCTCTATATGATCCCTGTGATTGGCCTCTGCCCCTTGTGCGTATGTATCTACCTCTTTGGGGCTTGTCAGTGGCTGGAAAGGACCAGTTCTTTGAAGGCCAATTTCTGCTAAAACGTGGTGGTTGGACCTGGAAAAAGGTTTTGACAGTTTGCATGGATTTGGCTTTTTCTTCCATTTTCCGTAGTATCTCCTCAGCATTAGTACCAAACAGCACATCCTTTTGTAAAGGAGCATCTAGAAGTTTAGCTTTCACATGATCAGGCAAGTTTTGTTCTCGAAGCCAAGCATGTCTGCGAATGACTGATCCCGTAGCAGCCGCTCTACTTGAAGCCTCTAGGGCATCATAACCACATTGTAAAGTGTTCAGCAAAAAACTTTTTCTTCTCGAGTAAAGCACCTTGTGGATAACAATTATTCCAAAAAGCCAGATACAAAATCCCAATGGTGCACCACGAACTGTGAACAAATCCAATAAAAATCCAATAAAAATCCAGTCTTTTATTTGATTTCAGGAGTAAAAGGTAAGCGCTTTCACGTCATATAGACGCTTCTTCAGACCTCAACAAACTTCAATATAAATCACATCTTATATACAAAAAGCTAATTGCCTCATTAACATAATTAGCTCTATAGTATTTGATGAATTAAAGTGCTAGTGCTTTTTACTATAGAAACAAACGGCTATATAATTCAAATTGCTGTATAATTCATCAAAAAAACTAGTGCTTGTAGTTGATGTGAAAAAACAATTGCTATGCCTTCTATATATTATCTATTGAAGTTAATTTGTAAGGTTAAAAACTAACTTTCATAATACTTAACATGTTTGAATGTATATAAAAACTGTTTAAAAACACAAGAAACATTGAAACATTAAAAAACACATGACATCAGTGGACATATGTAACATTTAATTTCAACTAACTAAAATGTTATTTAATCTAATATTAGTGTTTGAGAGACCTGGATGCTAAAAACGGCTTCAGGGTTATTTTCTCGTTCAACCCATATTTGTGTGACTGTAGCCTCAGGATCCATTTGTTTTCTAACTCTTCTGTGTAATTCTTTACATTATCTAACCTATTACTTCTCCTTACTAATTCTAGTGCTCTGAATTTAAAACTATGTGCAGATCCTTGTTCCATGATGTGGCATGCTAAAACATTAGTGTCGTTCTCTTTGTTTACTGCATACATGTGTTATCTAATGCGTTCACGCAGGGTTCTATTTGTCTTACCCACGTAGAACTTGTCACATGACTGACACTGTGCTAGATATACTAAATCCTTGGTTCTGCAGTCTGCATATCCTTTAAATGGATAAAACTGGCCTGTAACTGGGTGTTCAAAGGTATCATTACCTACTATGTACTTGCACTGTTTACATGTGCGACAAGCAAATGTCCCTTTCCTTTGTGACTGAGCCAACTTCTTTCCTGTCTGTTCATAACATAATAATCTTTTTAAAGACTTCATGTTTCTGTGTGTTATGCTAGGTCTGTCATCCACTAACTTTTTGATCTTATCATCCATTAATAATAACTTCCAATTTTTTTCTATTATTGTTTTGATTTGACCATTCCTGACCCTACCTTACATAGTAGGTAATGATACCTTTGAACACCCAGTTACAGGCCAGTTTTATCCATTTAAAGGATATGCAGACTGCAGAACCAAGGGTTTAGTATATCTAGCACAGTGTCAGTCATGTGACAAGTTCTACGTGGGTAAGACAAATAGAACCCTGCGTGAACGCATTAGAGAACACATGTATGCAGTAAACAAAGAGAACGACACTAATGCTTTAGCATGCCACATCATGGAACAAGGATCTGCACATAGTTTTAAATTCAGAGCACTAGAATTAGTAAGGAGAAGTAATAGGTTAGGTAATGTAAAGAATTACACAGAAGAGT
This sequence comes from Protopterus annectens, assembly GCF_019279795.1. Classification (NCBI taxonomy): domain Eukaryota; kingdom Metazoa; phylum Chordata; order Ceratodontiformes; family Protopteridae; genus Protopterus; species Protopterus annectens. The sequence goes on along the minus strand of NC_056726.1, from coordinate 764,526,472 downwards.
TAGAAAACAAATGGATCCTGAGGCTACAGTCACACAAATATGGGTTGAACGAGAAAATAACCCTGAAGCCGTTTTTAGCATCCAGGTCTCTCAAACACTAATATTAGATTAAATAACATTTTAGTTAGTTGAAATTAAATGTTACATATGTCCACTGATGTCATGTGTTTTTTAATGTTTCAATGTTTCTTGTGTTTTTAAACAGTTTTTATATACATTCAAACATGTTAAGTATTATGAAAGTTAGTTTTTAACCTTACAAATTAACTTCAATAGATAATATATAGAAGGCATAGCAATTGTTTTTTCACAACAACTACAAGCACTAGTTTTTTTGAAGAATTATACAGCAATTTGAATTATATAGCCGTTTGTTTCTATAGTAAAAAGCACTAGCACTTTAATTCATCAAATACTATAGAGCTAATTATGTTAATGAGGCAATTAGCTTTTTGTATATAAGATGTGATTTATATTGAAGTTTGTTGAGGTCTGAAGAAGCGTCTATATGACGTGAAAGCGCTTACCTTTTACTCCTGAAATCAAATAAAAGACTGGATTTTTATTGGATTTGTTCACAGTTCGTGGTGCACCATTGGGATTTTGTATCTGGCTTTTTGGAATAATTGTTATCCACAAGGTGCTTTACTCGAGAAGAAAAAGTTTTTTGCTGAGAAGTTTGTTTGGTTTTCTCTGATCGAGACATGGCTGTGGAACCTGAATCAGTTAGAGAAACTGGAGCGTTAGAGCCTGAAAAGGTATCCCGTTTGAATGACTTTATGGACATGAGGTTAAACCCTCTGTTAAAGTTTACAGCTAAGGATTTGTACAACACTGGTTCAACCGATGTGAATAGGAAGCATAATATGGATGTTGTTTTACTTACAAGGCGATTGGAAAACAAATTTCATAAGCTAAAAAGCTTGCAGTGGCAAAGGCTGCATATGGAAGCTTGTTTGAGCTTCCGTTTGGTGCCGAGGGGTCTACGGATCTTAAAAATGCCCACATATGGGACAACCTATCCGGAGTTGTTAACGAAGTGGCAGAAGCTGAATCTTGACACAAGCTTCTCATACATGAAATTATTAATTGAACATTTTAGTGCATTTGAAAAAACTTTAATTGCAGAGATTCGACAAATGGAAATAGAAGTTGCTGGTCTATTGGGTGACAAAGAATTGGATATGTTCTACAGTGATCTAAAAACTACATTGTTAACTATTGACAATAAATCCCTTATGGACAAGAAAAAGAAATTAGAAAGGGATTTCACTGACTTTCAAAAAGGTCAGGTCTTTTCCTGGCCGAGAGACAAGAGATCAATGCAAGATGCAAGTGCTGTTAAAAATGTCACTAATGCTGATCGCTCACAATCCAACAAAACCGTGAGACAAATGTTGACATTGCAGAATGAAAATCCACTGACGATTCCATCATCAGAAGGCGACAACAGTGCTCAACCACTGAGAGAGAACAGTGTGAACGCTACACAATCGCTCGTCAATAGAAGGCGACAGGTTGTAATAGAAGCGCAGATACATGCCAATGATGAAGAGAGTGAGTCGAATAAATGCGGCTCTTTGAATTCGAATCAACACTCGGAGAATGTGAAGTGTTCACAGAAGTGGATGATTTCCCCCTTTTTCAACTTCCCATTCAGCAGCACGAGATGAGGAGATGGTCTCCTCAGAACAAAGTAAGAAAGAGGAAATACACAGAAGAGACTTACGAAAACCAAAAGAAAGCGTTGAGGTCAGTAAACAAGACTTAGTAGTCAACATTTCTAGTCATGAATTAAATAAGTTTGAAAGATCAGTCTTGAACAGAGGTTTGAATTTTATACCCTCTGGAGTGGCAGATGTTACGGATTTTATTATAGACATTAAAATGTTCACGAGGAACATCGCGTTAAAATTGTTGTTTGAAAATGCAGCATCAACTGTTGGACACAATGACAATGAAAATGTTAATATTTTTAAAAAACCTTCAGTTTATATGCCTCAGTTACATCCGTTATTGGATGTTTTTGAACGTGCTTGTGAAACTGATTTAATCAACCTATATGATAGTGACAAAGTTAAGACAGAGTTTTTCAATATGTCAAGTGATGAAAGGAAGGCTCTTTTTGGTTTACAAACGAATAAAAATGTTGTCATTAGACAGGCTGATAAGGGAGGAGCCATAGTAATTATGGATAGAATGATGTATTTAAGAAAAATGGAAAGCATGTTAGCAGATGATGCTACTTATAAGTCACTTAGTGGCTATTCTTTGAATAACATTATAAGAAATTTTTACAGCCACCTTTATGATTTATTATTAAGCAACATCATTGATGAAGATTTATATAAATATTTCTTGATAGAAGATCCACTGGTTCCCACTTTCAGGGGCCTCCCAAAGATACACAAAGAAGTATTTGACCCCCCCCTCAGACCAATTGTGTCCAGCAAAGGGTGGCTAACAGAACCGTTGTCAATATTTTGGACAAACAATTTAAACCCATTGTCAATACTGTTGATCACATACTAAAAGACACCCAACAATTTCTGGAGAATCTAGCGAAATCTGATAGGCATATACCTATTGAGAAAAGTGATATTTTTGTAACGCTAGATGTGAAATCTTTGTTCACCTCGATACCCAATGGTACAGGCATTGAATATGTGAGATTATACCTATTAGAAAAGGGAATTACCAACGATAAAATAATACAATGGATGTTACTATTAGAAATGGTGTTGGAGAACAATGTATTGTTGCATGAAGATAGTTATTTTTTACAGCTAAAGGGAGTAGCCATGGGCACTCCCTGTGCAAACTCTTATGCCAACTTGGTATTGGCATATTGGGAGGACATGTATGTGCTCAATAATACGATATATGCTGAATTTATAAAATACTATGGGAGGTTTGTAGACGATGTGTTTTTTGTATGGAGGGGGACTGAGGGAGAGCTATGTGACTTCGTTGTGTATCTTAATGGTACAACAGATTTTTTGGCATTTGAAGATACATTTTCATTAACTGAAATTGATTTCCTTGATGGTAAGCTAACTAAGGGACCAAATGGGATAAACACTGAGATTTTTAAGAAGCCGACTTGGAGGAATAGTCTCTTACATCGCGATAGCATGCACCCCAAACACATATATCCTAACATTGTGAAAAATCAGATACTTAGAGCCTCGAAATTAACTACTCAAGATACAGCCTTTGTTGAACAACAAGGGACACTAGTTGACAATTTTACAGCACGAGGATATGAAAAAGATGAAGTAAAAAAGATTATAACAACCTGCAGTGAATTAAGAACATACAAAGGAAAACCATTCTTCCACAGAAGAGTTAGAAATGACATTGAAACTGCATTCACACAAAGAGAAAGGAAAAATAGATTGATCATTCCATTTTCCAACAGGAATGGTCAAATCAAAACAATAATAGAAAAAAATTGGAAGTTATTATTAATGGATGATAAGATCAAAAAGTTAGTGGATGACAGACCTAGCATAACATACAGAAACGAAGTCTTTAAAAAGATTATTATGTTATGAACAGACAGGAAAGAAGTTGGTTCAGTCACAAAGGAAAGGGACATTTGCTTGTCGCACATGTAAACAGTGCAAGTACATAGTAGGTAATGATACCTTTGAACACCCAGTTACAGGCCAGTTTTATTCATTTAAAGGATATGCAGACTGCAGAACCAAGGATTTAGTATATCTAGCACAGTGTCAGTCATGTGACAAGTTCTACGTGGGTAAGACAAATAGAACCCTGCATGAACGCATTAGAGAACACATTTATGCAGTAAACAAAGAGAACGACACTAATGCTTTAGCATGCCACATCATGGAACAAGGATCTGCACATAGTTTTAAATTCAGAGCACTAGAATTAGTAAGGAGAAGTAATAGGTTAGGTAATGTAAAGAATTACACAGAAGAGTTAGAAAACAAATGGATCCTGAGGCTACAGTCACACAAATATGGGTTGAACGAGAAAATAACCCTGAAGCCGTTTTTAGCATCCAGGTCTCTCAAACACTAATATTAGATTAAATAACATTTTAGTTAGTTGAAATTAAATGTTACATATGTCCACTGATGTCATGTGTTTTTTAATGTTTCAATGTTTCTTGTGTTTTTAAACAGTTTTTATATACATTCAAACATGTTAAGTATTATGAAAGTTAGTTTTTAACCTTACAAATTAACTTCAACAGATAATATATAGAAGGCATAGCAATTGTTTTTTCACATCAACTACAAGCACTAGTTTTTTTGATGAATTATACAGCAATTTGAATTATATAGCCGTTTGTTTCTATAGTAAAAAGCACTAGCACTTTAATTCATCAAATACTATAGAGCTAATTATGTTAATGAGGCAATTAGCTTTTTGTATATAAGATGTGATTTATATTGAAGTTTGTTGAGGTCTGAAGAAGCGTCTATATGACGTGAAAGCGCTTACCTTTTACTCCTGAAATCAAATAAAAGACTGGATTTTTATTGGATTTTTATTGGATTTGTTCACAGTTCGTGGTGCACCATTGGGATTTTGTATCTGACATTGTAAAGTGTGTTTACCCACTTGCTCTGCACTATGCATCATATCCTGTAACTCCTTTAAATCTGGTTGTTCAGGTTGAGACATTTTGTTCCTTAATTGTGATAACAGGAACTGTTGATATTTAAGCATATGAAACTGACAATTTAAGGCCCTCATGGCTAGGGTGGCCGAGGTATATACCTTTTTACCCCACCTTTCTAAGGATCTTGATTCCCTTTCTGCAGGAAGTGGATTCTTGGCAGTGGAGGCCTTCAATCCCTTGGGGCCTTGAGAAATGGTTTCAGGGTCAGCATTATGGCTTTTGAAGAGAAATTGGTGAGAGCTGGGTACTCTGTAATACCTATCAGGTTTGACTGGTGCAGGAGGCAGAGAATCCGGGTTAAGGCAAGCCTCCGAATAGACATCATCCAGTATGTCCAAAACAGGGGGTATAGCCAGAGGTCTGTGTTGAGGTAACAGAAGAAATTCCCTAAGTCTTTTCTTGGAATCTGAAAAGTCTTGGACTTCCCAATGGAAGTGTTCCCTCAAGGTGTGCAAGGTTTCCCCAAAGGAAAAATCCTCAGGAGGGGATACAGAAGGAATGGACTGTTCTGCGTCCGAATCCACAAAAGGAGAATAAGAGTGTTCCTTTGCATCAGAATGTTCTGATAAAATGGATCCCTGATCAGAAGAGGGAGAGTCTTCCTCCACTCTGGGTCTCTTGTCTGGAGGGGGTTGAGAACCTCTGATAAGAGTAATTAAATCCTCAGCCATTTTAAGCATCTGTTTTTTAGGCATGGGACCTGGAGATGGGCCCTGTGCAACAGGCCTCGTGGGATGCCTGGCTGCTTTGGATTTAGTAAAGGCCTTAATTGAAAAAGAAGATGAGGGCCTAAATACACCATGGGTGGAGGTGGACCTGTCCTCATTAGTAGGCTCAACATTAGCAAAGGCCTCGGTTGTAGTCTGGGAAAGGGCCGAGGTCCCAGCGGTCTCGGGTACAGAGGACACCGCCAAAGGAGTGTCGTCGGTAGTCAGGGACTGCAAAGGCATCTCGCTGAGAACCGGGCCACGTGTAGCCTGTTTTGGCGTGGTGTCGGCGGGGACCGCGGACCTCGCGTGTCGGTCATTTTCCTTGCGTTTTTTGGACAAAACGGTAATCGGAGTGTCCGACGACATTTTATAATCAAAAGCTTTACCAAAGTAGTGCTGGGCGAACTCCGCCCGACGCTTAATAGTGCGTTTATTGAAGGTAGCGCAAAAGCGACAGCCCGAGACGTCGTGGTCTGGGCCCAAACAAGGTATGCAGAGGGAATGGAAATCCTTATGCGGTATTTGCTTCCCACAAGAAATACAATTATTAACTTTTTCTGACATCGGTCTGAGGCAAGAAAAGTTTCCCCAACGGAGTATTTAGCTTTAATGAAGACTTCGGTTTCCAAAATATTCGTAATTCAGGAGCTGGCCGACCGGCACTTACGAACTGCTTCTGCTTCGGGCACTGCGCGGCAAAAAAGACTGGAGAACATGGCGTCGGCTGTGTCTTATATACTCTGGCCTCACTGACGTCAGAAGAGAAAGCGACAACAACCAACGCCGGACCAAGACTTTGGAATTCGGCCGACCGAGGGACCACCTGACGGCAGAAAACCCATCTGTGATTACTGCAGCTGTATGCACGATGAACATCTGTACTATGTTCATCGTGTTACACTGCTGCAGTCATCACACTTGGGTTGAATCCCAAAGCTAAGTTTGGGTGGCTGGTCTATAAAGAGTTAGGATTGGCTAAGAGGCCCTGCAGAACTGCAGTGGCAAATCCTGTTCTGGATTTAGAGTAAAGAGGCAAGTGGTAATGCTTGGTGAAGGTGTGCACTGAACTCCAAGTTGCAGCCTCCAAAATTTCCTTGGTAGGTACTCCACTGAGAAAGGCTGTTGAAGTGGCTGTTGCCCTGGTGGAATGAGGCCTAATGTTATTAGGGACTGATTTTCCATGCTGTGTGTAGCAGTACCGAATACTGTGTCCTATCCATTTGGATATAGTCTGCTTTGAGATAGCCTTGCCTTGTGATCCTGCAGCATATGCTACAAACAGTTGATCAGTTTTCCTGAAAGCTTTTGTTTTGTCCAAGTAGAAGCGTAGCTGCATGTGTATGTCCAAAGAATGCAGAAGTTTCTCCCCTTTATTTTGGGGGTTTGGATAAAAAGTAGGCAAATGGATGGTTTGGTTAAGAGCCACACTAGATACCACCTTTGGCATGAAGGTAGGGTTTGTCCTTAAAGATACCCTGTCCTGATGAAAAATTATAAAAGGTTCTACTGCCATTAATGCCTGTAGCTCTGAGACTCTTCATGCTGAAGTTACTGCCAGGAGCAGAGCTGTTTTCCATGATAAAAATTTTAGATCGGCTGTATTGGCTGGCTCAAAAGGTGGTAGGGTCAGTTTTTCCAAAATGAAACTGAGGTCCCAAGTTGGTGTTAGTGCTCTCCAAGGCGGTCTTATGTTTTTAGCCCCTCTGAGGTACTGCTTTAGCAAGGGATGAGAGAATAAAGGAGGATCCGTATTGTAATGTGCAGAAATGGCAGAGGCGTGGATCTTAACTGATGAAAAGGATAGGCCTCTGTCCAGCATCTCAGTTAAGTATTGTAAAATCTGAGGAATGTTTGGAACAAGAGGGTCAAGGCTGTGAGCCTGGTTCCAGGTGCAGAAACTCTTCCATTTTTCTGAGTAAGCTTTCCTGGTGCTAGGCCTCCTGGCCTCCAAAATGACATCCATAACAGCTTTAGAGAGAGGTGTTGCTTGTTTGACTAAAGTATCTGCCATGCAGCCAGGTTTAAGGTCTTGAGCTGACCATGCAGAATCTGATTGTTTTGTTGAGTCAGAAGGTGTGGAATTTGGCACAAAATTCATGGTGGGCCCTGAGCCAAGTTCCTTAAGATAGGGTACCAGTGCTGGCGTGGCCAGTCTGGAACAATCAGGATCATCTGTGGTTTTTCTTGTCTGGCTTTTAGGAGTACCTTTGAAAGGAGAGGCAGTGGTGGGAAGGCATAGACTTTTAGGTTTTTCCAGCTGAACAGAAGAGTATCTACTTTCCATGCTTGTTTGTGATAAGTCCTTGTGCAGAATTTTTGTAGCTGGCAATTCAGAGGGGAGGCAAAAAAATCTATGTCTGGGCATCCCCATTTTTGTGTTATCATGCTGAAGATTTGTGGATTCAATTTCCATTCGTGAGGGTCCATGATATTTCTGCTTAGGTCAGCTGCCAGAGTATTTTTCTTTCCTGGCAGGAATTGTGCTTGCAGATGGACTTGGTACGTTAGAGCTGTGTTCCACAAGGTCATGGCTTGCCTGCATAGGGGATAAGAATGAGTGCCCCCTTGTTTGTTTATGTACCACATTACTGTGGTGTTGTCTGTCTTTAGTAATAGTTGTCCTGGATGTAGAAGGTCCTTGGAAGCTGTTAGGGCATTTTGAACAGCCAACATCTCTTTTTGATTGATGTGAAGATGCATCTGGTCTGTGGTCCACTTGCCCTGAATGCATTTTCCTGCCATGTGTGCTCCCCAGGTATAATCCGAAGCATCTGTTGTTAGAGTTTGCCTGGCTGTGGGTTGGGTAGAAGGCTGACCCTTGTTTAGGTGACATGCCTGTGCCCACCATCGAAACTCCTGTTGTAGGCAGGGAATCATTGGAATTACTGCTTCTAGACTGTGAGAATGTTGAGTCCAAACACTTTTTAGGTACCACTGTAATTTCCTCATATGCAGTCTGGCATATGGTATTAGTAGTATGCAGGATGCCATGAATCCCAGGGCCTGCAGAATTTTTCTTGCAGGGAGATGGGACGTTTTTGCCAGTAATTGAAAATATTGAGTTAGTTGCACTTATTTGTCTGGCGTTAGGTAAGCCATCTGGGCCGTTGTATTTAAGCTGGCACCCAGGAATGTTATCTGTTGTGAGGGCACTAGTTTTGACTTCTTTTCGTTTACTGTGTACCCTAGAGAAATTAGCAACTTTTTCACAAATGCCACATGTTGTAGAAGAATGTTCTTTGTCTCTGCTTGAATGAGGCAGTCGTCCAGGTAGGGATATATTTGAATTCCTTTTTGTCTGCAAAACGCAATTACTGGTGCCAGGCACTTTGACCTTGGGCACAGTAGTTAAGCCAAAGGGCAGTGCAGAGAATTGGTAGTGCATTGTACCAGCTTTGAATCTGAGGTATCTTCTGCAATTTTGTCTGATAGGGACATGCAGGTTTGCCTCTTTGAGGTCCAGAGTAACAAGCCAAGCCTTCTTGCCCAGCATGGGTAGAAGCTGCTGTAATGTCAACATTTTGAATTTCGGAATATCCAGGTAAGTATTCACAATTGAAAGGTCAAGTATAGGCCTCCAGGCTTTGTCCTTTCTGGGGACCAGGAAGAGTCTTGAGTAAAATCCTTGTCCTTGTTCCTGTTGTGGTACTTTTTGTATAGCTCTCATGTCCATGAGGGCTGAAATTTGTTTTTGTACCTCTGCCCATTGATTTTGTGGCAGGTCTGGCATTCCTTTTAACTTTGGTAAAGTATGGAAGTGGAATCTGTAACCTTGAGACACAATATTCAGGACCCATTTGTCTTGGGTGATTGTTTGCCAGTTTTGAGAAAAAAGTGCTAGTTTTCCCCCTAAGGGGGCTTCCAAAAGGGATGTGCTTGGCGTACGCAAAGGAAAGTCATTGTGACTGTTTCCTGTAAGGTTGAGACTTGTCCTCACCTCCTTTTGGGGTTGAGGTGCCCCACTGTCGTCTGTTTGAGCCTTGGGGTTGAGATCTGCCTCTTGGGCATCTGTATCTGCCTCTCTGTGGCCTGTCTGACACTGGAAAGGACCAATTTTTTGTTGGCCAATTTCTGCTAAACCGAGGTGGCTGTACCTGTAAGAAATCCTTGACTGTTTGCATAGATTTAGCTTTATCCTCCATTTTCTTTAACACCTCTTCTGTCTTAACACCAAACAAGGTATCATGTTGCAAAGGAGCATCCAATAACTTTGCCTTAACATGATCAGGTAAACTCTGTTCTTTTAACCAAGCATGTCTTCGAATAACAGAACCTGTAACTGCGGCTCTACAAGAGGCCTCTAAAGAATCAAAACCACATTGCAGAGTATGTTTTCCCACGTGTTCAACTGCATGCAATAAATCCTGCATTTCTTTACAATCAGGAGCTTCTGAGCTAGCAAGCATTTTCTGTTTTAACTGAGCCATTAAATATTGTTGGTACTTAAGCATGTGAAACTGGCAATTTAAAGCTCTTACTGCTAAAGTTGCAGACGTGTATACTTTCTTCCCCCATCTATCCAAAGCTCTGGAATCTCTGTCAGAGGGTACTGGATTTTTTGCAATGGAAGCCTTAACCCCTTTTGGACCCTGGGAAATAGTTTCTGGATCAGCAGAAGGTTTTTTGTAAAGAAACTTGTGAGAGTCAGGGACTCTATAATACCTATCTGGCTTGGCTGGAGCAGGGGGCAAAGAGTCAGGAGATCAGCTGGATTCAGAGAACACATCATCCACAATGTCTAGCACAGGCAGAATAGCCAGGGGCCTGTGCTAAGGCAATAAGAGGAAATCCCTGAGCCTTTTCTTGGATTCGGAGTAATCCTGACTTTCCCAATGGAAATGTTCCCTCATGGTATGTAAAGTTTCCCCAAAAGAATAATCCTCAGGAGCAGAGGCTGAAGGGATAGATTCCTCAGCATCAGAGTCCTCATAGGGGGCAAAGAGTATCCCTGGTCTGAAGAGGAATCAGAGGAAATGGAAACCTGATCAGAGGAGTCATAGTCTGTATCCTGCCTAGGCCTTTTCTCAGGAGGGGGATGGGAATCCGATTAGAGTAATGAAGTCTTCGGCCATTTTAAGCATCTGCTTCTTAGGCATGGAGGACTGTTCAGGAGATTGCTGTACTTGTTTCTTTGTCTTTAATGGTACCTTTGTCTTGGCTGTTTTAATGGTAAGTTGTAAAGGTCTGAAAACACCCTCAGAAGCCAGTGCCTGCTCAGCGGCTCTGGACCCATCTGAGGGATTAGTTTCCATAGGCCCAATACCTTGAGTTTCCAGAGGCCTAGATGTCTCCACGTGGGAGTCGGAAGTGGCCTGTGGCTCTGAGGGAGCGGGTGTCAGGGGCTGCAAAAGTGCCTCGCTGAGAACCGGCGACTGGCCTAGAAGAGGTTTCGTCGTCGGTTTTGGACCTCGGATGCCTGTCTTTATCCTTGTCTCTGCATTTTTTCGATATTGAGGTCGTCGGCTGATCCGACGGCATGGTATAATTGAACCATGGTATAATTGAACCATGGTATAATTGTCATCTAGTTAGTTTTGTATAAGAAAAATGTATATACATTTGTTTTTGCCTTATTATATTAGTTTTATTTGTATAGTTAGTTCATTTAGTGACTACAAACTCTGCAATGTCTTAGTCTGATAGTGGAGCTTTTCTCCTCGGGCCTCTGCTGAAAATGGACATGTATCCAGCCAGACTAGCCCGGTTAACAAATGTAAAATAAAAAATAAAATAAATAACCTTCGGCCAAAGTAGTGTAAAGCAAAATCAAAACGTCTTTTTATAGTGCGTTTGTTGAATCTAGCACAAAACCGACAACTAGTGACGTCGTGATCAGGGCCTAGGCATGGAATACAGTAAGAGTTGAAGTCCTTATGAGGTATTTGCTTCCCACAAGAAATACAATTATTAACTTTTTCTGACATCGGTCTGAGGCAAGAAAGTTTCCCCAATGGGGTACTTAGCTTTATTGAAGACTTCAGATCTGAAATTCGACTTCGAAAATCTCAGGAGTCGGCCGACCGGCACTTGCGAACTGCTTCTGCTTTGGGCAACACGCGGCAAGAAAGACTGAAGAAAATGGCGTTGGATGCATATTATATACCCCCGGTGCACTGACGGCAGGGAAGAAGCAACAGCAACCGACGCCAGACCAAGACTTTGGAACTCTGGCCGACTGCGGGACCGCCTGACGGCAGGATAACCCAAGTGTGATGACTGCAGCAGTGTAACACGATGAACGTTTTGTCTGTCCCTGTCAGGAACTGTTTGATGAGAGGGTGAGAGAATAGGGGTGGCTCAGTGTTGTAATGAGCTGAGATGGTAGAGGCATGAATCTTAACGAAGGAGCAAGATAAGCCTCTGTGGAGTAGATCTGCTAAGTAATCCAGGATTAGAGGTAGTTAAGGCAGAGTTGTGTCCTCTCCTTTAGACTGAATCCAGGAGCAATACCTTTACCACTTATCAGCATAGGATTTTCTTGTACTGGGTCTTCTGGCTTCAAGAATGACATCCAGCACCTGCTTGCTTAGGCTGGTCACAGGGGGAGAATTCAAGGAATAAGCCAGGCTGCAAGATTTAGGGTTTGCAGTTGCGGTTGCAAGATCTGTCCCCCCTGCTGAGTAAGCAGGGTCGGGCTCAGGGATAGGTGCCAGGGTGGTAGCGGTAACAGGCTGTGCAGGAGTGGGTATCAGTGCTGGTGTGGCCAGTCCGGGGCAATAAGAATTGTCCTTGGTCTGTCCTGTCTTATCTTGAGCAATATTCTGGAGAGAAGGGGGAGAGGGGGAAATGCACAGATTGAGAGGTTTACCCACTAGAAGGATAGGGCATCCACTTTCCAGGCCCTGTTATGAGGTGTCCTGGTGCAGAATTTGTTGAGCTGGTGATTGCAGGGAGAGGCAAAGAGATCCACCTCTGGGGTCTCCCATTTCTGAATCAGAAGGCTGAAGGTGCTGAGCTGTAACTGCCACTCATATGGGTCTAGGAGATTTCTGCTTAAGTCGTCTGTCAGTGAGTTTTATTTGCCTGGCAGGAATTGAGCTTGCAGATGGACCTGCATGTCCAAGGCCATGTTCCACAGGGCCATGGCTAGCCTGCAGAGTGGATAAGAGTGGGTTCGCTCCTGGTTGTTGATGTACCACATAACTGTGGTGTTGTCTAATTTTATTAGCAGGGGTCCTAGTGAGAGTAGAGATCCGAAAGCTGTTGAATTTGACTTGGGCTCCAGTGTCCCTGAATGCACTTGTCGTCCAGGTGTGCCCCCCAGGCATAGTCTTATGCGTCTGTGGTTAGGATCTGGGTGGCGTGGGGTTGAGTAAAAGGCAGTCCCTTGTTGTGATTGCATGCTATTGCCCACCAAAGAAACTCTGTCCTTAGACAAGGTATGATATGAATGACAGTTTCCAGGTCCAGAGAATGTTGGCACCAAAGAGTTTTGGAGTACCACTGAAGTTTTCTCATATGCAGTCTGGTATATGGAATTAGTAGGATACATGATGCCATGAACCAAAGGGCCTGCAAGATTTTCCTTGCAGATAGCTGGGTTCCAGTGGCCATTTGAGTGAAGTAGTCTGTCAGGCTTATTTTTCTGGTGTAAGGAATGCCATCTGGGATGCTGTGTCCAAGCTTGCTCCCAGGAATACAATCTTTTGATTGGGGATTAGTTTTGATCTCTTTTCGTTGATGGTGTACCCCAGGGAGTTTAGAAGGTTTTTTTACAAATGTCAGGTGCTGCAACAGCATTTCCTGTCAGCCTGAATCAGGCAGTCCAAGTATGGGTAAATTTGATTTTTTCTCTGTCTGTAGTAGGAAATGGCTGGAGCCAGACAATTTGTGAACACTCTCGGAGCAGTGGATAAGCCAAAGGGAAGTGCAGAGAACTGATAATGCATAGATCCTGCCCTGAAGCGTAGATATTTCCTGCAAAAGTCCCTGATAGGGATGTGCAGATAGGCTTCTTTTAAGTTTAGGGTGGCTAACCAGGCATCTTTGGCCAACATAGGAAGAAGTTGCTGCAGGGTGAGCATTTTGAATTTTGGTACCACCAGGAAGGTGTTTAGAATGGAAAGATCTAGGATTGGGCACCAAGTGCCCTCTTTTCTGGATAACAGGAAAAGTCTGGAATAGAACCCTTGACCTATCTGTTCTGCAGGAACAGGTTGAATTGCCCTTATAGAGAGCAGGGATTGAACTTGGTTTTGTGCCTCTGCCCACTGGTTTGGAGGAAGGTCTGGAAACCCTTTTGGGATTGGCAGTGAGTGGAAGTAAAATTTGTACCCTTTGGATACAATGTTGAGGACCCATCGGTCTTTGGTGATGGAAGTCCAGTTTTTTGCATGATGGGCAAGTTTTCCTCCTAGGGGCACAAGCAGTTGGACAGAGGTGGGGAGTGGAGTTGAGAAGTCATTGTGAATTCTTTCCGTAAGGGGTGGCTTAGCACTCCCTGTTTTTGAAGTGGAGGCACTCCGTTGCTTAGATCTCTGCATACCCCAAGACTGTAGTCTGGGGGGGGGGGGCTATTTCTCCTGGGTCTAATGTGAGATGGCCTTGAAGGGGCTAGAAAGGACCAATGTTTTGAGGGGCAATGCCTACTGAATCTAGGAGGCTGTACTTGCAAGAAGTCTTTGACTGTCTGCATAGATTTAGATTTTTCTTCCATCTTTTTAAGAACCTCTTCTGCTTTGGTGCCAAACAGATTGTCCTTGTTCAAAGGAGTGTCTAGTAATTTTGATATGACATGGTCTGGCAAGGTCTGCTCCTTAAGCCAAGCATGCCTTCTCAGTACAGAACCAGTGACTGCTGCCTTGCAAGATGCTTCTAGGGCGTCAAAGCCACATTGCAAAGTATGGTTGCTGACATGGCTTGCAGATTGCATAAGCTCTTGTAATTATTTTCTGCACAGTCTGTAAAGGTAGCTATTTTTTGCTTCATAAGTCCCATAATATGTTGGTACTTCAGCATGTGAAACTGGCAATTCAAAGCCCTAATGGCAAGAGTTGCAAAGGTGTATACTTTCTTAATCCATCTGTCTAAAGCTTTGGAATCCCTGCCCGAAGGGGTGGGATTCTTAGCTGTAGTTGCTTTGATACCTTTAGGCCCCTGGGAAATGACCTCTGGGTCAGCAGTAGGATTTTTGAAAAGGAATTTGTGAGAGTCAGGAACTCTGTAGTACCTGTCTGGTTTCATAGGAGCTGGGGGTACTGTATCAGGAGTTGAACTGGATTCCATAAAAAACATCATCCACAACATCCAGGACTGGGAGTATTGCTAAAGGCCTATGTTGTGGCAAATCTAGAAATTCTCTGAGTCTCTTTTTGGACTGAGGATAGTCTTGGCATTTCCAGTGGAAATGCTCTCAAAGTATGTAAGGTTACACCAAAAGAAAAATCCTATGGAGGAGCAGTAGAGGGAATAGATTCCTCTGAATCCTCATAAGCAGATAAAGGCACATCTTCATAATCAGATACCTCAGAGTCGTCGGACACTTGGTCTGTTAAAGCTGTTGGGGACAGGTTTCTCTTAGCAGGGGAAGGCTGACTTCCCCTAATTAACATAATAAGGTCTTCTGCCACTTTAAGCATTTGATGTTGTGGCAAGGAAGCAGGTGCATGAGTTTGGATTGTTGTTTTTTTAGGCGTAGAGCATACTCTTGGCCATAGAAACTTGGTAGTTTTAGACAAAACTGAAGATGCGAAAGAAGTCGTCGGTTTGTGTAGAATATCGGTAGTGTGAAAAACTTCCTCAGAAGCCAGTGCCTGCTCAGCGGCTTCGGACCCATCCAAGGTAGAGACATCCGCAGATTCTGTAGTCGAAGAAGAGTCTCGCGGCATACAGGACTCCTAACGGGTCTCGGTAGATGCCTGAAAATCCACTGAAGCGGGCATCAGGGGCTGTGAAAGCGCCTCACTGAGTACAGGTGAACTGGCGACTAGCTTAACGGAAGCGTCATCAGCAGTTTTGGACCTGTGCGGTCTGTCTCTGTCTTTATTCTTATGTTTTTTTGGAAGATCAGTACTCGGATGGCTTACCAAAGCCATTTTGGAATACGGTGATCGAGAATTAGAAGTTATGTACCTACCATAACGTTCCATGTTAGTTGTCTTCTCTTGCCTTCTTTCTTGCTGGATGGGTTCGGAGCCGATCCTCGGCTCCGACTCGGCACTTGCTTTAGCTCGAGAACTCCTTTTACCAGCTCAAGGCAACCCTATATCCCATGATGCAAGGCGGAACTACCTCAGATCTCGTTTGGCAGCTAACTTACCCTGCTAAAGGTTATCCTAACCAAATTAGGAACAAAGTTTCCTAAAAGAAGTCCTCACAACAAAGATCCAGAGGAAACCAACTAATAGGAACTCTTCAAGATCTGTCCAGGCCAGGGGGAAGGAGGGAGGGACGCAAGAAAGAAGCAGAGAAGACAACTAACATGGAACGTTATGGTAGGTACATAACTTCTAAATGTTAAGTTGTCAATCTCGCTTCATTCTTGCTGGATGGGACCGTCCTAGCACCTGTATCCCGGGTGGCTCAATGGAACAGACTCTTGAGAACTGTGGAACCAAAACTGGCCCTATCTCTGGAGGCCAAATCCAACTTGTAATGAGAAACAAAGGTATGAGGCGTGGCCCAAGTAGCTGCTGCACAAATGGTATCAATGGGAAGTCTATCCTGAAAAGCTGCAGAAGTGGATAGACTCCTGGTTGAGTGTGCTTTTGGCTTAGAAGGTAGTTGTTTGCCTCTGAGAGAGTACACATAGGAAATGGTGGAAGTCAGCCATCTGGATAAGGTCACTTTAGAAACTGGAAGACCTAACCTGTTTTCTGCATAAGAGACAAACAATTGGTCCGATTTTCTAATTTGTTTAGTCCTATGCAAGTAGTACCTGAGCTGACGATGGACATCCAAAAAATGCAATTTCTGTTCAGCTCTGTCAGAATAGTTAGGGAAAAAGATAGGTAATTCTATAGACTGGTTAATATTGGTTTGAGATACAACCTTGGGGAGAAAGGAAGGGTTAGTTCTTAACGATACCCTGTCCTTATGAAAAACCAAATAAGGTGAACGAATACAGAGAGCTTGAATCTCGGAAACCCTTCTAGCAGAAGTGACAGCGAGTAAAAATACAGTTTTCCACGTCAATAACTTCAAAGAACATGAAGCAGACGGTTCGAAAGGAGGTAGTATCAAGGATGCTAACATTAAGTTTAGATCCCATTGCGGAGGAGGATGCTTTATAGGTGGTTTTAGGAGAAAAACTCCTCTCAAAAAGGCCTTGCATAATCTATGAGACATGATGTTATTGTCATGCAAGCCAACATGATACAGAAATGAACGGGAGCAGTAAACGGATCTATATTTCTGGAGTTTGCCCAAATCGAAAACCGTCGCCACTTGCTAGCATAAACAGTCCTAGTGGACGACTTCAAAGAGGACACTAAAATGTCTCTGACTGAGTCCGAAATCATTGGTAGCCTGGCTAGGGAAGGAAGTGGAGCAACCAAGCAGTGAGGTTGAGAGAATGAATGGCCCGGTGCTGCTGACCCGACTGGTGGATCAAAAGATCCGGAACTGGGTCCAGATGCCAGGGCTGCACCAGAAGGTGACGATGCAGGGACGGAAACCAAATTTGTCGAGGCCAATATGGGGCAATGAGGATCAATTTGGCTCTCAAAACGGTGGCTTTCTGAATGACTTGTGGAATCAATGGAAAGGGAGGAAAAGCATAAAGAAGTCCCAGAGGCCAATCCTGGGTTAGAGAGTCTCTCAGGGGTTGGCCTGGAAGGGGAAATAGAGTGAAATAGTCTGGGCACTTGTTGTTTTGAGGGGTAGCGAAAAGATCGCAACAAGGAGTGCCCCACTTCAGAAAAATCTGATCCACTACAGATTGATTGAGAGACCACTCGTGAGGCATCAGAATAGATCTGCTTAGCCTGTCCGCCAATAGGTTGGACCTGCCGGGGATGTGCGTTGCTATCAGAAACCGCTGAGAAGAGATCGCCCATTGCCAAAGTCTGAGAGCTTCTCGACATAAGGGATAGGATCTGGTTCCGCCCTGTTTGTTGATGTACCAGACTACGGACATGTTGTCCGTCTGTACTGCAATAGTCCCCGTGGGAAGAAAGTCGTCGAGGGCTTGCAACGTTAAAAGCACTGCTCTCATCTCCAGGACATTTATGTGCAGATGGTATTCTATGGGTTGCCACGTCCCGTGGACCATCCTGCCCTGATAATGCCCCCCCCCCGATCAGGGAGGCATCCGTGGTGACTGTGGCGATTGGAGGAGGGGGAACAAAGGGTCGGCCCTGATGAAGAGGGGAAGATATCCACCAGACCAGATGAGCCCTGCAAGATTGTGTCACTAAGATCTCGTGTCTCATCGGAAGATCGTGATACGACCACTGCGTGAAAAGCATCCACTGCAGGAGACGCATGTGAAAGCGAGCCAGTGGTAGAAGAACAATGGCCGCAGCCATTAGACCTAGAACTTTCAGGACAAACCTGGCTTTGATTTTTTTGCTTTGTAACAGAAGCCGAACAAATTTTTGGATGTCCAGAATTCTTTGATCTGTTAGTCTGGCTAACATTTTGACAGTATTTAACTCTGCGCCTATAAAGGTGATAGATTGGCAAGGCAGCAGAGAAGATTTTACAAAATTTACTGAAATTCCCAGATTTTGGCAAAGCTGTAGGGTGTAGTCTCTGGACTGAAGAAGCTGACACTTGGTGGTGGCGGAGAGGAGCCAGTCGTCCAAATAAGGAAACACCTGGAATCCTAGACGACTCAGGTGAGCTGTGACCACTGCCATGCATTTGGTAAACACTCTGGGGGCTGAAATGAGGCCAAAGGGCAGGGCTCTGAATTGGTAATGACTGGCCCCTAGCCGAAAGCGGAGAAACCTCCTGGAGCGCCTGTGAATCTTTATGTGATAGTACGCATCCTGAAGGTCTATAGAGCACATCCAGCTGTCCTTGCCCAGAAAGGGCAGAATGGACTGAAGCGTGACCATCCGGAATCTTGCCTTTTTGACAAATCTGTTGAGATTGCTGAGGTCTAATATTGGTCTCCACTCTCCCGTCCTTTTGGGGACCAAAAAGAATCTTGAGTAGATGCCGGATCCTACTTGGTCTGCCGGCACTGTCTGGACGGCCCTTTTTTCTAGGAGTTTTGAAACCTCCTGTTCTGCCAAATCCCTTTGACCGGGTGAGATGTCTGGAAGGGATTGTAGAGGTAGGAAACCTTACGAAGGGATCTTGTAACCCTCGGATATAATCGACTGTACCCACTTCTCTTGGGATAGGGATTGCCAGGCTACTGGGTACAGTGAAATCCTTCCCCCGACTGCCTCCAAGGGTGGACAGTCGGGCAACACCTCAGGGATGCTGAAAGGGCTTCTCAGGAAGAGACTCCCTGTTGCCCTGGTTCTGAGGACCCCCCCTGCCTCTAGGGCGGCATCTATTATTGTTACCCCCTCTGCCTCTGGGGGTAAACTGACCACGTGTGTCCGGTGTAGCTCCTTGGGCTTTACGGAACCACATCTTCCCCCCCTTCTGACCCTTGGGGTATAGTCTAGAAGGAGTGGAAAACTGGACTCCAACGGCAGAAAGAGTCTTACCGTCCTGCTCACACCTGGTCAAGGTATCCTTCACTTGAGGCCCGAACAAAGCCGAACCGTCAAAGGGGGTATTAGTGAAGGACGCCTTAAAGGGGTCCGCAAAATTACACAGCCGCATCCAGGCTTGGCGTCTAAGAGCAACTCCTGTGCCTGCAGCCCTGCTCGCTCCATCGGCCGCATAAGATATGAGCCGCATAGATATGGAATTCAGGATAGCAAGCTGTGAGGCAATCTTTTCCTGAGCCCCAGCAGCAGAAGGATCCTGGACTACTTCACCCAGTTCTTTGAGAATATCTCGTTGAAGCCTGGTGAAGTGACAAAGGTAATTCAGCGAACGCATAGCAAAGGTCGCTGAAGAAAACATCCACTTTCCATACCTGTCCATGGTCCTAGAATCCTTATTAGGAGGATGGACAAGTACTGAAGGATCCGCCAGTTCCTTCTTAGTGGCCGCCGCCACCACCATAGCATCCACAGAGACACCCTTGGAAAGGAACTGTTTATCCGACGGGGCTGTAATGAACTTGGATGGTCTCCTGGGGACAGGTTCCACAGAATCTGGAGCTTCACGCCTTCGAGCCACTACCTGCATGAGTGGGTCGAAGGAGACACCCAGGAGGTGGAGGGTCGGGATCCAAAAGCCTCCAGGTATACAGACTCATCCTCGGAGGGGTCAATTCCCCCTCTGTTTGAGGAGCTCAAGGATGTCTGAAAAGGAGACATCCTCAGAGGGGGACCGTGGGGAACCCTCCGACTCATCTAAGTCGGTATCAGATGTAGTAGACTCAGGGGAGTCTGTGCGTTTCCTCTTACACGTCCTCTTCCGAGGGGGTTCCCCTGCAGGGTCAGGAGAAACCTCGGAAGAGGAGGAAATTCCCAGTGGGGAAACCTGGGGCGATGGATCCCTGGGCCTGAGAGCAAGAGGCTGGCAAGAGGCATCTGCAGGCACTGATGAGGGAGGAGCTAGAGGGATAGACCGTTGACCAGGCTCAGAGGCCAGGACACTCCTCATCACCTCAAAGGCTCCTCTCCCCGGGAGACCGGAACACACCCGCTCCGAAGAAACAGGAATGGTCGGCTCCAAGGAGAAAGAAGGCTCCGAGGCCGATGGCGCCGAGCTTACCAAAGCCGAAGCCCCAAGAGGGAGAGCGGGGTCGGACAAGGGTCCGATGCCACTAGCCCCCTCAGAGCCGACAGTGGAAACCCGACGACCGGATCCCTCCAAGGAAGGTCTCAAGGAGGAGATCGGAGCCGAAGACGACGGAGCCGAAGGATGTATCGGCTCCGGCATCGAAACAGTCGCTGTCCCAAGAAGCTCTGGCTCCGAACTCTGGTGTGGAGTCGGAGGAGGAAGCTCAAGAATCGGGGCTATAGCCGAAGTCTGTTGAGACGGGCTATGGAGCATTTGGGCCAGTGCCTGAGACCAACAGCCTGCTTACCACCCTCTCCAAATCGTGGTCAGACAGCCTGGAAGATCTCGAAGATCGGCTCCGATGGCTCCGCTCCGACAAAAGAGGAGATCCCGGAGCCGAATGGATACTCATAATAGAGGGGGACCGAGATCTCTTACGGGTCGAAGCCATCGGAGCCGAAGTCCCTAGAACTCCAGATGGAGCCGAGGATTTCTCGGCTCCGATGCTGGATACAGTGTCGGCTCCAGCCGGAGCCGACAAGGCCACAGTAGTCAAGGTATCGGAGCCGGACGGCACCGAACCCACTACTCGAATAGAAGTAGTATCGACTCCAGCCGGAGCCGATATCGGCTCCGACGGAGCCGGAGCCACCGGAGGAGGCTTGGACACTGTAGCCTGAACCTTCGGTGGCTTAAGAGGTTTTCCTGACCCTGACTTAGGAGGAGAACCTTCAGGTTTAAGTAAACCTCGGAGGATAAGTTTGTTCCTCCTTTCCTGCAGGACTCTCTGGCTAAAAGCATGACACAACGCACAGGAGTCCTGCAGGTGCAAAGGCCCCAGGCAATAAACACAAGAAGTGTAACCGTCTGTCAGAGACATTTTCTGACAGCACTGGTCACACTTCTTGAAGCCTGAGACCTTGCCTTCTTTAGACATCCTAGGAGGATAGAACACAAACAGTCCCACAAACACACAAATTAATCCCTACACAAACACACAGGAAGGGATAACAGAAGGGGACTAGGCCTGACTAAACTACCTTAGACAAAAAACTTATAAAAGTTTATACACAAAGGTTGAAAATAGGGAATCGGGAGGGCTGTAATAAATTACAGACTACTCTAACACTAACAGGGAAAAATAAACCCCTAACTACACTTTTTCTTACTAGACTAAGAAAAAACTTACCTCAGCTGGCAAAGGAGACCTCTTTCGCTAAGCGGCAAACGAGATCTGAGGTAGTTCCGCCTTGCATCATGGGATATAGGGTTGCCTCGAGCTGGTAAAAGGAGTTCTCGAGCTAAAGCAAGTGCAGTGGAGCCGAGGATCGGCTCCGAACCCATCCAGCAAGAATGAAGGCGAGATTGACAACTTAACATCGAAAGTATTTAGTGACAATAAGGGCCTGACGATGAATAATTTGGGCGTTGAACAAGGCACAAATCAGACAGCGAGGTACATCGTGGTCTGGGCCTAAACAGGTAACGCAGTAAGAATGGAAATTTCGGTGTGGTATTTGTTTCCACAGGCAAGACAACTGTTAACTTTTTCTAACATTGGTTAGAGCAAGAAAAAAGGATCCCCAATGGGGTACTCAGCTTTAGAAGACTTCAGGATACTTCAATTCGGAAACGAAAACTCAGGTAGCGACTGACTGGCAGTCATGCGAACTGCTTCTGCTTCAGGCTCCTCGGCAAGAAAGACTGATGTAATGGCGCCGGCTGTCTGTTTTTATACCCCTGACGACCTGACTTCAGACAGTACAGTTTTGTACCTACCATAAATGTAGATGTTAGAGTGCTAATACAGCTGCAGTAATCACAGATGGGTTTTCAGCCGTCAGGCGGTCCCTCGGTCGGCCGAATTCCAAAGTCTTGGTCAGGCGTCGGTTGTTGTCGCTCACTCTTCTGACGTCAGGAAGGCCAGAGTATATAAGACACAGCCGACGCCATGTTCTTCAGTCTTTCTTGCCCCAGATGTCAGGTGCCCCCAAAAGGAAGGCAATACATAAATAAGGCTTATCCACATATGCAAGCCATGCAAAGTAATGCAAAATCAGTGTAAGCAAGCAAATAAAACATAGCAGGATAACCCAGTCAGGAAGTATGAAGAGGTTGTTAGGCCCCATGCCCTTACCAAGTGGGGAAGGAGGGAGGGAAACCTGTACTGCAGCTGTATTAGCACTCGAACATCTACATTTATGGTAGGTACAAAACTGTACTATGTTCATCGTGCATACAGCTGCAGTAATAACAGATGGGTAGAGTCCCAAAGCTATGCATAGGGTGGTAGGTACTATGAGGAACTGGGTTGAGCCAGAATGCCCTGCAAAACAGCCGTGGCAAAGCCTGCTCTAGTTCTGGAATATAGGGGCAGGTGGTAGTGTTTTGTGAAGGTATGTACAGAACTCCAAGTGGCTGCCTCCAAAATATCCTTAGTAAGCACACCTCTGAGGAAGGCTGTAGAGGTGGCTGTGGCCCTGGTGGAGTGAGATCTGATACCAGTAGGGACAGATTTTCCATGATAGGAGTAACAAAAACGTATGCAATGGCCAATCCACTTGGAAATGGTCTGTTTGGTAACTGGTTTCCCTTGAGCCCCTACAGCATAGGACACAAAAAGTTGTTCTGATTTCCTGAAGGACTTTGTTCTGTCCAAGTAGTAACGTAGCTGCCTATGGATGTCTAAAGAGTGAAGCAACCTTTCCCCTTTGTTTTGAGGGTTGGGATAAAAAGTAGGTAGGTGTATGGCTTGGTTTAAGGCTACCCTGGATACCACTTTTGGCATAAAAGATGGGTTAGTACGAAGGGAAACCCTATCTTGATGGAAGATGAGGAAGGGCTGCACCGCCATGAGGGCCTGTAGTTCAGAAACCCTACGAGCTGAAGTGATGGCCAGAAGGAAAGCTGTTTTCCAGGACAAATATTGCAGATCTGTTGAGGCAGCAGGTTCAAAAGGAGGCAATGTTAGTTTTTCTAGTATGTAATTAAGGTCCCAGGCTGGTATTGGTTGCTTCCTTGGAGGTCTTATATTCTTAGCCCCTCTGAGGAACTGTCGTAAGAGTGGGTGAGAGAATAAGGGAGGATCCGTGCTGAATTCTGCAGAAATGGCTGAGGCATGTATTTTAATGGAAGAAAATGAAGGTCCACTGTTCAGCAGTTCAGCTAGGTACTGTAAAACCTGAGGCAAGTTCAATTTTCTAGGGTCCTGTCCTTTTTTCTCATTCCAACAGCAAAACCGCTTCCATTTTGCGGAGTAAGCTTTTCTAGTAGATGGTCTTCTCGCCTCCAAAATGACATCCTGCACCTCCTTGGAGAGTAGGGTCTGTTGTGGTGTTAAGGAATTTTCCATGCAGCGAGGTTGAGTGTTTTCAGCTGACTGTGAAGGGTTTTGTAGTTGTTCTGAGTCAGCAGAAGGGGTATTAGAGGCAGGGACCAGGGAGGAGTATGCGTTAGGCTCCTCAGGAGTGGATACCAGTGTTGCCTTGGCCAATCTGGAGCAATCAGTATCATCCTCGGTTTGTCTGTTCTTACTTTCAAAAGCACCTTGGACAGAAGAGGCAGAGGTGGAAATGCATAAACTGTCCATGCTGTCCAACTGAAAGAAAGGGCGTCCACTTTCCAGGCCTTTGGATGGAAGGTCCTTGAACAAAACTTTTTCAATTGATGGTTCCTGTGGGAGGCAAAAAGATCTATGTCTGGCCTCCCCCACGCTTCGATTATTTCCGTAAACACCTTTGGATGCAACTTCCATTCGTGTGGATCTGTCATATTCCTGCTCAGAGTGTCTGCCAGTGTGCTTTCCAGTCCTGGCAAGTATTGTGCTTGAAGTTCGATCTGTGTTTCCAGAGCCAAGTTCCAAAGAGTCATGGCTAGTCTGCACAAGGGGTATGAATGTGTTCCTCCTTGTTTGTTTATGTACCACATAACTGTGGTGTTGTCTGTTCTTATCAGTAATTGACCTGGAAGCAGGAAGTCCTTGAAAGCTGTAATTGCATTTATTACTGCTAGCATTTCTTTTTGATTGATGTGAAGGTGCTTTTCCTTGTGGGACCATCTGCCCTGAATGCACCTGTCCTTCATGTGCGCCCCCCAGGCGTAGTCTGTGGTTATGACTTGTTTTGCTTGAGGCTTGCAGAATGGAAGGCCTGTGTTTACTTGACATGCTTGGGCCCACCATAGAAATTCCTTTTGTAAACATGGAATTATTGGTATAATTGCTTCCAAACTGTGACTGTGTTGAGACCATAGATTTTTTAGGTACCATTGAAGTTTCCTCATATGCAACTTTGCACATGGGATTAACAAAATGCAAGATGCCATGAATCCCAGAGCCTGCAGGATTTTCCTTGCAGTAAGCCTGGTACTTTTTGCTAGTGTTTTGAAGTACTGAGATAATTGCCCTTGTTTTTCTGGCGTAAGATATGCCATCTGGGTGTTTGTGTCCAAGCTGGCACCCAGGAAGGTTATTTTCTGAGATGGTGTTAGCCTTGATTTCTCCTTGTTGATGGTGTATCCCAGAGAAAGCAGTAACCGTGTCACATATGCCAGATGTTCCAGTAGTATGTGTTTGCTGTCCGCTTGGATCAGGCAGTCGTCCAGATAAGGGTAAATTTGTATCCCTTGAAGTCTGCAAAAGGCAATCACTGATGCCAGGCACTTTGTGAATACTCTGGGCGCAGTAGATAAGCCAAAGGGCAATGCAGAGAATTGATAGTGGGTTGAACCTGCAAGAAATCTGAGGTATCTTCTGCAACTTTGTCTGATTGGGACATGCAGGTATGCCTCCTTGAGGTCCAATGTTACCAGCCAAAACTCCTTGCCCAGCATGGGAAGAAGTTGCTGTAATGTGAGCATCTTGAATTTTGGTACGAGCAGAAATGTGTTTAGGATGGATAAGTCCAGAATGGGTCTCCAGTCGGTTCCTTTTCTTGGTACCAGAAAGAGTCTTGAATAAAAACCTTGACCTTGGTTGGTGCGTAGGTACCTTTTGTATAGCTCTCATGTTTAGGAGCTTTGAAATTTGCAGTTGTGCCTCTGCCCTTTGATTTTGTGGCAGATTTGGCATGCCTCTCATTTTTGGAAGAGTGTGAAATTGAAATTTGTAGCCTCTGTTTATAATGTCCAGTATCCATTTGTCTGTTGTGACAATATGCCAATTGCTTGCAAATAATGCTAGTTTCCCTCCCAAAGGTGCTGCCAGCTGAGACTTGCTTGGCATGGAAATGAGGGAGTCATTGTTTCTTCCTGTATTGTTGTGCACTGTCTTCACCACCTGTTGGTGCCGGAGATTGCCATTGTCTGCCTCTATATGATCCTTGTGAGTGTCCTCTGCCCCTTGTGCATCTGTATCTACCTCTTTGGGGCTTGTCAGTGGCTGGAAAGGACCAGTTTTTTGAAGGCCAATTCCTGCTAAAACGTGGTGGCTGAACCTGTAAGAAAGCTTTGACAGTTTGCATAGATTTGGCTTTTTCTTCCATTTTTCGTAGTATATCCTCAGCATTAGTACCAAAAAGTACCTCCTTTTGTAAAGGAGCATCAAGAAGTTTAGCTTTCACATGATCAGGCAAATTTTGTTCCCTAAGCCAGGCATGTCTGCGAATGACTGATCCTGTAGCAGCCGCTCTACTGGAGGCCTCTAGGGCATCATAACCACATTGCAAGGTGTGTTTACCCACTTGCTCTGCACTATGCAACATATCCTGCAACTCTTTTAAATCTGGTTGTTCAGGTTGAGACATTCTGTTTTTTAATTGTGATAACAGAAACTGTTGATATTTGATCATATGAAACTGACAGTTTAAGGCCCTCATGGCTAGGGTGGCCGAGGTATATACCTTCTTACCCCACCTTTCTAAAGATCTAGATTCCCTTTCTGCAGGAAGTGGATTCTTGGCAGTGGAGGCCTTTAATCCCTTAGGGCCTTGTGAAATGGTTTCAGGGTCAGCATTATGGCCTTTGTAGAGAAATTGGTGAGAACTGGGTACTCTGTAATATCTATCAGGCTTTACTGGTGCAGGAGGCAGAGAATCAGGATTAAGACAAGCTTCCGAATAGACATCATCCAGTACCTCCAAAACAGGGGGTATAGCCAGAGGTCTGTGCTGAGGTAACCAAAGAAATTCCCTAAGTCTTTTCTTGGAATCTGAAAAGTCTTGGCCTTCCCAATGGAAATGTTCCCTCAAGGTGTGCAAGGTTTCCCCAAAGAAAAATCCTCAGGGGATACAGAAGGAATAGACTGTTCTGCATCCGAATCCTCAAAAGGGGAGTATGAGTGTACCTCTGCATCAGAATGTTCTGATAAAATGGATCCCTGATCAGAAGAGGGGGAATCTTCCTCCACTCTGGGTCTCTTGTCAGGAGGGGGCTGAGAACCTCTGATAAGAGTAATTAGATCCTCAGCCATTTTAAGCATGTGTTTCTTAGGCATGTGTCCAGGAGATGGGCCTTGAGCAGCAGGCCTGGTTTGATGCCTGGCTGCTTTGGATTTAGTAAAGGCCTTAATAGAAAAAGAAGATGAAGGCCTAAATACACCATGGGTGGAGGTGGACCTGTCCACATTAGTAGGCTCGACATAAGCCGGGGCTTCGGTTGTAGTCTGGGAAAGGGCCGAGGACCCAGCGGTCTCGGGTACAGAAGACACCGCCAAAGGAGTGTCGTCGGTAGTCAGGGACTGCAAAGGCGTCTCGCTGAGAACCGGACCACGTGGAGCCTGTTTCGGTGTGGTGTCAGCGGAGACCGCGGGCCTCGCGTGTCGGTCCTTTTCCTTGCGTTTTTTGGATAAAACGGATGACATTTTATAGTCAAAAGCTTTACCAAAATAGTGTTGGGCGAACTCCGCCCGACGCTTAATAGTGCGTTTATTGAAAGTAGCACAAAAGCGACAGCCCGAGACGTCATGGTCTGGGCCCAAACAAGGTATGCAAAGGGAATGGAAATCCTTATGCGGTATTTGCTTCCCACAAGAAATACAATTATTAACTTTTTCTGACATCGGTCTGAGGCAAGAAAAGTTTCCCCAACGGGGTACTTAGCTTTAATGAAGACTTCGGTTCCAAATATTTTTGTAATTCAGGAGCTGGCTGACCGGCACTTGTGAACTGCTTCTGCTTCGGGCACCGCGCGGCAAAAAAGACTGAAGAACATGGCGTCGGCTGTGTCTTATATACTCTGGCCTTCCTGACGTCAGAAGAGTAAGCGACGACAACCGACGCCGGACCAAGACTTTGGAATTCGGCCGACCGAGGGACCGCCTGACGGCTGAAAACCCATCTGTGATTACTGCAGCTGTATGAACGATGAACATCTGGAGAGAGCAACCGACGCAGAAATACCAAGTCTCTGGTATTCGGGCCAACTGGGGGCTACCTGGAGGCAGATAACCTAAGTGTGATGACTGCAACAATGAAACATGAAGAACATCCCTCCATCCGTAACTTACGCTGCTTCAAACATTGGTTTCCAAGACAAAGATTAAGCACATGCAAGAGACTTATGCAATGTTTTAGGTATGAATGCCTGGTGAATCAGGCAGGACTTATGGCCGTGCGACTGTCCCAAACAGAAAAGGCACTTATCGTGCGCATCCTTATGAGGGATTTGGTGGCTGCACTGACACTTACCCTTTGTGGATGAGATGAACAAGCAATAATAAATATTTAGAAAGACTAAAAAGGTCCCCAAACGGTTACTTATCTGATAAAACAAATCTGACGTCAGCAGTAGCAGCAATACCTGGCATATGACTGGCGGCTGAAAAGTTCTGAGGGCTGGTGTAGGATGACGTCACCTTTATGGCCTACGAAATCTTACCCATGACAGACGTCTCACACACTGCAGAGGGACTGAAAGCTTTTGTATACTGGCCATATGTACGCGAGACTTGAGGGTAAACCCCAAATGCAGAATACTGCAACATGGGAATAGGACATCTTACCATAAACTTAGATGTCCTTCTCTTCCATGTTGCAGTATTCATAACAGTAGGGAGGTGGCTGCCTACAGCGCCAGACATCCGAACAGTATACAAAAGTCTTAGGATAATAGGTACGTGCGACGTTGCATGTCAGAGCCATAAAATGATGCTGACTATAAAAGTGAAATCTGAACGTACCCAACCAGAACTGACTGCCGCATGCAGTAGTACCCCTGGGATGCAAGAAAAGGAAACTTTTCAGACCCACATATATCACAGGTCAAGGAGATAAGTATAGTATAGAGGTATGTAGCAGCTGCTGTTGTGCCCGGTTTAGATGCAAGGAAGCAAAGGAAATCCCACACAAGAAAGGATAAACAAATGAAATAGGAGGTGGTGGGGGACTGAATCCTGCAACATGGAATAGAAAGAAATCTAAGGTTATGGTAAGTTCTTACACAACTATTCTATGTCTTCTATTCTCATGTTGCAGTATTCACAAAGTACAGTTGTGTACACTTATCATAAATGTAGATGTTCGAGTGTATTCACTGTTGCAGTCATCACGTTTGGGTTATCTGCTTGCAGTAGCGCTCAGTCGGCCTGATTATCAAAAGTCTTGGATCCTGCGTCGGTTGCTGTCTCATCTTCCATGACGTCAGGTAGTCAGGGGTATAAAGCATGCAGCTGATGCCATTACATCAGTCTTTCTTGCAGTGCGGTACCTGAAGCAGAAGCAGTTTGTAAGTGCCAGTCGACCGACTCCTGAAATTTTCGTTTTCGTGTTTCAGATCCAAAGTCTTCAACTAAGCTAAGTACACCAGCCTGAATACCAGAGTCTTGGATTCCTGTGTCGGATGCAGTCTCTTCTTCCATGACGTCAGGGGTATAAAACATGCAGCCAACGCCATTACATCAGTTTTTCTTGCCCCAGATGTCAGGTGACCCCATAATGGGAAGCAGTTATATACAAGGTCACACTTCCAACAAAAAAGCAAATACACCAAAAAGCTTTGAACATAGTAATAAAAAATAGAGGTATAGTCAATAGAAGTCAGGGGGCTGGAGGGAGGGTAACCAAGACTGCAAAAGTGAATACACTTGAACATCTACATTTACGGTAAGTGTACACAACTGTACTATGTTATTCATGTTTCACTGTTGCAGTCATCACATTTGGGTAGATTCCCAAAGCTAAGGATGGGAGGAGGTAATTAGATAACATTAGGACCAGCTATAAGGCCCTGAAAGACTGCAGTGGCAAAGCCAGCTCTGGATTTAGAAAAAAATTGGCAAGTGGTAATGCTTGGTGAAGGTATGTACAGAACTCTAGGTAGCAGCTTCTAGGATGTCCCTGGTAGGTACACATCTGAGAAAGGCTGTAGAGGTAGATGCAGCCCTGGTTGAATGTGGTCTTATCCCCTGTGGGGTAGGTTTTCCATGATGCTTACAGAAGAAACGAATGCAATGGCCTATCCACTTTGAAATGGTTTGCTTAGAAATGGCCTTCCCCTCTGCCCCTGCAGCAAATGCAACCCAGCAGCTGCTCAGATTTCCTGAGAGGCTTAGTTCTGTCCAAGTAAAATCTAAGTTGTCTGTGCACGTCCAAGGAGTGCAGTATTCTTTCCCCTTTGTTCTGTGGATTAGAAAAGATTGTTGGCAAATTAATGGACTGATTAAGGGCAACACTGGATACCACCTTGGGCATAAAGGGGGGACTGGTCCTGAGGGACACCCTGTCCGCATGAAAGATGATAAAAGGCTCCCGCCATGAGGGCCTGTAATTCAGACACCCTTCTTGCTGAAGTGATACTTAGAAGGAAGGCTGTTTTCTAAGAAAGGAATTTCAACTCTGCATTTGCAGCTGGCATAAAGGGAGGTAGAGTGAGCTTTTCCACTACAAAGTTAAGGTCCCAGGCTGGAATAGGGGCTCTCCTGGGTGGTCTCAAGTTTTTGGCCCCTCTGAGGAATTGCTTCAGCAGTGAATGAGAGAAGAGGGGTGGTTCTGTATTGTAATGAGCTGAAATAGCTGAGGCATGAATTTTGATGGAGGAAAAGGAAAGGCCCTTGTGAAGAATCTCAGTTAAGTTTTGAAGAATATGGAGTAAAATTGGGCCCTGCTGTGCCCATCCCGAGTTTGGCTCCAGGAACAGAATCTTTTCCATTTTTCAGCATAGGACTTTCTAGTACTAGGCCTCCTTGCCTCCAGAATGACATCCATCACTTGCTTACTGAGGGACGGTAACAGAGAGATCAGGTAATTAGCCAGGCTGCCAGGTTCAGGGTTTGAAGCTGTGGGTGCAGAATCTGGCTCTCCTGCTGGGACAGCAGGGCAGGGATCTGAGGCAGGTGCCATGGTGCCAACAGTGACACACTACGCAAGAGGGGATACCAGTGTAGGTGTGGCCAGTCTGGTGCAATCAGTATTGTCCTTGGTTTGTCCTGTTTGATCTTTAGTAATACCTTGGAGAGGAGAGGAAGAGGGGGAAAGGCATACACTGACAAGTTTTTCCAGGTGAAGGACAGGGCATCCACTTTCCAAGCTTGTTTGAGGGGAGTCCTTGTGCAAAATTTGTCCAATTGGTAGTTCTGGGGGGAGGTAAACAAGTCTATCTCTGGGCTGTTGAATATCTTTGTTTCAAATTTCCACTTGTGTGGGTCCATGAGATTTCTGCTTAGGTCGTCTGCCAGTGTATTTAGTTTTCCTGGCAGAAAAGTACAGTTTTGTACCTACCATAAATGTAGATGTTCGAAGATCCACATTGCTGCAGTCCTAACACTTGGGTAGTCCGCTGTCCCAGTCGGCCCGAATACCAAAGTATATGGCTGACGTCGGTCAAGGCGCATTAGTCTGACGTCAGGACGTCAGGGTACTAATGCGCATGACCGACGTCATATCCTCAGTCTTTTCTTGCCCCAGATGTCAGAAGACCCTAAAAAGATAAGGCCAAAACCAAAAAACACCAAACACTCCTGTACCAAATATATGTACAATATATACAAATTTACAAGGTACAACCCCACCCACACAACCACCCCTAAACACAGAGGGGAAGGAGGGAGGGTAAATTGGACTGCAGCAATGTGGATCTTCGAACATCTACATTTATGGTAGGTACAAAACCGTACTATGTTCTTCATACCACATTGCTGCAGTCCTAACACTTGGGTAGAATCCCAAAGCAGAGGTAAGGGAGGCTGGCAAATCATAAAGAAGCAGGAGCTGACAACATGCCCTGCAAAATAGCCGTGGCAAAACCAGCCCTAGATTTAGAGTAGAGAGGAAGGTGGTAGTGCTTAGAGAAAGTATGCACTGAACTCCAAGTAGCTGCCTCCAAAATATCCTTAGTTGCCACCCCCCTGAGAAATGCTGTTGAAGTGGCAGTAGCCCTAGTGGAATGAGGCCTAATCCCAGCTGGAATCTCCTTGCCATGATGGGAATAACAAAATGCAATGCAAAACCCAATCCACTTAGAAATAGTTTGTTTTGACACAGGCTTGCCCTGAGAACTCAAAGCAAAAGAAACAAACAACTGCTGAGACTGCCTAAAATCCTTAGTCCTGCTTAAATAATAACGCAACTGCCTGTGTACATCTAAAGTGTGCAAAATCTTTTCCCCTTATTTTGGGGATCTGCATAAAAAGTAGGCAAATGAATAGTTTGGTTTAAAGCCACACTAGAAACCACCTTAGGCATAAAGGAAGGATTAGTACGTAATGATACCCTATCCTTATGGAAAATCAAAAAGGCTCAACCGCCATAAGGGCCTGCAATTCAGAAACCCTTCTTGCAGAAGTAATGGCCAACAAAAAGCAGTCTTCCATGACAAGTATTTCAAGTCAGCAGTAGCAGGCTCAAAAGGTTGTAGAGTAAGTTTCTCCAACACAAAATTGAGATCCCAAGCAGGAGTAGGAGCTCTACGTGGGGGTCTTATATTCTATGCCCCTCTAAGAAATTGCTTGAACAAAGGATGAGAAAACAATGGTGGGTCACAATCATAGTGAGCTGAAATTGCTGCAGCATGAATCTTAATGGAAGAGAAAGACAAACCTTTGTCCAATAACTCAGTAAGATATTGAAGAGCCACACTCAAATTAGGCTCAGAAACCTCCAAATCCTTTGCTGCACTCCAAAATAAAAATCTCTTCCATTTCTCTCATACACTTTCCTTGTACTAGGTCTTCTGGCTTCCATAATCACATTCAAAACTTGTTGAGGAAGTTGAGACCTGCTGTGTTTCAAAACAGAATATGCCAGGCTGTTAGATGAAGAGAGTGAAGCTTGACATTGAGTAGATGACCGTCCCTCTGAGACAATAGGTGTGGAATCAAAGGTAAAGGCCATGGAGGCTTCCTTATCAGACTCCTCAGTAATGGGTACCAGTGTTGCCGAGGCCAATCTGGAGCTATTAAAATCATCCTTGGCTTGTCTTGTCTGACCTTTAGGAGTACCTTTGGGAGAAGAGGCAGAGGTGGAAAGGCATACACATGAAGATTTTTCCAACTGAAAGAAAGAGCATCCACTTTCCAAGCTGTGTGATGAAACCTTTTCGTGCAAAACTTTGGCAGCTGGTGGTTTAGTGGAGAAGCGAACAGATCTATGTCTGGAGTTCCCCATGACACTGTCAATTTCGAAATACATGAAGATCCAGTTTCCACTCGTGGGGATCCATGATTTGCCTGCTTAACACATCTGCTAAGGAGTTCTGTGCTCCCGGCAGAAACCTTGCCTGAAGAGTTAGTTGCAAGCTGAGTGCAGTCTCCCATAAAATCATTGCTTGCCTGCATAGAGGATAAGAATGTGTTCCCCCTTGTTTGTTGATGTACCACATGACAGTTGTGTTGTCTGTTAGAATCAACACCTGTCCTGGAAGAAGCAACTCCTTGAAAGCCATTAATGCAAACTGGACTGCTAACATCTCCTTCATGTTGATATGTAGATGCTGTAGTCTGGCAGGCCACTTGTCTTGTATCCACTTTCCATTCAGATGAGCTCCCCAAGCTATGTCTGAGGCATCTGTCGTTAGAATCTGACTCGCCTCTGGCGGGTCACAGAGAGTCCCTTGTTTAGGTGACATTCCTGAGCCCACCACAAAAATTCCTTTTGAATGCAAGGTATTATTTGAATGGCAGTGTCCAAATCCTGGCAGTGCTGTGTCCATACATTTTTGGGGTACCATTGCAGCTTCCTCATATGCAGTTTGGCATTGGGAAGCACCAGAATACAAGATGCCATGAACCCTAAGGCTTGAAGGACTGTCCTTGCAGTCAGCCCGGACTGAAGAGATAGTTGATGGAAGTAAAGGGAAAGATTCTTTTGTTTGTCCGGGGTTAAAAAGGCCATCTGGGTTGCTGTATTCAGTCTCACACCCAGAAAGCACATGTCTTGAGAGGGTACTAGACTGGACTTTATTTCGTTCACAGAATACCCCAGGCATCTTAGCACTGCTATCACATATTCCAAATGCTGTAAAAGATCTTCCTTTTCTTGAGCCAGAATCAGGCAGTCGTCCAAGTAAGGATAGATTTGTATTCCTTTTAGCCTGAAGTAAGCTATCACTGGAGCCAGAACTTTTGTGAATACTCTGGCCGCAGTAGATAAGCCAAAGGGCAATGCAGAGAACTGATAATGGGAATTCCCAGCTCGAAAACGCAGATATTTCCTGCAACTTAGTCTGATAGGCACATGAAGGTAAGCCTCCTTGAGATCTAAAGTTACCATCCAGTGATCTTTGCCCAGTAGAGGTAAAAGCTGTTGTAATGTCAACATTTTGAACTTGGGAATGTCCAGATAAGTGTTGAGGATAGATAAATCCAAAATTGGTCTCCACGTGTTCCCCTTCTTTGGTACTAGGAACAGGCGAGAATAAAATCCTAGGCCCCTTTCTGGCACAGGAACACGCTGAATGGCCCCTATTTGGAGTAACAGAGAAATTTGCTTGTGAGCCTCTTTTCTTTGTAGAGGAGGAATGTCTGGCATGCCTTTGAAAGGAGGCAAGGTATGGAAATAAAACCTGTAACCGTGGTGAATGATATCCAATACCCATCTGTCCTGGGTAATTAAACTCCAATTTTCTTTGAAAAGTGCCAGCCTTCCTCCTAAAGGTGCTGCCAGACGAGAAAGCACTGGCAGCTGAAAAGGCAGGTCATTGGGTCTGTTCTGAAAGGGCTGACCCCTGCCCTCACCAGAAGACTGAGCAGGTGAACTCCCTGTTCTAGGCCTAAAAGAACCTTGAGCTCTGCCCCTACCACGTCTAGACCTACCCCTAGACTGGGAATCATAAGAAGGATATGTCCATCCCTTAGTAGGCCAATTTCTACTAAACTTGGAGGCTGAACCTGCAAAAATCTTTAACAGTCTGCATAGACTTAGCCTTGTCCTCCATTTTCTTTAAAACTGCTTCCACAGGCGAACCAAACAACACATCAGACTGTAACGGAGCATCCAAAATCCTTGTCTTAACATGCTCAGCTAAATTCTGATCCCTCAGCCAGGCGTGCCTGCGAAGAACAGAACCAGTGGCAGCCACCCTCGAAGAGGCCTGCACAGCATCAAAACCACATTGCAAGGAATGCTTACCCACCTGTTCAGACACATGAACTAAATCCTGCAACTCTTTACCCTCAATACCTTCCGCCAGAGCATCCACCTTAGACTTCAATTGTGAAAGGAGATAATTCTGATATTTCAACATGTGGAACTGGCAATTCAAAGCCCTCATGGCTAAAGTGGAAGAAGTATACACTTTCTTTCCCCATCTATCCAAAGCCCTTGCCTCTTTATCAGGAGGAACAGGATTTTTAACAACAGAAGCCTTAACACCTTTAGGCCCCTGAGAAACAGTTTCTGGGTCTGCCCTAGGACTCTTAAAAAGATACTTATGAGCTTCAGGCACCCTATAATACCTATCCGGTTTAACTGGGGCAGGAGGCAAAGAATCAGGGTTCAGGGGAAGCCTCTGCAAAAACATCTTCCACCACATCCAGAACAGGAGGTATAGCTAAAGGCCTATGCTGGGGTAAAAACAAAAATTCCCTAAGCCTCTTCCTGGAATCAGAGAAATCTTGTCCTTCCCATTTAAAATGTTCCCTCATGGAATGAAGAGTCTCTGAAAAAGAAAAATCCTCAGGAGGAGAAGCCGAAGGAGTAGAATCATCTACATCAGAATCAGAATAAGGAGGATACTCCTGTAAGTCTTCAGCTGAAGACTCAGAAGCCTCCGAACACTGCTCAAAACTCTCAAGCTCAGGTTCCACCCTAGGCCTCTTATCAGGAGGGGGCATAGAACCTCTAATCATAGTAATCAAATCTTCTGCCATTTTAAGCATATGTTTCTTAGGCAAAGATCCTGAAGAAGTAGGAGAGACACCCACTGAAGTTAAACCTGGCCTGCCTCTCAAAGAAGCCTTGGAAACAGAAGGGGAGGGCCTAACCAACTTAGGAAGGGAGGGGAGAACAGCCACCTGAGAAGCCTCTTCAGTCTGGCCTACCTCCTGAGAGGACCCATCTTGTAACAGTAAAGTCTCTCCCTGAGACTCCAAAGAAACTTCTGGCAGAGCCTCCGACTCCACCGAGCCTTCTAAAGAACCGACGTCCGGGACTGACGGTTCTTCCAACCTAGGCTTTGCTGCTTTGTCCTTGCGTTTTTTGGACGAAGCGGGCGTCGGAGCATCCGACGGCATTTTATAATTACAACGCTTCCCAAAAACTAACCTGGCACAGTCTAATCTTCTCTTTATAGTGCGTTTGTTAAATCTAGCACAAGAGCGACATCCAACAACGTCGTGCTCAGGCCCTAAGCAAGGTATACACAAGGTATAGTAATCCCTATGAGGTATCTGTTTCCCACAAGAAATACAGTTATTCACTTTTTCTGACATCCGGTTAAATACTGAGGCAAGAAAAAAACAAAATATTCTAACGGGTACTTAGCCAACTTTGATTCAGTCTGAAACTCCGACTTCAGAAAATTTCAGAACGCCAACCTGCACTCGCA
Organism: Protopterus annectens; assembly: GCF_019279795.1. Classification (NCBI taxonomy): domain Eukaryota; kingdom Metazoa; phylum Chordata; order Ceratodontiformes; family Protopteridae; genus Protopterus; species Protopterus annectens. Next base: position 764,490,451 of record NC_056726.1, on the reverse strand, counting down.
AAACTGCTTCTGCATCGGACCATGCGGCAAAAAAGACTGAGGATATGACGTCGGTCATGCGCATTAGTACCCTGACGTCCTGACGTCAGACTAATGCGCCTTGACCGACGTCAGCCATATACTTTGGTATTCGGGCCGACTGGGACAGCGGACTACCCAAGTGTTAGGACTGCAGCAATGTGGTATGAAGAACATCTGAGCCTGTAGGTGCACTTGGTAGCTCAAGGCTGTGTTCCACAGAGCCATGGCTAGTCTGCAGAGAGGTATGAGTGGGTTCCCCCCCTGCTTATGTGCCACATACAGTGGTGTTGTTCATCTTTACCAATAATTGTCCTGGAAGAATGTGGTCCTTGAAGGCTGTCAGAGCATTCTGTACAGCTAACATTTCTTTCTGATTGATATGCAGGTGCATTTGATGTGGGTTCCATTTGCCCTGAATGCACAGCCCTGCCAAGTGAGGCCCACTGCGTATAGTCTGCTTTGAAGCTTAGGTATCTTCTGCAAGATTGCCTGACTGAGATGTACAGGTAGGCTTCCTTTAAATCCAGTGTTGCCAACCAGGCATCTTTGCCTAGCATGGGAAGCAGCTGATGAAGAGTTAGCACCTTGAATTTTGGGATTACCAAAAATGTGTTTAGGATAGACAGGTGTAAGACAGGACACCAGGAACTGTCTTTTCTGGATACCAGGAAAAGTCTGGAGTAGAAACCTTGCCCCCATTCTTCTTCTGGAACAAGTAGAATAGCCCTGATGATTAAAAGAGAGAGAACTTGCTTTTGAGCCTCTGCCCACTGATTTGGGGTAACTGCGGTTTCGGCCGAAACCGCGGACCGCGAGTGTCGGTCCTTTTCCTTGCGTTTTTTAGATATTTGCGAAGTCGGAGGATCCGACGGCATAATATAAGCAAAATCGGAGCCGAAAAACTCCTCAGCAAACTCCGACCGACGTCTAAGCATCCGCCGGTTAAAAGAAGCACAGGCTAGACAAGCTGCGACGTGGTCTGGGCCTAGACAAGGTAAGCAGTAAGAGTGGAAATCTTTATGAGGTATTTGTTTCCCACAAGTTAAACAGTTATTCACTTTTTCTGACATCGGCTGAGGCAAGAAAGAGTCCCCAATGGGGTACCTAGCTTTTTAGAAGTCTTGATAGTATTGGTAGTAGTAATCTCTGGTTCTGACCGACCGCACTTGCGAACAGCTTCTGCTTCGCCAGCGCAAGAAAGACTGAGGAAGATGGCGTCGGCTGATGCCTTTATACCCGAATAACTGCAGCTATGATGTCGGGTAAAGTGCGACACCAGCCGAGGCCAGACCCAGACTTTGGAATCCGGCCGACCGAAGGGCTGCCTGACGACAGGACAACCCATTTGTAAGGACTGCAGATGCATCCTTGAAGGACATCTTGCTTTTGAGCCTCTGCCCACTGATTTGGGGTAGGTCTGGCCAACCGTTTGGGATTAGTAAGGAGTGGAAGTGGAATCTGTATCCTTGGGGAAACTATATTTAAAACCCATTTGTCCTGGGTAATGAGTTCCCAATTTTTTGCATGCAGGGCAATCTTTCCTCCTAAAGGAACAGTCAGTTGAGCAGGGCTTGGAAGGTTTAAAGTTAAGTCATTGAGACAGTTTACCATAGGGGGGAGTCTTACTACTCCCTGCTTTGGAAGTGGGAGCCCCCCACTACTTAGGCCAGTAAGTACCTTGGGACTGAAGCCTGGGTGTTCTGCTGGTTCTGGGTTTGGACTGAGAAGGCCTGTAAGAGCCAGGAAAGGACCAATTCTTAGAGGGCCAATGCCTGTTAAATCTGGGAGGCTGTACTTGCAGGAAATCTAACAGTTTGGATAGATTTAGCTTTTTCCTCCATCTTTTTAAGTACTTCTTCTGCTTTGTTGCCAAACAGGCGTTCTTGGTTTAAGGGAGCATCCAGTAATTTAGCTTTAACATGATCTGGCAAAGATAGCTCCTTAAGCCAAGCATGCCTTCTAAGTACAGACCCAGTGACAGCAGCCCTGCAGGATGCCTCTAATGACTCAAAACCACATTTCAAAGTATGTTTTCCAACTCGTTCAGCAGAATGCATTAAATCCTGTAAATCTTTATTTTCAGCAGAGTCAGGAATCAACATAATTTTCTGTTTAAGCAATCCAATAATATGCTGCTGATAGTTTAACATATGAAACTGGCAGTTTAAAGCCCTAATGGCCAAGGCTGCAGAAATGTATACCTTCTTACCCCATCTATCCAGCGCCCTGGAATCTCTATCAGAGGGGGTAGGATTTTTGGCAGTAGTAGCCTTAATGCCCTTGGGTCCCTGTGAAATGGTCTCAGGATCGGCAGTAGGATTTTTAAAGAGGACCTTGTGAGAGTCAGGTACCCTGTAATACCCATCAGCTTTTCTGGGAGCAGGAGGTAAAGAGTCAGGGGCCAGGTTAGATTCCGAGAAGGCATCATCTACAATGTCCAGTAAAGGAGGGATAGCTAAAGGCCTGTGTTGAGGCACTAGTAAGAAATCCCTAAGCCTCTTTTTGGAGTCAGAGTAATCCTGGCTTTCCCAGCGAAAATGCTTCCTAAGAGTATGCAAGGTTTCACCAAAAGAGAAATCCTCTGGAGGGGAAGCAGAGGGAATGGAATCCTCTGCATAAGAATCCTCATAGGTAGAGAAGGGCCAATCCTGGTCATCTGAGAAAACAGAAATTTCAGAATCCTGATCAGAAGAATCAGAAGGAAAATCAGTTCTAGGTCTCTTAGAGGGGGAAGGGTGGCTTCCCCTGATTAGGGTAATAAGGTCTTCAGCCATTCTTATTTGTTTTTTAGGCATAGGGGCCTGACCATGCAGTCCGGGCATCGATTTTCTAGACGTGGATAGAGTTTTAGGCCTTGAAGAAGAAGATGGCGTTGGTTTAATATGCAAGTCAGTAGGCCTGAATACACCCTCAGAGGCCGGTGCCTGCATAGCAGCTCCAGACCCATCCAAGGTAGAGACATCCGCAGGTTCCATAGTCGAAGAAGCATCTTGCGTCATACCAGACTCCGAATGGGTCTCAGTAGAGGCCTGCAAATCTGAAGTAGCGGGCATCAGGGGCTGTGAAAGTGCCTCACTGAGGACCGGCGAACAGGCGACTAGCTTAGGAGAAGCATTGTCGGCAGCTTTGGACCTATGCGGTCTGTCTTTATCTTTGCGTTTTTTTGGAATGTCGGTAGTCGGGTGGCTTACCAAAGCAATTTCTGGATAACTGAACAGAGTACCAAAATATTTGGATGCATAAATTAACAGACGACAAATAGTACGAGGTTTGAATAAGGCACAAAACCGACAGCGAGGTACGTCGTGGTCTGGGCCTAAGCAAGGAATGCAGTACAAATGAAAATCTTTACAAGATATTTGCTTTCCAAAAGAAATACAATTGTTAACTTTTACTGACATCGGTTTAAAGCAAGAAAAAGGATCCCAACGGGGTACTTAGCTTAGTTGAAGACTTCGGACCCAAAACGTGAAAATGAAAATTTCAGGAGTCGGTCGACCGGCACTTGCAAACTGCTTCTGCTTCAGGCACAGCACAGCAAGAAAGACTGATGTAATGGCGTCAGCTGCATGCTTTATACCCCTGACTACCTGATATCATGGAAGATGAGACAGCAACCGACGCAGGACCCAAGACTTTGATAATCAGGCTGACTGAGGGTGAGGGCTACTGCAAGCAGATAACCCAAATGTGATGACTGCAACAATGAAACAAGGAGAACATCAGTAGGGAGGAGTACCACCAAAGCTTTAGGTAGGAGCCTGAGAGGCAGGGGCGAGGAGACCCTGTAAAATTAACCTTGCAAACCCACCTCTGGCTCTAGAAATCAAACCTAGTTTGCAATGCTTGGTAAAAGTATGTACAGAAGACCAAGTGGCCACTTACAAAATGGAAGTGTAGTCAACCCCCCCCCCCCCCCAAAAAGGCTGTTGAAGAAGCAGCTGCCCTAGTAGAGTGAGCTCTCACTTTGGAATTCAATTCCTTTCCATGAAAGGAATAGCAAAAAGAGATTGCCTTAGAAATCCATGAGGCAATTGTCTGTTTTGTCACTGCCTTCCCCAAGGCCCTAGGGTGAAAGGAAACAAAAAGCTGGTCATACTTTCTAATGGATTTGGTCTTCTCCAGGTAATACCTTAGTTGTCTATGAACATCCAAGGAATGCAAAGTTCTTTCTGAGGAGTTCTGAGGTTGAGGGAAGAAAACAAGTAGATTAATGGTCTGATTCAAAGAGAGCTCATTAACCACCTAGGTACGAAAGAAAGATTGGTGCTGAGAGAGACCCTGTCTCTACGGAAGATAAGGTGAGGAGTAGCCATAAGTGCTTGGAGACCCTCCTGGCAGATGTAAAGGCCACCAGCAGTACTGTTTTCCAAGTAGATAGTTTAAGTGATGCTGAGTGAGCTGGTTGAAATGGAGGCAGTGTGAGTTTTTAAAGCACAAAATTAAGATCTCATGATGGAGGGATAGGTCTACAAGGGGGTCTGATATGAAGAACCCCTTTTAAGAAGAGTTTTACGCCTAACCTGGATGGCAAAGAAGGTACCAAAGGAAGGCAAGTGGAGACTGCTGACAAATGCACTTTTACAGAAGAGTACTTCAGTCCTGAATGTAGAAGCTCACACAAGTAAGAAAGGACCATGGGTACTGAAACAAGAGAATGGCCCTGTTTGTTCTTGAAACATCACCTAGAGAATCTTTTCCATTTTGATACATTTTTTTCTCCTGGTACTAGGTTTCCTGGCCTTCTGCAGGACACTGAGTACGTCCTCTGAATGCAGGTGTCTGAAGGGGACCAAAATTCTACCACCCATAGGGTCAGTTTAAGGTTGAGCACCTGAGGGTGGATGAGGGACCCATTAAGTAGGTCGAAATCGGTGAGGTATCCTGTGGTGATTGCTCTTGGCCAAAAGGTGTAGTAGGGGAAGCCAATGCTGTTATGCCCAAAAATGAGTCAACAGCATGATTTTTGGTTTGGCCCTCTGGATCTTTAGAAGGACTTTTTGAATCAGTGTGAAGGGGGGTAAACATAAAGAGACATCCCTGCAAAGAAAAAGAGAAGGCATCCACCTTCCAAGCCTGTGGATGTGGGTTTTAGCTGCAAAACAGAGGCATCTGTCTGTTCTGGGAAGAGGCAAACAGATTTGCCTGAGGAATACCCCAGCTGTGAATAAGATCCAAAAACACCTCCCTGTGAAGCATTCATTAGTGAGAGGGTGATGTTCTGCTCAAGGTGTTTGCCATCACATTCTCTGCTGAAGGAATGTACACAGCTTGCAGGTGAATGTGTAGTTTTGCTGCTAGGGACCAAATCTGAATTGCCAAGGTGCAAAGTGGATAGGACCTTGTCCCTCCCTGCATGTTGACATACCACAGGACAGTCATATTGTCTGTGACTACCTTCAAGGTGCCTGGTAGGAGAATTTGTTGGAATGTCTTAAGTGTCAAGAGAAGTACCTTCAGTTCTGTGATACTGATGCAATCCCTTTGTCTCTGGGTGGACCACTCTCACTGAACTTTGTTCTGGTTGCTGTTGATTTCAAAAACTGCTCCCCAACCCAGATCTCATGCATCTGTGTAGAGGTGCTGTGAGCGTAGAGGGATCTGCAAGGGTATTCCCTGATTGAGGTTGATGGATGAAATCCATCATTCCAACTCTTTTTTCAAGAAAGGGAGAAGAGGAAGGGAAACATCCAGAGGATGGGAGTGTTGGTTCCACAGTTTCTTCAAGACCCATTGGAACTTTCTCATATGCCGCCTTGCAAAGGGAAGCGTGGGAATCAAGGATGCCATGTGGCCTAGGACCCTCAAATTCCTTGGCTGAGATGGTTTGGAGGAAAAGAAGAATTTGGAAGTAATGTGCGAGGGCTTTCACCTTCTGGCAAGGGATGAAGGCTACCATCCTGTCTGCTCTTATGCTGCACCCTAAGACGACAAGATCTTGGGTAGGTGTCATTTGCGATTTTTGTTGGTTCAATGTGAACCCAAGGTCTGCCAAGGTTTTGCACACCATGTGTAGGTGGTGGTAAAGGGAGTGGCAGTCCTGGTGTAGGATTAACAGGTCATCTAGACAGGGTTATATTTGTATGCCCCGCATTCTGTAGTGGGCGATAACTGTTGCTAGATACTTTGTGAAAACTCTTGGAGGTGTAGAGAGACCAAATGGCAATACAGAAAACCGAAAATGTAAGGAACCTACTGAAAAGCATAGGAATTTCCTGCAGCTGGGGTGAATGGGGATATGAAGGTAGGCATCGCTCAGATCTAGGGATACCATGAAGGCATGGGTTGGGGATAAGGGGTAAGAGATGATGCAAGGTGAGCTTCTTGAAGGTAGGCACCTTGAGAAATAGATTGAGGATAGACAAATCCAAAATTGGTCTCCAAGAACCATCCTTTCTTGAGACAAAAAACATCCTGGAGTAAAATCCCTTGTTTGTCTGATCAGGAGGGACTTTTTAATGGTGCCCTGAGCTAGGAGCTGATACAAAATTGGAGGAAAGAGGTAAAGCTGGCTTAAAAGGGGTTGAGGTGTCCCCTAGAAGGGAGGAACTGTCCAAGTCATGAAATAACATTTTGGATGATGGAACGGACCCAAACCTCTGATGTGATTTTCCTCCAGGAGGTTAGGGGAAAAGTGAGGCGGAGGGACGGGGGGGGTGGAAGTGGGTATAGGGTTTGAGTCACAGTGGAGGAGCTCTGTCAGAGTCAGGCTGCCCCTGAAAGGGAGTAGGGGTTGAGGTGGAGGACGGTCAAGGAGTGGTTTGCTTTCTAGAGTGTCTCCGTCCTTAAGATTGTAGAGCAGGAGAGTGAGAAGACTGCCTCCTTACAAAACTAGCCCTTTGTAGGTAGTTTCTGTGGTATCTAGGAATGGGCAAGACTAGCAAATGTTTTAAATTTTGCAACTCCTTGCCCTTTTCTTGGAGAGATTTAAAGAGCTCTGCTGAAGCAGTGCCAAAAGAGAGATTTTTTATCAAGTGGTGCACCCAGTAATTTGGCTTGTACATCCATGGGTAGGGGCTGCAGTCTCACACAGGAGTACCTTCTCTAAACAGAACCTGATGCTGCAGATTTGGATAATGCTTTTACAGAATGAATCATAACTACACTTGGAGTCCTGATCACTTGAGAGGTGGTAGAGAGCAGGATGGAAAGCTGAGACTTGGCAGGAAAATCTGGCACATCTGGCATTAATGCATAGGCCTTGGACAAGGTATCTAGAACAAACCTAGCCATTTGGGTTTGATAATTAATAGCTAAAATGGCTAGTGTGGAAGAAGTATAAATTTTCTTCCCTGTCTGTCCATGAATTTGCTATACTTATCTGTACGGAACAGAGAAGTGGAAGGCAGCTGTCTGGAGGATTTGTCTGACACAGCAATGACTGCTGGGTCTGCAGGGGGGTTCCTGAACAAGAACTCTGCATCTGGGGGAACCTTGTAAAATCTATCAGGACATTTAGAAGCTGGAGGCTGAGAATATGGGACCTGAAAGGCATCATGAAAAGCTAAAAGCAGAAGAGGAACTGCAAATGGGGAAGGCTGGTCCATCTGTAGGAGTTCAAAATACCTCTTTTTAGTCTCGGAAACATCCGAGACCTGCCATTTAAAATGCTCTCTCATTACGTGTAATGGTGTCCCCAAAGAAGAATTCTTCCCCAGGAGAATCAGGACTAATGGCGTCCACCTCCTAAGGAGTGGCAAAGTCCTTAGGAGACTTAATTTGGGAATGGTAAGTCAGGGATTCATCAGAAGAAGAGTTTTCTTCCTCTGACTCCTCCAAGGCCTGCACAGGCAGTAGGGCTGGTTGGGGCACTTGAGACTGAAGGGCCTGGAAGGCTCTGAACAAGTTCTAAGAAAAAGCTTCCCATCCAGGTGCTCGTTCTGTACCTCTGTGTTCTTCTTTGTGTTTCCTGTAAAGAGGAATAGTTGATTTTGGAGCTGACGCTGGGATGGATGGTAAGGCTGTAACAGGCCCCTCCGACGCCACAAGCTGTGGTTCCCCCTCACCATCTGGGCCTGATAGCTGATAAACCTGAGATGACATACTCTGGGTTTCAGCTGAACCAGCTTCCACCACAGTTCCTGGTTGCAGCGGTGAGAGTGATGTCTGATGGAACCCTGGGCTAACATCTGCCTCGAGTCTCTCACCTGACTACTGAGGCGCAGCACGAGTGTCAGGCCTAACCTTTTTGGGCTTCTTCTGAGGCAGCTCCTCGGAGGTACCTACCCTACCCTCCATACTCATTGCCAAATGTCAGAGTTTTTGCTTTTCTAAGTATAACTTTAAAGCACCCAAGAGGCTACGCAAAGTTTTAGGTACAAAGGACTGGCAGATGTCGCAAGACTTATAGTCGTGGCCTTCCCCTAAACAAAACAGACACTAATTGTGTGTGCCTTTATGTGGAATTCGTCTTCCACAAGCAGACTTTCCCCTTCCTAGCTGACATGTACTCCTGGAAAGCAAGAAGGAATACAATCAAAAAACCCAAAAGGGTACTGATCTGTAGCGACCAGCCGAAGTCAAACGAGCAAATGGATTTCTGGAACTGGTGATCAGAAGTCCGTAGATCACTGTGGCAGAAAAGTTCGGGCTGGGTACATGCAGATGTCACTTTTATAGCTGACGTCTGTTTATGGCTCTGACATGCAACATCACATGCACCCCTTATCCTAAGACTTTGGTATACTGGCCAGATGTCTAGTGGTGCAGGCAGCCATTTCCCTACTCTTATGAATACTGCAACATGAGAAAAAAAGGACATCTATGGTTATGGTAAGACTTTACACAGCTATTATAATGTTCTTCTATTCCTGTGTTGCAGTATTAATAAACTTTGGCAGAGTAGCAAAGCTCATGGAAAGGAAAGGGAGGATGAAGCAGAGGAGGTTTCTATGAACCTATGAGGACTGCCCTAGCAAATCCCGCTCTGGACCTGGAGACAGTGTCCAGCTTGCATGATTGGTGAAGGTATGGATAAAAGATCATGTGATCACTCTCAAATTAGATGGAGTGTCCAGACCTTTGATGAAAGCCCCTGAGGAGGCTACTGCTCCAGTGGAGTGAGCCGTCACAGAGGTATAGTGTGCCTTCCCATGGGAGACATAAATGTATGAAATTGCATTAGAAATCCAAGTAGAAATAGTTTGTCTGGAGACATGTTTTCCCAGTGCCATCAGATGGAAGTAAACAGACAACTGCTCAGACTTCCTAATAGGTTTGGTTTTGTCCAGGTAAAAAGTACAGTTGTGTACCTACCATAAATGTAGATGTTCAAGTGTATTCACTTTTGCAGTCATTACACTTGGGTTATCCGCCGGCAGGCTACGCAGTCGGCCCGAGTTCCAAAGTCTTGGTCCGGCGTCGGTTGCTGTCGCCTCTTCCCTGACGTCAGTGCGCCAGGGGTATAAAAGATGCAACAGACGCCATTTTCTTCAGTTTTTCTTGCCCCAGATGTCAGGTGCCCCCAGAGGAAGGCTGGAAAAATAAAATTATGCCAAAAAACAAGCATGTACTGATATAAACATATCCTTCATCTACAAGCAAATACACCACATAGGTTGTATAGAGTTGAGAAGTACAGAGAAGTCCCAGCAATGAAAAGGGGGATGGTGGGTGGGTAACCTGGACTGCAACAGTGAATACACTCGAACATCTACATTTATGGTAGGGTACACAACTGTACTATGTTCATCGTGTTTCACTGTTGCAGTCATTACACTTTGATAGAATCCCAAAGCTGAGGTAGGGCGGCTGGGTCTAAATTGGATTTGGAGAGGCTACCAGGCCCTGCAGGACTGCAGTGGCAAAGCCTGCTCTGGATTTAGTGTAGAGAGGCAAGTGGTAGTGCTTGGTGAAAGTGTGCACTGAGCTCCAGGTTGCAGCTTCTAAAATGTCTTTGGTTGGTACTCCTCTGAGAAAGGCTGCTGAAGTGGCTGCTGCTCTGGTAGTATGTGGCCTAATGACCTTAGGCACTGATTTGCCATGTTGTGCATAACAGAAGCGGATGCAGTGTCCTATCCATTTTGAAATTGTCTGCTTTGTGATCGGCTTTCCTTGTGATGCTGCAGCATAGGCTACAAACAGTTGCTCAGTTTTTCTGAAAGCTTTTGTTTTGTCCAAATAGAATCGTAGCTGCCTGTGTATATCCAAAGCGTACAGAAGTCTCTCCCCTTTATTCTGGGAATTTGGGTAGAAAGTTGGTAATTGAATGGTTTGGTTCAGGGCCACATTGGAAACTACTTGTGGCATGAATGTTGGGTTTGTCCTGAGAGAAACCCTGTCCTGGTGAAAAATGATGAATGGTTTCACAGCCATTAATGCCTGTAACTCTGAAACTCTTATTGCTGAAGTTATTGCTAGGAGCAGAGCAGTTTTCCATGATAAGAATTTTATATCAGTTGTGCTGGCTGGTTCAAAAGGAGGCAGTGTGAGTTTTTCTAAAACAAAATTGAGATCCCAAATTGGAACTGGTGCTCTCCTTGGGGGTCTAATGTTTTTTGCCCCTCTGAGGTACTGTCTTAGTAGAGGATGTGAAAAAAAATAGGAGGTTCCGTATTGCAATGAGCTGAAATGGCAGAGGCATGGATTTTAATTTATGAGAAAGATATGCCTTTGTCCAGCATCTCAGGTAGGTATTGTAACATCTGAGGTATATTTGGAACAAATGGTTCGAGCCCTTGTGCCTGGTTCCAAGCATAGAATCTTCCATTTTTCTGCATAAGATTTCCTAGTGCTGGGCCTCCAGGCTTCTAAAATGACATCCATAACAGCTTTAGAGAGAGGTGCAGTCTGAGTGGCTACATTATCTGCCATGCTGCCAGATTTAAGGTTCTGAGTTGACTGTGCAGAATCTGTTTTGTTGAGTCAGAAGATGAGGAATTTGAGGTAAAGGCCAAGCTGGGCCCTGAGACAAGCTCTTTAGGATTGGGTACCAGTGCTGGCGTGGTCAGTCTGCGGCAATCGGGATCATTTTTGGCCTTTCTTGTCGGACTTTTAGGAGCACCTTGGTAAGAAGAGGCATTGGAGGGAAGGCGTAGACTGTCAGGGCTTTCCAGCTGAATGACAGAGCATCCACTTTCCATGCTTGAGAATGATAAGTTCTTGTGCAGAATTTCTGTAGTTGGTAATTGTGAGGGGAGGCAAAAAGATCTATGTCTGGGCGTCCCCATTTCCTTGTTATCATGCTGAACACCTGTGGATTTAGTTTCCATTCGTGAGGGTCCATGAGATTTCTGCTTAGTTCGTCTGCCAGTTATTTCTTGTTCCAGGCAGGAATTGTGACTGCAGATGTACCTGGTAGGTTAGTGCTGTGTTCCACAAGGTCATGGCTTGCGTGCATAGGGGGTAGGAATGTGTGCCCCCTTGCTTAAGTACCACATAACTGTGGTATTGTCCCATCTTTATTAGTAGTTGTCCTGGATGTAGTAGGTCCTTGAAAGCTGTCAGGGCATTCTGTACAGCTAGCATCTCTTTCTGATTGATGTGAAGATGCATTTGTTCCTTGCCCAACGTGCCCTGAATACATTTTCCTGCCATATGTGCCCCCCAGGCATAATCCGATGCATCCATTGTTATTGTCTGCCTGGCTGTGGGTAAGGTGAAAGGCTGTCCCTTGTTGTGGTGACAGGCCTGGGACCACCATCGAAACTCCTGTTGTAGGCAGGGAATTAAAGTTAGAACTGTCTCCAGGCTGCGACAATGTTGAGTCCAAACACTTTTTAGATACCATTGCAGTTTCCTCATATGCAGTCTTGCATATGGAATTAGTAGAATGCAGGACACCATGAAGCCCAGGGTCTGCAGAATTTTTCTTGCAGGGAGCTGGGGCTTTGTTGCAATCAGTTGAAAGTATTGAGTCAGTTGCCTTTGTCTGGCGTGAGATAAGCCATCTGGGCAGTTGTATTTAAGCTTGCACCCAAGAATATTACATTTTGAGAGGGCACTAGTTTTGATTTCTTTTCGTTTACTGTGTACCCTAGGCAAATTAGTAATCTTTTTACAAACCCAGATGCTTTAGTAGAATGTCCTTGCTCTCTGCTTGAATAAGGCAGTCGTCCAAGTAGGGATATATTTGAATTCCTTTTTGTCTGCAAAATGCAATTACTGGTGCCAGGCATTTTGTGAAGACCCTGGGTGCAGTAGATAAGCCAAAGGGCAATGCAGAGAATTGGTAATGCATTGAGCCTGTTATGAATCTGAGGTATCTTCTGCAAGTTTGTCTGACTGGGACATGCAGGTATGCCTCCTTGAGGTCCAAAGTAACTAGCCAAGCCTTCTTGTCCAGCATGGGTAGAAGCTGCTGTAGTGTTAACATTTTGAATTTTGGAAAGTACAGTTTTGTACCTACCATAAATGTAGATGTTCGAGTGTATACAGTGCTGCAGTCATTACACTTGGGTTATCCTGCCGTCAGGCGGTCCTTCAGTCGGCCAGAGTTCCAAAGTCTTGGTCCGGCGTCTGTTGCTGTCGCCTCTTCCCTGACGTCAGTGCACCAGGGATATATAAAGATACAGCCAACGCCATTTTCTTCAGTTTTTCTTGCCCCACATGTCAGGTGCCCCCAAAAAGGTAGGCAATGTAAATTGCTAATAAAGCATACATAAGAAAAGCAATCAAAAACTTTCAGTTACCAGCAAATGCTCCCCATAGGTAGCAAAGGGTAGAAGGCTTAGGCAAGTACCAGCAAGTAAGAGGGGAAGGAGGGAGGGTAACCTAGACTGCAGCAGTGTATACACTCGAACATCTACATTTATGGTAGGTACAAAACTGTACTATGTTCATCGTGTTACACTGCTGCAGTCATTACACTTGGGTAGAATCCCAAAGCTGAGGTAGGGTGGCTGGTTCTATAAGGCATTAGGGGTGGCTATAAGGCCCTGCAGCACTGCAGTGGCAAAGCCAGCTCTGGATTTAGAGTAAAGAGGCACATGGTAATGCTTGGTGAAGATATGTACAGAACTCCAAGTTGCTGCTTCCAAAATGTCCTTGGTAGGTACTCCTCTGAGGTAGGCAGTTGAAGTGGCTGTTGCCCTGGTGGAATGAGACCTAATGCTGTTAGGTACAGTTTTCTCATGGTGTGTATAGCAGAAACGTATACAGTGCCCTATCCATTTTGAAATGGCTTTTCCCTGTGCTCCTGCAGCATATGCTACAAACAATTGCTCAGTTTTCCTGAAAGCTTTCGTTTTGTCCAAGTAGAAGCGTAACTGCCAGTGTCTGTCCAAGGAATGCAGAAGTCTCTCCACTTTATTCTGTGGATTTGGATAAAAAGTTGGCAAGTGAATAGTTTGGTTTAGAGCCACACTTGACACCATCTTTGGCATAAAAGTAGGGTTTGTTCTTAAAGACACCCTGTCTTGGTGGAAAATGATGAAAGGTTCCACTGCCATTAGTGCCTGTAATTCTGAAACTCTTCGTGCTGAGGTTATTGCCAGGAGCAGAGCAGTTTTCCAAGAGACATATTTTAAGTCTGCTGAGTTAGCTGGCTCAAAAGGAGGTAAAGTAAATTTTTCCAAGGCGAAGTTGAGGTCCCAAGTTGGAGTTGGTGCTCTACGGGGTGGTCTTATGTTTTTAGCCCCTCTGAGGTACTGTTTTAGCAAAGGATTAGAAAAAAATTGGTGGGTCCGTGTTGTAATGAGCAGAGATAGCAGAGGAGTGGATCTTAATGGATGAAAAGGAAAGGCCTTTGTCCAGCATCTCAGTTAAGTATTGTAGTATCTGAGGAATATTTGGGACAAGAGGGTCAAGGCTGTGAGCCTGGTTCCAGGCACAGAATCTCTTCCATTTATCGGAATAGGCTTTCCTGGTGCTAGGCCTTCTGGCCTCCAGAATGACATCCATAACAGCTTTGGAGAGAGGCATTGCTTGCTTGACTAAGGAATCTGCCATGTAGCCAGGTTTAAAGTCTTGAACTGGCTGTGAAGTATCTGATTGTTTTGCTGAGTCAGAAGATGTGGGATTTGAGGCAAAATCCATGGTGGACCTTGTGCTAAGTTCTTTAAAATTGGGTACCAGTGCTGGCGTGGCCAGTCTGGGGCAATCAGGATCATCTTTGGCTTTTCTTGCCTGGCTTTTATGAGTACCTTTGAAAGGAGAGGTAGTGGTGGGAAAGCATATACTTGTAGGTTTTTCCAGCTGAATGAGAGGGCATCCACTTTCCATGCTTGTGGGTGGTAAGTCCTTGTGCAGAATTTCTGTAGCTGGCAATTCATTGGGGATGCAAACAAATCTATGCCTGGGCTCCACCATTTTTGTGTTATCATTCTGAATATTTGTGGATGTAATTTCCACTCGTGCGGATCCATGATGTTTCTGCTTAAGTCGTCTGCCAGTGTGTTTTTCTCTCCTGGCAGGAATTGTGCTTGCAGATGAACTTGATAGGTTAGAGCTGTGTTCCACAAGGTCATGGCTTGTCTGCAGAGGGGATATGAATGAGTGCCCCCTTGCTTATGTACCACATAACTGTGGTGTCTGTCTTTAGTAGTAGTTGTCCTGGATGCAGAAAGTCCTTGAAAGCTATAAGGGCATTTTGTACAGCTAGCATCTCTTTTTGATTGATGTGAAGATGCCTTTGTTCTGTGGTCCACTTGCCCTGAATACATTTTCCTGCCATGTGTGCTCCCCAGGCGTAATCCGAAGCATCTGTTGTCAGTGTTTGCCTGGCTGTGGGTTGAGTGAAAGGCTGTCCCTTGTTGAGGTGACAGCCTTGAGCCCACCATCGAAACTCCTGTTGAAGGCAAGGAATAAGTGGTAGTACTGTTTCCAAACTGTGACAGTGTTGAGACCAGACACTCTTTAGGTACCATTGTAATTTCCTCATATGCAGTCTGGCATATGGAATTAGTAGTATGCAAGATGCCATGTAACCCAAGGCCTGCAGAATTTTTCTTGCAGTGAGTTGGGTCTTTTTTGCCATCAATTGGAAATATTGAGTCAATTGTCCTTGCTTGTCTGGCGTGAGATAAGCCATCTGGGCCATTATATTTAAGCTGGCACCCAGGAATATTATCTCTTGTGAGGGCACTAGTTTTGACTTGTTTTCGTTTACTGTGTACCCTAGGCAAATTAGCAATCTTTTTACAAACGTCAGATGCTTTAGAAGAATGTCTTTGCTCTCTGCTTGAAAAAGGCAGTCGTCCAAGTATGGGTAAATTTGAATTCCTTTTTGTCTGCAAAATGCAATTACTGGTGCCAGGCATTTCGTAAAGACCCTGGGCGCAGTAGATAAGCCAAAGGGCAGTACAGAGAATTGGTAATGCATTGAACCTGCTAAGAATCTGAGGTATCTTCTGCAATCTTGTCTGATAGGGAAATGCAGGTATGCCTCCTTGAGGTCCAACGTTACCAGCCAAGACTCCTTGCCCAGCATGGGAAGAAGCTGCTGTAATGTGAGCATCTTGAATTTTGGTACCTCTAGATATGTGTTTAGAATAGATAGGTCTAAGATGGGTCTCCAATCTTTGTCCTTCCTTGGTACCAGAAATAGCCTTGAATAAAAACCTTGACCTTGTTCTTTTGCAGGTACCTCTTGAATTGCTGTCATATCCATGAGAGCGGAAATTTGCCTTTGTGCCTCTGCCCATTGATTTTGTGGCAGGTTTGGCATGCCTCTCATTTTTGGAAGGGTGTGAAAGTGGAACCTGTAGCCTCTGTCTATAATATCCAGAATCCATTTGTCCTTTGTAACAATGTGCCAGTTTTTTGAAAATAAGGCCAGTTTTCCGCCCAAAGGTGCTGCCATTATAGCTTTGTTTGGCAGGCATAGGGGAAAGACATTGAGTCTGTTTTCTAAATGACTGTGGTCTATCTTCTCCACCTCTTGGGGCTGGTGTTTGCACTGTCTAGCTCTGTAAGATCCTTGAGGTTGTCCTCTACTTGGGCATCTGTATCTGCCCCTTTGGGGTCTTTCTGTGGCTGGAAAGGACCAATTTTTTGAAGGCCAGTTTCTGCTGAAGCGTGGAGGCTGCACCTGCAAGAAATCTTTAACTGTTTGCATAGATTTCGCTTTTTCCTCCATTTTCTTTAGTACCTCCTCAGCTTTAACACCAAACAATACATCTTTTTGTAGTGGTGCATCTAATAACTTTGCTTTGACATGGTCTGGTAAGGTTTGCACTTTGAGCCAAGCATGTCTACGTATGACAGACCCCGTGACAGCAGCTCTACATGAGGCCTCTAAAGCATCAAAACCACACTGCAAGGTATGTTTCCCCACTTGTTCTGCTCCATGCAACAAATCCTGCAACTCTTTCAAGTCTGGTTGTTCTGTTTGCGTCATTTTGCTTTTCAGCTGAGATAGCAAGAACTGTTGGTATTTTAACATATGAAATTGACAGTTTAATGCCCTCATGGTTAAAGTGGCTGATGTATACACCTTTTTCCCCCACCTTTCTAATGCTCTGGAATCTCTCTGAAGGTAAAGGGTTTTTAGCAGTAGAGGCCTTAGTCCCCTTGGGACCCTGTGAAATTGTTTCTGGGTCAGCAGTATGGCTTTTATAAAGGAAATGGTGAGAATCAGGAACCCGGTAATATCTGTCTGGTTTAACAGGGGCTGGAGGTAATGAGTCTGGATTAAGACTGGCTTCTGCGTACACATCATCCAAAATATCTAAGACAGGAGGAATAGCCAGGGGCCTATGCTGGGGAAGTAGTAGAAATTCCCCGAGCCTTTTCTTGGAATCTGAGTAATCTTGGCCTTCCCAGTGGAAGTGCTCTCTCAATGTATGCAGGGTTTCCCCAAAAGAGTAATCCTCAGGGGGGGAGACCGAGGGAATAGACTCCTCAGCATCAGAGTCTTCAAATGGGGAGTAGGTGTAATCCTGGTCCTCAGAATGGTCTGAGGTAATAGAAGCCTGGTCTGAGAAAGGGTAGTCTTCCTCCAACCTGGGTCTTTTGTCTGAGGGGGGTTGAGAACCCCTGATGAGAGTAATCAAATCCTCAGCCATTTTAAGCATCTGATTCTTAGGCATGGGGCCTTGAGAGGGGGTTTGAGGACCCTGTTTTTTAATTTTCATTGCAGCTTTAGATTTAGTAAGCAATTTAATAGAGGAGGTGGTAGGCCTGAAAACGCCTTCAGAAATGGCAGGCCTTGCTAAATTTTCGGTTTCCCGGCCAAGAGTGGCGTCGGTATCTGCAGTGGGAATGGAGACCAAGGATCCTGCGACTTCGGGTACTGAAGTCGCCGGTAAAGTAGTTTCATCGGTAGTCAGGAGCTGCATAGGCGCCTCGCTGAGAACCGGAGAACTGGTAATCGGCCTAAGCGTGATCTCAGTACTCGGTGCAGGCCTCGGATGTCTGTCCTTATCCTTGCGTTTTTTGCCTAAAACTGGCGTCGGTGCATCCGACGACATGATATAATTACATTTTTTGCCAAAATAATGAAGGGCGAACTCTGCCCGGCGCTTAATAGTGCGCTTGTTAAACCTAGCACAAAAACGGCAGGCCGAGACGTCGTGGTCTGGCCCTAAGCAAGGTACAGAATAAGGGTGAAAATCCTTATGCGGTATTTGCTTCCCACAAGAAATGCAATTATTAACTTTGTCTGACATCGGTCTGAGGCAAGAAAAGTTTCCCCAACGGGGTACTTAGCTTTAAAGAAGACTTCGGTTGAAATACTATTCGTAAATTTCAGGAGCTGGCCGACAGGCACTTGCGAACTGCTTCTGCTTCGGGCACCGCGCGGCAAGAAAGACTGGAGAAAATGGCGTCGGCTGCCTCTTTTATACCCCTGCCGCACTGACGTCAGGGAAGAAGCGACGACAACCGACGCCGGACCTAGACTTTGGAATTCGGCCGACCGAGGACCCACCTGATGGCAAGATAACCCAAGTGTGATGACTGCAGCTGTATGCACGATGAACATCGTCGTGGTCAGGGCCTAGGCAAGGAATATAGTAAGAGAGTGAAAGTCCTTATGAGGTATTTGCTTCCCACAAGAGATACAATTATTAACTTTTACTGACATCGGTCTGGAGCAAGAAAAAGTTTCCCCAACGGGGTACTTAGCTTTATTGAAGACTTCGGTTCTGAAACCCAATTTCGAAAATCTCAGGAGTCGGCCGACCGGCACTTGCAAACTGCTTTTCCTTCGGGCACCGCACAGCAAGAAAGACTGGCGAAAATGGCGTCAGCTGCATCTTTTATACTCCTGGCGCACTGACGTCAGGGAAGAGGCAATAGCAACAGACGCCGGACCAAGACTTTGGAACTCGGGCCGACTGCGGGTAGCCTGCCGGCGGATAACCCAAGTGTAATGACTGCAACAGTGAAACACGATGAACATCCTGAGTTGTCTGTGCACTTCCAAGGAATAAAGGACCCTTTCACTCGGGTTTTTAGGATTAGGAAAAACGGGGGCAGATGAACAGATTGGTTTAAGGACAAAGTCATTAACCACCTTGGGCATGAAGGAAAGGTTAGTAAGAGATGCCCTGTCCTTGCAGAAAATGAGAAAAGGTTGGCAGGCCATAAGAGCTTGGAGTTCAGAAACTCTTCTGGCAGAAGTGATGGCTACTAACAGGACTGTTTTCCATGCACAAAAGTTTAAGGAAGCTGATGCTGCAGGGTCAAAAGAAGCCTGAGTGAGCATTTCCAGGACAAAATTTAGATCCCAGGGAGGAGGGGAAGGTTTCCTGGGAGGTCTAATGTGAAAGAAGCATTTGAGGAAGAGCTTTAACTTCTAACCTAGAAGCTGGGGGAGGAGATAAAGGCAGACATGCTGAAATGGCTGACAGGCTTTAAAAGAAGAGTAGGCCAACCCAGCCTTAAGTAGCTCACACAAATAGGAAAGAAAGAAAAGTTGTGTAAAATCTTACATACATGTCCTTTCTCTTCCATGTTGCAGTATTCATCACACATGGGTTTACTCCTCTTGCTACCCTAACATCCAGCCACTATACAAATGTTTTCAGTCACTGTATGGTGTGGGATGTCTGACATGGCTAGTGGAATGTGGGCCATAAAATTGATGATGTCTAGAAGCACCGACCCTCAAAACTGTAAGCCCCAGTCAGAACCAGTCCTAGGAAGGGAAAATGCTAGTTCTGTGCCATCCAGAAAGGGAAATGCAGCCTAACAGGAAGGGAAGGTAGGTGGGAAGGAATACTGCAACATGGAAAAGAAGGAAGTCTATGGTTATGGTAAGATTTTACATAACTTTTCTTTGTTCTTCTTTTCCCATGTTGCAGTATTCATCACATATGATGAGTGCCAAAGCTTACTGTGAGGAAGAGGGTAGTGGTCTAGAGGCGGTCTCCAGCAATCCATGAAGGACAGCCCTGGCAAAATCCACCCTGGCTCTGGAAACATGGTCTAACTTGCAGTGTTTGGTAAAGGTGTGCACTGATGACCAAGTGGCTGCTTTAAGAATGGTAGAGGTATCCAAACCCCCTGAATCAGACTCCTGAGGAGGCCACAGCCATGGTGGAGGGTGCTTTCACAGTACTCTGCATGGATTTCCCAAAGAATTTGTAGCAGAAGGTGATAGCTTTGGAAATCCAGGTTGAAATAGTTTTGTTTGGTTACTGTCTTCCCTAGGGATCTGGGATGGAAGGAGACAAAGAGTTGATCAGCCTGTCTGATGGACTTGTTTTTGTGAAGAAAAAATCCAAGTTGTCTGTGCATATCTAGGGAATGGAGCACTCTCTCACTCTCCCTGTGGGTTATGGAAGAAGGCTGGAAGGTGGATTGGCTTGCCATGGGGAAAGGTCATTCACCACCCTGGGCATGAAGGAAGGGTTAAGTTCTAGGAGTAACCCTGTCAGTGTGGAATACCAGGAAAGTATGAATAGCCATGAGGGCTTGTAGCTCTGACATTTTTCTGGCTGAGATCAAGGCCACGAGTAATACAGTTTTTCCATGTACAGTGTTTTAGACCAGCTTTGTCTGCTGGCTCGAATGGAGGAAGCATAAGCTTTTCCAAATCACAGTTGAGGTCCCATGGGGGTGGAGATGGCTTCCTGAGGGGTTTCAGGTGAAGGACCCCTTTAAGGAATAACTTAGCTGATAGCCTGGATGTTAGGGAGGATCCAGAGGAAGGCATGTTGAAATGGCACACAAGTGGGCATTAATGGAAGAGTAGGCCAATCCTGTCTGCAGCAGTTCACACAGGTAAGACAGTACAGTTGTGTACACTTCCCATAAATGTAGATGTTCGAGTGTACTCATTTGTTGCAGTCATCACATTTGGGTTATCTGCTTGCAGTAGCCCTCAGTCGGCCTGATTATCAAAGTCTTGGATCCTGTGTCGCTTGCTGTCTCACCTTCCATGACGTCAGGAAGTCAGGGGTATAAAGCATGCAGCCGATGCCATTACATTAGTTTTTCTTGCCCCAGATGTCAGGTGCCCCCCTTATGGGAAGCAATTATATATATATATATATATATAAATATATATCTATATATACAAGATTACACCTCCAACAAAAAAGCAAATACACCAAAAAGCTTTTAAGCATAGTAAAGGTATAGCCAAAAGAAGTCAGGGGGCTGGAGGGAGGGTAACCAGGACTGCAAAAGTGAATACACTCTAACATCTACATTTATGGCAAATGTACACAACTGTACTGTGTTCTTCGTGTTTCACTGTTGCAGTCATCACATTTGGGTAGATTCCCAAAGCTAAGGATGGGACGAGGCATTTAGATAGCATTAGGACCAGCTATAAGGCCCTGCAAGACTGCAGTTGCAAAGCCAGCTCTGGATTTAGAGAAAATTGGTAAATGGTAATGCTTGGTGAAAGTATGTACAGAACAACAGGTAGCAGCTTCTAGGATGTCCCTGGTAGGTACACCTCTGAGAAAGGCTGTAGAGGTAGATGCAGCCCTGGTTGAATGGGGTCTAATCCCCTGTGGGAAAGGTTTTCCATGGTGCTTATAGCAGAAATGAATGCAATGGCTTATCCATTTAGAAATGGTTTGCTTTGAAATAGCCTTCCCCTCTGCCCCTGCAGCAAATGCCATCAGTAGTTGTTCAGACTTCCTTTGAGGTTTAGTCCTGTCCAAGTAAAATCTAAGTTGTCTGTGCACATCTAAGGAGTGCAGTATCCCTTCCCCTTTGTTTTGTGGATTAGAAAAGAAGGTTGGCAAATGAATGGATTGATTAAGAGCCACACTGGATACCACCTTGGGCATGAAGGAGGGACTGGTCCTGAGGGACAACCTGTCCACGTGAAAGATGATGAAAGGGTCCACTGCCGTAAGGGCCTGCAGTTCAGATACCCTTCTTGCTGAAGTAATTCCTAAAAGGAAGGCTGTTTTCCAAGAAATAAATTTTAACTCTGCACTTGCAGCTGGCTCAAAAGGAGGAAGAGTGAATTTTTTCAATACAAAGTTAAGATCTCAGGCTGGAGTTGGGGCTCTCCTGGGTGGTCTTAAGTTTTTGGCCCCTCTGAGGAACTGCTTGAGCAGTGGATGAGAGAAGAGGAGTGGTTCTGTGTTGTAATGAGCTGAAATGGCTGAGGTGTGAATTTTGATGGAGGAAAAAGAAAGGCCCTTGTGAAGCATCTCAGTAAAGTATTGAAATATCTGAGGTAAACTGGGCACTGCTGTGCCTATCCCTTGAGTTTGGATCAAGACTCAGAATCTTTTCCATTTTTCAGCATAAGATTTTCTAGTACTAGGCCTCCTTGCCTTCAAAATGACATCCAATACTTGTTTATTGACGGATGGTAATGGAGAGATTAGAAAATTAGCCAGGCTGCCAGGGTTTGAAGCTGAAGGTGCAGAATCTGGCTCTCCTGCTGAGACAGCAGGGTAGGGGTCTGAGGCAGGTGCCATGGAGCCAGCAATGACAAACTGCGCAAGAGAGGGTACCAGTGTTGGCGTGGCCAGTCTGGTGCAATCAGTATCATCCTTGGTTTGTCCTGTTTGATCTTAAGTAGTACTTTGGAGAGGCAGAGGAGGAAAGGCATAAACTGATATATTTTTCCAGCTGATAGACAGAGCATCCACTTTCCAAGCTTGTTTATGGGGAGTCCTTGTGCAGAATTTGTCCAATTGGTAGTCCTGGGGGGAGGCAAACAAGTCTATATCTGGGCTCCCCCATTTGTTTATCAACATGTTGAAAATCTTTGGTTCCAGTTTCCACTCGTGTGGGCCCATGAGACTTCTACTGAGTTTGTCTCCCAGTGTATTTAGATTTCCTGGCAGGAATTGAGCCTGTAGATGCACTTGGTAGCTCAAGGCTGTGTTCCATACAGCCATGGCTAGTCTGCAGAGGGGGTAAGAATGGGTACCCCCCTGCTTGTTTATACACCACATAACAGTGGTGTTGTCCGCCCTTACCATTAATTGTCCTGGAAGAATGTGGTCCTTGAAGGCTGTCAGAGCATTCTGTACAGCTAACATTTCTTTTTGATTGATATGTAGGTGCATTTGACTTGGGTTCCATTTGCCCTGAATGCACTTCCCTGCCAGGTGAGCCCCCCCCCACGCATAGTCTGATGCGTCTGTTAGGGTTTGGGCGGCAGGGGGTAGAGTGAATTGTAGTCTCCTGTTTTGGTGGCAGGCCTCTGCCCACCAAAGGAACTCTAACTGCAGGCAAGGTATGATAGGAATCATTGCTTCTAGATCCTGAGAATGTTGATACCATTACAGTTTCCTCATATGCAGTCTTTCATATGGAATTAGTAAAATGCAGGATGCCATGAACGCCAAGGCTTGCAGTATTTGTCTTGCAGATAGCAGGGTTTTTGTGGCCATTAGTTTGAAGTAAGTTGTCAAATTAATTTGTTTCTCTGGTGTGAGGAAAGCCATCTGGGAAGTTGTGTTCAAGCTTGCTCCCAGGAATATAATTTGACAGGGTACCAGATGTGATTTATTTTCATTTATGGTGTACCCCAGATAAGTTAGCACCTTTTGTACAAATGCCAGATGATTCAAAAGTATGTCCTGGCTTTCTGCCTGAATTAGACAATCGTCCAGGTATGGGTATACTTGAATATTTCTTTGCCTGCAAAATGCAATGACTGGAGCTAGGCACTTTCTGAATACCCTGGGCGCAGTAGATAAGCAAAAGGGCAGTGCAGAGAAAGTACAGCTGTGTACTCTTACCATAAATGTAGATGTTAGAGAGTATTCACTGTTGCAATCATTATATTTGGGTAATCTGCTGGCAGGTTGCCCTCAGTCGGCCTGAATTCCACAGTCTTGGGTCCTGCGTCGGTTGCAGTCTTCTCTTCCATGACGTCAGGTCATCAGGGATATAAAACATGCAGCCGATGCCATTTTCTTTAGTTTTTCTTGCCCCCCAAAAGGTAGCCAAAATAAAAAAAAAAAAAAAAAAATTTATATATATATATATATATATATATATATATATATATATATATATATATATATATATATATATATATATATATATACACACACATATGTATATATATATATATATATATATATATATATATATACATACATACATCAATATAAACTTTACCTTCATCTACAAGCAAATACATCACATAATGGTAAGTGTACACAACTGTACTATGTTCTTCGTGTTTTACTGTTGCAGTCATTACATTTGGGCAGAATCCCAAAGCTATGGTTGGGAGGCTGGAGCTAAAAGTACAGTTGTGTACACTTACCATAATGTAGACATTCGAGTGTATTTACTGTTGCAGTCATTACATTTGGGTTATCCTGCTGACAGGTTGCCCTCAGTCGGCCTGAATTCCAAAGTCTTGGGTCCTGTGTCGGTTGCTGTCACCTCTTCCCTGACGTCAGGTCGTCAGGGGTATAAAAGATGCAGCCGGCGCCATTTTATTCAGTTTTTCTTGCCCCAGATGTCAGGTGCCCCAAAAGGGTAGGCTAAATTTATGTAAATAAAACATACGTGCACCAGAAATAAGCTTTACCTTCATCTATAAGCAAATACACCACCTAGGTTGTATAGATTAAGAGAAGTAAAGATAAGTTCCAGCAAAAATAAGGGGGATGGCGGGTGGGTAACCTGGACTGCAACAGTGAATACACTCGAACATCTGCATTTATGGTAAGTGTGCACAACTGTACTATGTTCTTTGTGTTTCACTGATGCAGTCATTACATTTGGGTTGAGTCCCAAAGCTACGGTTGGGGGGCTGGTGCTAAACAGCATTAGGAGTGGCTATGAGGCCCTGCAGAACTGCAGTGGCAAAGCCTGCCCTGGATTTAGAGTAAAGAGGCAGATTGTAATGTTTTGTAAAGGTATGCACTGAACTCCAAGTAGCAGCCTCTAAAATGTCTTTGGTTGGTACTCCCCTGAGAAAGGCTGCAGAAGTGGCTGCTGCACTGGTTGAATGTGGCCTAATGCCCTTAGGCACTGGTTTGCCATGCTGTGAGTAGCAGAAACGAATGCAGTGACCTATCCACTTTGAAATAGTCTGCTTGGAGATAGCCTTTCCTTGTGATGCTCTGGCATATGCCACTAGTAATTGTTCTGTCTTTCTGAAAACTTTAGTTTTGTCCAAGTAGACTCTAAGTTGTTTGTGTACGTCCAAAGAATGCAGAATTTTCTCTCCCTTGTTCTGTGGATTTGGATAAAAGGTTGGCAAATGAATAGTTTGGTTAAGGGCTGCACTGGATACCACCTTATGCATAAATATAGGGTTTGTTCTCAGAGAGACCCTGTCTGGATAAAAAATGATAAAGGGTTCCACGGCCATGAGAGCCTGTAGCTCTGAAACTCGTCTTGCAGAAGTTATTGCTAGGAGCAGAGCTGTTTTCCAAGATAAGAATTTTATATCTGCAGTAGCAGCTGGCTCAAAAGGAGATAAGGTGAGTTTTTCAAAGACATAATTGAGATCCCATGCAGGTATTGGTGTGCTCCTTGGAGGCCTTAACTTTTTGGCTCCTCTGAGGTACTGCCTTAATAAAGGATGAGAAAAAAGTGGTGGCTCTTTATTGCAATGAGCCGAAATGGCAGAGGCATGGATTTTAACTGATGAGAAAGATAGGCCTTTGTCCAGCATTTCAGTTAAGTATTGCAAAATCTGAAGAATATTTGGGACAGCTGTATCAGTTCCTTGAGCTTGGTTCCAAGCGCAAAATCTCTTCCATTTCCCAGCATAGGAATTTCTAGTACGAGGCCTAAAATGACATCCATCACAGCTTTACTGAGAGGTGTGGTTTGTATGGCTACATTATCCACCATGCTGCCAGGTTTAGGGTCCTGAGTTGGCTGTGCAGAATCGGATGGTTTTGCTGGGACAGTAGATGAGGTATTTGAGGTAAGGTCCAGGCTGGGCATTGGGACAAGTTCCTTAAGATCGGATACCAGTACTGGCGTGGCCAGTCTTGGACAATCAGAATCAATTTTGGTTTCTCCTGCCTGACCTTTAGGAGTACCTTGGGGAGGAGAGGTAGTGGAGGAAAGGCATATACTGATAGGTTTGTCCAGTTGAAAGATAAGGCGTCCACTTTCCAAGCTTGTCGGTGATCAGTCCTTGTGCAGAATCTTTTTAGTTGATTGTTTTCAGGGGAGGCAAATAGATCTATGTCCGGGCGTCCCCATTTCTTTGTTATCATGCTGAAGACTAGCGGATCCAGGTGCCACTCGTGGGGATCCATGAGGTTTCTGCTTAGTTCGTCTGCCAGAGTGTTTTCTTTTCCTGGCAGGAATTGTGCCTGCAGATAAACTTGGTAAGTCAATGCTGTGTCCCATAAAGCCATGGCTAGTCTGCACAGGGGATAAGAATGAGTGCCCCCCTGCTTGTTTATGTACCACATGACCGTGGTGTTGTCTGTCTTTATCAGTAGTTGTCCGGGACGAAGTAGGTCCTTGAAGGCTGTCAGGGTATTTTGAACAGCTAGCATCTCTTTTTGATTGATATGTAGATGCTTTTGGTTTGTGGACCAGGTGCCCTGAATGCCTCTTCCTGCCATGTGTGCCCCCTAGGCATAAACTGATGCATCCGTTGTTAGGCTCTGCCTGGCTGGGGGTAGTGAGAATGGCTGCCCCTTGTTTTGGTGACAAGCCTTTGCCCACCATCGAAACTCCTGTTGCAGGCAGGGAATTAGAGTAATCATCGTTACCAGACTGTGGCAATGTTGCGTCCTAACACTTTTTAGGTACCATTGAATTTTCCTCATATGCAGTTTTGCATATGGAAATAGTAAGATGCAGGATGCCATGAAGCCCAAAGCCTGCAGAATTTTTCTTGCAAATAACTGGGCCTTTGTTGCCATTTCCTTGAAATAGGTAGTCAGTTGCCTTTGTTTGTCTGGAGTGAGATAAGCCATCTGGGCAGCTGTATTTAAGCTTGCAACCAGGAATATTATCTCTTGAGAGGGTACTAGTTTTGATTTCTTTTTGTTGACTGTGTATCCTGGGCATGTTAAAAGTCTTATCACAAATGTCAGATGCTGTAGTAGAATGCCCTTGTTCTCTGCTTGTATGAGGCAGTCGTCCAAGTAAGGATATATTTGTATTCCTCTTTGTCTGCAGTAAGCAATTATTGGTGCCAGGCACTTTGTGAACACCCTGGGTGTAGTATATAAGCCAAAAAAAAGTGCAGAGAATTGGTAATGCTTTGAGCCAGCCTTGAATCTGAGGAATCTTTTGCAAGTTTGTCTGATTGGGACATGCAGGTATGCCTCTTTTAGGTCTAAAGTCACACACCAAGCCTTGCTGCCCAGCATGGGCAGAAGCTGCTTTAAGGTCAACATCTTGAATTTTGGTATAGAATAGATAGGTCCAGTATTGGTCTCCATGCTTTGTCCTTTCTGGGTACCAAGAACAGTCTTGAGTAAAATCCTTGTCCCTACTCTTGCTGAGGCACTTGTTGAACAGCCCTCATGTCCATGAGGGCTGCGACTTGTTTTTGAGCCTCTGCCCACTGATTTTTTTGGCAGGTCTGG
This sequence comes from Protopterus annectens, assembly GCF_019279795.1. Lineage (NCBI taxonomy): Eukaryota > Metazoa > Chordata > Ceratodontiformes > Protopteridae > Protopterus > Protopterus annectens. The sequence goes on along the minus strand of NC_056726.1, from coordinate 764,463,593 downwards.
CCAACCGTTTGCCCTTGGTAGGGTATGGAAATGAAACTTATAGCCTTGAGACACTGTCTAGAACCCATTTGTCCTGGGTTATAATGTGCCAATTTTGAGAAAACAGTGCTAGTTCTAAGGGTGCTGCCAGAAGATAAGTGCTTGGTGCAGGCAGGGGGAAGTCATTGGGACTGTTTCCTGTATGATTGTGATTTGTCCTCTCCACCTTTGGAGGTAGAAGCACTTCACTGCTTAGACCTGTAGGATCCTTGCGGCTATGATCTGCCTCTAGGGCGTCTGGATCTGCCCCTTTGAGGTCTGTCTGAGACTAGAAAGGACCAATTCTTTGTAGGCCAGTGTCTGCTAAATCTAGGTGGCTGTACCTGTAAAAAATCCTTGACCGTTTGCATAGACTTAGCTTTGTCTTCCATTTTCTTTAAAACCTCTTCTGCCTTAATACCAGACAGAGAATCATGCTGTAAAGGTGCATCTAGCAATTTAGCTTTAACATGATCAGGCAAATTTTGTTCCTTTAACCAGGCATGCCTCCTAATCACCGATACAGTAACTGCAGCCCTGCAAGAGGCCTCTAAGGAATCAAAACCACATTGCAAAGTATGCTTTTCAACTTGTTCAGCTGCATGCAATAAATCCTGTATGTCTGTTTTCTGCACATTCAGAATTTGCCATCATTTTCTGTTTAAGCAATGTCATGATATATTGCTGATATTTGAGCATATGAAACTGGCAATTTAAGGCCCTTATAGCCAAAGTAGCAGATGTGTAAATCTTTTTCCCCCATCTATCCAGAGCCCTAGAAACCCTATCAGAGGAGGTAGTGTTTTTTTGCAGTAGAAGCCTTGACCCCTTTTGGACCCTGAGAAATAGTTTCCGGGTCTGCGGTAGGGTTTTTGAAAAGGAATTTATGAGAGTCAGGGACCCTGTAGTATCTGTCCGGCTTAACAGGAGCTGGAGGTAGAGTGTCAGGTGTCAGACTGGACTCCGAGAACACATCATCTACACATCATCTACAATGTCCAACACAGGTGGAACAGCTAGAGGCCTGTGTTGAGGAAGTAAAAGGAAGTCTCTGAGCCTTTTCTTAGATTCTGAAAAATCTTGGCTCTCCCAGTGGAAGTGCTCCCTCATGGTATGCAAGGTTTCCCCAAAAGAGTAGTCCTCAGGATGAGAAGCTGAAGGAATTGATTCTTCAGCATCAGAATCCTCATAGGGGGGAAGAGAATATTCCTGATCAGAAGAAATGGAAACCTGATCTGAAGATTCATAGTCTATCTCTTGCCTAGGCTTTTTATCAGGAGGGGGATGGGAACCCCTGATCAAGGTAATTAAGTAGTCGGCCATTTTGAGCATCTGTTTTTTGGACATGGAGGCCTGTCCTTGTGGCTGGTGAACTTGCTTCTTTGTCTTTAAAGGTGTTTTAATCTTTGAAGTCAGTTTAATATATAATTGTTTAGGTCTGAATATACACTCAGAAGCCGATGCCTGCTCAGCAGCTCCGGACCCATCTGAGGGAATAATCTCCGAGGCCCCAATACCTTGAGATTCCTGCGGCCTGGCCGACTCCACGTGGGAGTTGGTAGCGGCCTGCGACTCTAAAGTAGCGGGCATCAGGGGCTGCGAAAAGTGCCTGAGAACTGGCGAACCGGCGACTTGCTTAGGAGAAGCTTAGTCGTCGGTTGTGGACCTCTGCTACCTGTCTTTTTCTTTTTCTTTGTGTTTTTGTGAACTCCGGTAGTCGGATGGCTATCCAACGACATTGTATAATTAAATCTTCGCCCAAAATAGCTTAATGCAAAATCGTACCGATGCTTAATAGTGAGTTGGTTAAATCTAGCACAAAACTGACAACTAGCAACATCGTGGTCAGGGCCTAGGCAAGGAATACAGTAAGAATGAAAGTCCTTATGAGGTACTTGCTTCCCACAAGAAGTACAATTATTAACTTTTTCTGACATCGATCTGCAGCAAGAAAAAAGTTTCCCCAACGGGGTACTTAGCAAGAAAAAAGTTTCCCCGATGGGGTACTTAGCTTTTAATGAAGACTTCGGATCTGAAACTCGAACACGAAAATTTCAGAAGTCGGCCGACCGGCACTTGCGAACTGCTTCTGCTTCGGTAACCACGCAGCAAGAAAGACTGAATAAAATGGCGTCGGCTGCATCTTTTATACCCCTGACGACCTGACGTCAGGGAAGAGGCGACAGTAACCGACGCAGGACCAAAGACTCTGGAATTCAGGCTGACGGAGGGCAACCTGCCAGAAGGATAACCCAAATGCAATGACTGTAACAGTGAAACACGTAGAACATCAGCATTAGGTGCGGCTATAAGGTCCTGCAGCACTGCAGTGGCAAAGCCTGCCCTGGACTTAGAGAGCCAAATGATAATGCTTTGTAAAGGCGTGAACAGAACTCCAAGTAGAAGCCTCTAGAATGTCTTTGGTTGGTACTCCTCTGAGAAAGGCTGCTGAAGTAGCAGCAGCTCTGGTGGAATGAGAACTAATGTCCTTGGGCACAGGTTTACCATGGTGTAGGTAGCAGAAACGGATGAAGTGGCTTATCCACTTTAAAACTGTCTGCTTTGAAATAGCTTTTCCTTCTGATCCTGCAGCATATGACACTAGTAATTGCTCAGTTTTTCTTAAAGCTTTAGTCCTGCTCAAGTAGAATCTTAGTTATCTGTGTACGTCCAAGGAATGCAGAATTCTCTCCCCCTTCTTCTGCGGATTTGGATAAAAGGTTGGCAGAAGAATCGTTTGGTTAAGAGACACACTGGAAACCACCTTAGGAATAAAAGTAGAATTTGTCCTAAGAGACACCCTGTCTGGGTAAAATATTATAAAGGGCACTACAGCCATGAGGGCCTGTAGCTCTGAAACTCTTCTTGCTGAAGTAATTGCTAGTAGCAGAGCTGTTTTCCATGATAAGAACTTTATATCAGCGGTAGCAGCTGGTTCAAATGGAGTCAGGGTGAGCTTTTCCAACACATAATTGAGGTCCCATGCAGGTAATGGTGATCTTCTAGGCTAGGAGGCCTTAAATGTTTGGCTCCTCTAAGATACTGCTTTAGTAAAGGATGAGAAAAGATTGGTGGCTCTGTACTATAATGAGCCGAAATGGCAGAAGCATGGATTTTAATTGATGAGAAAGATAGGCCTTTGTCAAGCATCTCAGTTAAGTATTGCAATATCTGAGGAATATTTGGTTCTGCTGTATCAGTTCCTTGTGCTCGATTCCAAGCACAGAATCTCTTCCATTTGTCAGCATAAGATTTTCTAGTACTAGGCCTTTTGGCATCCAAAATTACATCCATCACAGCTTTACTGAGAGGATTTGTTTGTATGACTACATGATCAGCCATGCTGTCAGGTTCAGAGTCTGTAGTTGATTGTGCAGGATCCTACTGTTTTGCTGGGACAGTAGCTGTGGTCTTTGAGGCAAGGTCCAAACTGGGTATTGAGACAAGTTCCTTAGGACTGGGTACCAGTATTGGCGGAGCCAGTCCAGGGCAATTAGTATTATCTTTGGTTTCTCTTGTCTGACTTTTAGGAGGACCTTGGGGAGAAGAGGCAGAGGCAGAAAGGCGTAAACTGATAAAGGGCATCTACTTTCCATACTTGTCTGTGATAAGTCCTTGTGCAGAATATTTTCAATTGATAATTTTGAGGAGAAGCAAACAGATCTATGTCTGGGCTTCCCCATTTATCTGTTATCATGCTGAAAACTTGTGGATTTAGTTTCCACTCATGAGGATCCATAAGGTTTTTGCTTAAATCGTCTGCCAGATTGTTTTGTTTTCCTGGCAGGAACTGAGCTTGAAGATGTATTTGGTTTTGGTGGCCATATGCCCTGAATGCATCTTCCTGCTATGTGGGCCCCCCAGGCATAATCTGATGAGTCTGTTAAGGTTTGTCTGGCAGGGGGTAGAGTGAATGGCCGTCCCATGTTTTGGTGACATGCCTTTGCCCACCATAGAAACTCCTGTTGCAGGCAGGGAATGAGAGGAATCATTGTTTCCAGACTGTGAGAATGTTGACTCCATAAACTTTTTAGGTACCACTGAATCCCTGTGATACGATGTTTAGTACCCACTTGTCCTGGGTTATTAACTGGCAATTTTGAGCAAAAAGTGCAAAATTTCCCCCTATGGGTGCTGCCAAAAGTAAGTGCTTGGTGCAGGCAGAGGGAAGTCATTGGGATTGCTTTCTGTAGGTTTGCGCTTTATCTCCTCCAAATTTGTAGGTGGAAGCGCCCCTTTGCTTTGACCTGTATAAATCTTGTGCCTGGTATCTGGAACCCTTAGTGCGTCTGGATTTGCCCCTTTGAGCTCTGTCTGACACAGGAAAGGACCAATTTTTTGTAGGCCAGTGTCTACTGAATCTTGGTGGCTGCACTTGTAGGAAGTCTTTAACAGTTTGCATAGACTTAGCTTTGTCTTCCATTTTCTTTAAAACCTCTTCTGCCTTTATACCAGACAGAGAATCATGCTGTAAAGGTGCATCTAGCAATTTAGCTTCAACATGATCAGGCAAATTTTGTTCCTTTAACCAGGCATGCCTCCTAATCACCAATCCAGTAACTGCGGCCCAGCAAGAGGCCTCTAAGGAATCAAAACCACATATGCTTTCCAACTTATTCAGCTGCATGCAATAATTCCTGCAATTCTTTATTTTCTTCACGTTCTGAAATCATCATTTTCTGTTTCAGTAATCCCATAACATGTTGGTACTTAAGCATATGAAATTGATAGTTTATGTCCCAGATTGCCAAGGTTGCAGATGTATAAGCCTTTTTCCCCATCTGTCCAGTGCTCTTGAATCTCTGTCAGGGGGTAGGATTTTTTGCTGTTGAGGCCTTAACTCCCTTTGGACCCTGTGAAATAGTTTCAGGATCAGTAGCGGGGTTTCTAAATAAAATTATGTGAGTCACGGACCCTGTAATATCCGTCAGGCTTACTGGGAGCCGGAGGTAAGGAGTCAGGGGTCAAGCTTGACTCCGAAAACACATCACCCACAATGTCTAAAACGGGGAATGGCTAAAGGCTTGTGCTGAGGGAGAAGGAAATCTCTGAGCCTCTTTTTTTGATTCTGAGAAGTCTTGACTCTCCCAGTGAAAATGCTCCCTCAAAGTATGCAAGGTTTCTCCAAATGAATAATCCTCAGGAGGAGATGCAGATGGAATAGACTCCTCAGCATCAGAATCATCAAAGGGAGGCATAGATAATTCCTGATCAGAAAAGGAATCAGAAGAAATAGAAACCTGATCTGAAGATTCATAATCAGTGTCTTGCCTAGGCCTCTTCTCAGGAGGGGGATGGGTACCCCGATCAAGGTAATAAGGTCTTCAGCCATTTTGATCATCTGTTTTTTAGGCATAGAGGCCTGTGCACGTGGCTCATGTGTCGGTTTTTTAGTTTTAGAAGTTGCTTTACTCTTTGGTTTTGCAGCTTTCGTCAGTTTGATATACAAATGTTGAAGTCTGAATACATCCTCAGAAGGCGGTGCCTGCTCAGCGGATCCGGACCCATCCGATGGAGATGCATACGAAGAACATCTGCATGTAGCCTGCTTTGAAGCATAGGGTATCCTCTGCAAGATTACCTGACTGGGATGGGCAGATAGGCTTCATTTAAATCCAGTGTTGCCAACCAGGCATCTTTTCCTAGTATAGGAAGTAAAGTACAGTTGTGTACCTACCATAAATGTAGATGTTCGAGTGTATTCACTGTTGCAGTCATTACACTTGGGTTATCCTGATGGCAGGCTACCCGCAGTCGGCCCGAATTCCAAAGTCCTGGTCCGGCGTCGGTTGCTGTCGCCTCTTCCCTGATGTCAGTGCGCCAGGGGTATAAAAGATGCAGCCGACGCCATTTTCTTCAGTTTTTCTTGCCCCAGATGTCAGGTGCCCCCAAAAGGGTAGGCTGTAAAATTATGATCATAAAAAAGCATGCACATAACCTTCATCTACAAGCAAATACACCACATAGGTTGTATAGAATAGAGATGTACAGATAAGTCCCAGCAAAGAAAAAGGGGGATGGTGGGAGGGAAAACTGGTCTGCAACAGTGAATACATTCTAACATCTACATTTATGGTAGGTACACAACTGTACTATGTTCATCATGTTTCACTGTTGCAGTCATTATACTTGGGTTGAATCCCAAAGCTGAGGTTGGGTGGCAGGGCCTAAATAGAGTTTGGAGTGGCTATGAGGCCCTGCAGAACTGCAGTGGCGATGCCTGCTCTGGATTTGGAGTAGAGTGGTAAACTGTACTGCTTTGTAAAAGTGTGCACTGAAGTCCATGTTGCAGCCTCCAAAATGTCCTTATTTGGTACTCCTATGAGGAAGGCTGCTGAAGTGACTGCTGCTCTGGTAGAATGTGGCCTAATGGCCTTGGGCACTGATTTGCCATGTTGTGAATAGCAGAAACAAATGCAGTGGCCTATCCATTTTGAAATAGTCTGCTTTGAAATGGCTTTTCCTTGCGATCCTGTAGCATATACCACTAAGATGAAAGCACAAACAGCCTCTGAAGACGACCACTGGTAATGCGGAAAAAATACTGACTTTATTAAAGAAATGACTAAGCGCTTTCACCAGTCAATACTGGCTTCTTCAGAGTCATTTTACAATCACAATTAAAACACCTTTATAGTAACTGCCCTATGTGAATAAGCTGACATCACACTATAACAACCAATGAACATCCTAATCCACTTTTTTTAAAAAATCCTAATGTTGAATTAAATATTTAAAATACACACAAAACATACTAAATCTAGAAAATGATGATGTAAAAAATAATGATAATAAAAATGTTAGTATAAATATGAATATAAATACACATTTTTTAAAAATTGCTAGTGATTTAAATCTGACTTGATTTAAATTTTAAAACAGGTTTCAGAGACACACAGTCATTGAGACCAGGGTATCTCAAAGCATTTAATCTAAGTTGCCATTCTGCTTGAAAAACAGCAACTCTATTAGCCACATCACCTCTCCCTAGTAAAGAAACACGATCCACTACAAAGAACAAAAACTTATTGAAATTGGGGCATATGGTGGCATGCAAATAAAGTGCATTGTGTATGTCTTTTTTCCGGATAGATCTAACATGCTCTGATATTCTATCTCTTAATCTTCGAGTAGTCATGCCAACATAAAATGCTTCACATGACATACACGATGCTACATAAACTAAATTTTTACTATTACAATTACAATGCCCAGGGCAAGCAATAGTATATCTGTAATCAAAAACACAAAGATAAGAACCTTCCCCAATGAACCTACACTGTTTACAAGCCCCACATTTACTCATGCGTGATTTGTTATGAGGCTTAACTTCTTTTTCCAAAATGCACTTTAAATTCTCACCCCTACTAAAAACAATCACAGGTTCAACACCTAAGGTTCCCTTAATTTCAGCACTCAAAAAATACCTCCAAGTGTTTCTCAAACTGGCACACAATTCAGCAGCCCTGTTATTGTACTTTAAAACAAAAACTGCTCCAGTTTTTTTATTATTATGATTATTGTTGTTGTTAATACTATTGTTGCCCCCCATGTTGGCCTGTTGAACTTTAATATTCAAAATTGGCATATAATCTGTTCTTCTTTTCCTAAGCACTTCTTTCTTGATTTTAGGTAAAAGCTTAAGAGGGTATCCTCGTTCCAAAAACATGCCTATTAACTTGAAAACCTCTTTCCTGAACATATCATCATTACTGACTAGCCTAGATGTTCTGACCATCTGCCCCTTCACTACACCCTTTCTCTGGTGAAAAGGATGACAACTTCCAAAATGCAACAGGGAATTCGAATAACTCTCCTTTCTATATACAGTACTTGAAAAGCCCACATTAGTTTTATTAATAGTTAAATCCAAAAAGTTAATACCTTCTTTATTCCACTCATAAGTGAACTTAAAAAAGTTTGTGGTACCATTCAAGTAATCCACAAAATCTACCACAGTCTTTTCTTCACCTCTCCATAAAATCAAAAGGTCATCCAAAAACCTGTTGTATAATAAAATATTGTTGTTGAACCTGGAAGGGAAAACAAAAAGTCTTTCCCATGCCAACAAAACTAGGTTAGCAAAAACCGGGGCACATTTTGCCCCCATTGCCTCCCCAGAAAGTTGCTGAAATACCTCACCTTCAAACAAAATAAAATTATTTTTTTAAAACCACTTCCATAAGATCTTGAAGTAAATTAATCCGATCTTTGTTCACAATAGAACTAGCATGGAGACTATCATAAAACATTTCTAAACCTACTTGGTGTGGAATGACAGAAAATAAGTTAACCACATCTATAGTTAGAAAGCCAAAGCAGGAGTTGTCAATTGTAACTTCTCTAAGAGTCGCTTAGTCTTTCTGAAGGCTTTAGTTTTGTCCAAGTAAAAGCGTAGCTGTCTGTGTATGTCCAAAGAATGTAGAAGTCTCTCCCCCTTATTCTGTGGGTTTGGATAAAAGGTAGGTAAATGTATGGTTTGAACCACACTGGACACCTTAGGCATAAATGTCGGGTTTGTCCTTAGAGAAACCCTGTCCTGATGGAAAACAATAAAAGGTTCCACAGCCATCAGTGCCTGTAAATCTGAGACTCTTCTTGCTGAAGTTATTGCAAGGAGAAAAGCCGTTTTCCATGATAAGTATTTTATCTCTGCTGTATTGGCTGGCTCAAAAGGAGGCAGTGTGAGTTTTCCCAAGACAAAAATGAGGTCCCATGCAGGTATTGGAGCTCTTCTTGGAGATCTTATGTTTTTGGCCCCTCTGAGAAAGTGTCTTAGCAGTGGATGAGAAAAAATAGGTGGGTTCATATTGTAATCAGCTGAAATGGAAGAGGCATGGATCTTGATGAGAAGGATAGGCCTTTGTCCAGCATTTCAGTTAGGTATTGCAAAATCTGAGGAATATTTGGTACAAGCCTGTCAATTCCCTGCGCTTGGTTCCAAGCACAGAATCTCTTCCATTTTTCTGCACAAGATATTCTGGTGCTGGGCCTCCTGGCCTCCAAAATAACGTCTATAAATGCTTTAGAGAGAGGTGTATTTTGAATGATTACATTATCCCCCATGCAGCCAGATTTAAGGTTCTGAGTTGGCTGTGCAGGATCAGATTGTTCTGTTGGGTCAGCAAATGAGGTATTAGAGGCAATGTCCAGGCTGGGCCTTGAGACAAGCTCTTTAGGATTGGGTACCAGTGCTGGCGTGGCCGGACTGGGGCAATCAGTATCATTTTTGGCTTCTCTTGTCTGACCTTTAGGAGTACCTTGGAGAGGAGAGGCAGAGGAGGGAAGGCATATACTGTAAGGGCTTTCCAGCTGAATGAAAGGGTGTCCACTTTCCATGCTTGCTTGTGATAAGTCCGAGTGCAGAATCTCTGTAGCTGGCAGTTGTGAGGGGAAGCGAATAGATCTATGTCTGGGCATCCCCATTCCCGTGTTATGTTGAAGATTTGTGGAACTAGTTTCCACTCGTGAGGATCCATGAGGTTTCTGCTTAGTCTGCCAAAGTATTTGTGTTTCCTAGCAGGAATTGTGCTTGCAGATGTACTTCATAAGTCAATGCTGTGTTCCACAAAGTCATGGCTTGCCTGCAGAGGGGTAGGAATGTGTGCCCCCTTGCTTGTTTATGTACCACATGACTGTAGTATTGTCCGTGTTTATCAGTTGTTGTCCTGGATGAAGGAGGTCCTTGAAGGCTGTCAGGGCATTTTGTACAGCTAGCATCTCTTTTTGATTGATATGAAGATGCATTTGGTTTGTGGGCAAAGTGCCTTGAATACATTTTCCTGCCATGTGCGCCCCCCCCCAGGCATAATCTGATGCATCTGTTGTTAATGTCGGCCTGGCAGTGGGTAAGGTTAATGGCTGTCCCTTGTTGTGGTGACAGGCCTGTGCCAACCATTGAAACTCCTGTTGCAGGCAGGGAATGAGAGTAATAACTGTTTCCAGGCTGTGGCAATGTTGAGTCCAAACACTTTTTAGATACCATTGTAGTTTCCTCATATGCAGTCTTGCATATGGAATTAGTAGAATGCAGGATGCCATGTAGTCCAGAGCCTGCAGAATTTTTCTTGCAGATAACTGGGTCTTTGTTGCCATGTTTTTGAAGTAAGAAGTCAGTTGCCTTTGTTTGCCTGGCACGAGATAAGCCATCTGAGCAGTTGTATTTAAGCTTGCACCCATGAATATTATCTCTTGAGAGGGTACTAGTTTTGATTTCTTTTCGTTTACTGTGTACCCTAGGCAAATTAGTAATCTTTTTACAAACGCCAGATGCTGTAGTAGAATATCTTTGGTCTTTGCTTGAATAAGGCAGTCGTCCAAGTAGGGATATATTTGAATTCCTCTGTCTGCAAAATGCAATTACTGGTGCCAGGCATTTTGTGAAGACCCTGGGTGCAGTAGATAAGCCAAAGGGCAATGCAGAGAATTGGTAGTACATTGAGCCAGCTATGAATCTGAGGTATCTTCTGCAAGATGGTCTGATTGGGACATGCAGGTATGCCTCTTTGAGGTCCAAAGTTACATGCCAAGCCTTCTTGTCCAACATGGGCAGAAGCTGCTGTAGAGTCAACATTTTGAATTTTGGGACGTCCAGAAAAGTATTTAGAATAGACAGATCCAGAATTGGTCTCCAGGCTTTGTCCTTTCTTGGTACTAAGAAAAGTCTTGAGTAAAATCCTTGTCCCCTGCTTATGTTGTGGCACTGGCTGAATAGCCCCCATATCCATGAGAGATGAAACTTCTTTTTGTGCCTCTGTCCATTAATTGTGTGGCAGGTCTGGCATACTTTTTGCCTTTGGAAGGGTGTGAAAGTGGAACCTGTAGCCTTGGGAGACTATATTTAAGACCCATTTGTCCTGGGTGATCTTGTGCCAGTTTTGTGAAAAAAGTGCTAGCTTTCCCACTAAGGGTGCTGCCAAAACATAAGTGCTTGGCATTGGCAGAGGGAAGTCATTGGGAATGTTTTCTATAAGGCTGTGATTTGTCTTCTCCACTTTTGGAGGTAGAAGCACCCCATTGTTTGGGCCTGTATGAGCCCTGGGGCTGTTGCCTGCATCTAGGGCATCTGAATCTGCCTCTTTGTGGTCTGTCTGACACTGGAAAGGACCAATTCTTAAGAGGGCCAGTTCCTGCTAAATCTGGGTGGCTGTACCTGTAAGAAATCCTTTACTGTCTGCATAGATTTAGCCTTATCCTCCATTTTCTTCAACACTTCTTCTGCCTTAACACCAAAGTATCATGCTGTAATGGAGCATCCAATAATTGTGCTTTAACATGATCATGCAGATTCTGTTCCTTTAACCAAGCATGCCTTCTAATAACAGAACCTGCAACAGCGGCCCTGCACGAGGCCTCCAGTGAATCATAGCCACATTGCAAAGTATGTTGTCCCACTTGTTCAGCTGCATGCAATAAATTCTGCAAATCTTTGTTCTCAGAACATTCAGAATTTGCCAACATTTTTTGTTTTAACAAAGACATTAAGTAATGCTGATATTTGAGCATATGAAATTGACAATTTAAAGCCCTTACAGCCAAGGTAGAAGAAGTGTAAACTTTTTCACCATCTGTCCAAAGCCCTAGAATCTCTATCCGAGGGGACAGGGTTTTTAGCAGAAGTAGCCTTGACCCCTCTGGGACCCTGTGAGATAGTTTCAGGGTCAGCAGCATGGTTTTTGTAAAGAAATTTATGGGAGTCTGGAACCCTGTAGTATCTGTCCGGCTTAACAGAAGCAGGAGGTAAAGAGTCTGGAGACAGGCTGGACTCTGAAAATACATCATCTACTATGTCTAGCACAGGGGGAATTGCAAGGGGTCTGTGCTGAGGAAGTAAAAGAAAGTCTCTAAGTCTTTTCTTAGAATCAGAATAATCTTGGCTCTCCCAGTGGAAATGCTCCCTCATGGTATGCAGGGTTTCCCCAAATGAATAGTCCTCAGGAGGAGAAACTGAAAGAACAGAATCTTCAGCATCAGAATCCTCATAGGGAGGCATAGAATAACCCTGTTCAGAAGAGGAATCGGAGGAAATGGAAACTGATTAGAGGAATCATATTCAGTGTCTTGCCTAGGCCTTTTATCAGGAGGGGGGTGGGAACCCCTGATCAAAGTAATTAGGTCTTCGGCCATTTTGAGCATCTGTTTCTTAGGCATAGAAGTCTGTCCTGGAGGATGCTGTACTGGTTTTCTTGTCTTTAAAACTGTTTTAGACTTTGTCTTGGATGCTGAAGTAGACTTTATATAAAGCTGTGTAGGTCTGAAGACACCCTCAGAAGCCGATGCCTGCTCAGCGGCTCCGGACCCATCTGAGGGATTAATTTCCGAAGGGCCAATACCTTCAGTATCCACAGGCCTAGCTGTCTCCACGTGGGAGTCTGAGGCAGCCTGTGGCTCTGAGGTAGCGGGAGACAGGGGCTGCGAAAGTGCCTCTCTGAGCACCGGTGAACCGGTGACTGGCCTAGAAGAGGCTTCGTCATCGGTTTTGGACCTCGGATGCTTGCCCTTGTCTTTATCCTTGTGTTTTTTATGATATCCGGTCGTCGGTTGTTCCGACAGCATTATATAGTTAAATCTTCTGCCAAAATAATGAAAAGTAAAATCGTACCGATGCTTAATAGTACGTCGGTTAAATCTAGCACAAAACCGACAACTAGCAACGTCGTGGTCAGGGCCTAGGCAAGGAATACAGTAAGAATGAAAATCCTTATGAGGTATTTGCTTCCCACAAGAAATACAATTGTTAACTTTTTCTGACATCGTTCTGGAGCAAAAAAAAAAGTTTTCCCAATGGGGTACTTAGCTTTAATGAAGACTTCGGATCTGAAATTCGATTTTGAAAATCTCAAGTCGGCCGACCGGCACTTGCGAACTGCTTTTGGTTTGAGCACCGCACAGCAAGAAAGACTGAAGAAAATTGCGTCGGCTGCATCTTTTATACCCCTGGCACACTGACATCAGGGAAGAGGCGACAGCAACCGATGCCAGACCAGGACTTTGGAATTCGGGCCGACTGCGGGTAGCCTGCCAGCAGGATAACCCAAGTGTAATGACTGCAACAGTGAAACACGATGAACATCTGGTTAAGAGTTAGCATCTTGAATTTTGGAATCACCAAAAATGTGTTTAATATAGAAAGGTCCAGGATAAGATGCCAAGAGTCGTCTTTTCTGGGTACCAGGAAAATTTTTGAGTAGAAACCTTGTCCCTTTTCCTCTTCTGGTACAGTTTGAATAGCGTTTATGCTTAAGAGAGAGGTAACCTGCTTTTGAGCCTCTGCCCATTGATTTGGGGGTAGATCTGGCCAACCATTTGGGGTTGGTAACGTGTGGAAGTGAAATCTGTATCCTTGGGAAACTATATTTAAAACCTATTTTTTCCTGGGTAATGCGTTCCCAGTTTTTTGCCTGCAGAGCAATCTTTCCCCCTAAAGGAGCAGTCAGTTGAGAAGTGCTTGGAAGTTTTAAAGTTAAGTCATTGAGACAGTTTACCATAGGGTGGTGTCTTACTACTCCCTGATTTGGAAGTGGGAGCCCCCCACTGTTTAGTCCTGTGCATAGCCTGGGACTGAAGCCTGGGTGTTCTGCTGGTTCTGGGTTTGGACTGAGAAGGCCTGGAAGAGGCAGGAAAAGACCAATTCTTAGAGAGCCAATGCCTAATAAATCTCAGAGGTTGTACTTGTAGGAAATCTTTAACGGTTTGCATACATTTAGCTTTTTCCTCCATCTTTTTAAGAACTTCTTCTGCTTTGTTGCCAAACAGGCGGTCCTGATTTAAGGGAGCATCCAGCAATTTAGCTTTAACATGATCCGGCAAAGATTGCTCCTTAAGCCAAGCATGCCTTCTAAGCACAGACCCAGTGACAGCAGCCCTGCAAGATGCCTCTAGTGAATCAAAACAACATTGCAAAGTATGCTTTGCAACCTGTTCAGCAGAATGCATTAAATCCTGCAAATCCTTATTTTCAGCACAGTCAGGAAACATCATTTTCTGTTTAAGCAATCCAATGATATGCTGCTGATACTTTAACATATGAAACTGGCAGTTTAAGGCCCTAATAGCCAAAGTTGCATAAGTGTATACTTTCTTACCTCATCTATCAAGCGCCCTGGAGTCTCTATCAGAGGGGGTAGGATTTTTGGCAGTAGTCTCCTTGATCCCCTTGGGTCCCTGTGAAATGGTCTCAGGATCCACAGTAGGATTTTTAAAAAGGAACTTGTGACAGTCAGGAACCCTATAATATCTATCAGGTTTTCTGGGAGCAGGCGGTAGAGAGACAGGGGCCAATTTAGATTCAGAAAAGGCATCATCAACAATGTCTAGTACAGGAGGGATAGCTAAAGGCCTGTGCTGAGCAGGAGTAAGAAATCCATAAGCCTCTTTTTAGAATCAGAGTAATCTTGGCTTTCCCAGCGAAAGTGCTCCCTAAGTGTATGCAGGGTTTCACCAAAGGAGAAATCCTCGGGGGGTGGGCAGAGGGAATAGAGTCCTCTGCATCAAAATCCTCACAGGTAGATAAGGGCAAATCCTGGTCATCAGAGGAAACAGAAATTTCAGAACCATGGTCAGAAGTATCATAAGCAAATTCAATCCTAGGTCTCAGAGGGGGAAGGTTGGCTTCCCCTGATTAAAGTAATAAGGTCTTCAGCCATTCTGACCATCTGTTCTTTAGGCATAGAGGCCTGACCATGCGGTCTTGGCGTCAGTTTTCTAAGCATAGTTCGAGTTTTAGGCCTTGAAGAAGAAGATGGCGTTGGTTTAATACGCAAGTCAGTAGGCCTGAATACACCCTCAGAAGCCGGTGCCTTCACAGCGGCTCCAGACCCATCCAAGGTAGAGACATACGCAGGTTCCACAGTTGAAGCATCTCGCGGCATACCAGACTTTGAATGGGTCTCACTAGAGGCCTGTGAATGTGAAGTAGCAGGTATCAGAAGCTGCAAAAGCGCCTCACTGTGTACCGGCGAACTGGCGACTGGCTTAGGAGAAGCGTCGTTGGCAGCTTTGGACCTAGGCGGCCTGTCTCTGTCTTTATCTTTGCGTTTTTTTCAGAATATCGGTAGTCAGATGGTTTACCGAAGACATATCTGGATAATTGACAGGAGTACCAAAATATTTAGAAGCATAACTATGCAGACGACGAATAGTTCGTTGCTTAAATAAGGCACAAAACCTACAGCGAGGTACGTCATGGTCAGGGCCTAGGCAAGAAATACAGTACGAATGAAAATCTTTGTGAGGAATTTGCTTTCCACAAGAAATAGTATTATTGACTTTCACTGACATCGGCTTAGAGCAAGAAAAAGTTTCCCCAACGAGGTACTTAGCTTTAGGTGAAGACTTCGGTTCTGAAACTCGAAAACGAAAATTTCAGGAGTCTGTCAACCGGCACTTGCAAACTGCTTTTGCTTTGGGCACTGCACGGCAAGAAAGACTGATGTAATGGCGTCGGCTGCATGCTTTATACCGCTGACTACCTGACATCACGGAAGATGAGACAACAACCGATGCAGGACCCAAGACTTTGATAATCAGGCCGACTGAGGCCTACTGCAAGCAAATAACCCAAATGTGATGACTGCAACAGTGAAACACTAAGAACATCTAGAGAGGTCTCGCTTGAAAGCGGGTCCAACTGTCTTTTGAGACACCATATAGAAAATCTCTTCCACTTTGGAAGTAAGATTTTCTCGTATTCAGTTTCCTGCCCTCCTGCAGGACAGTGAGCACATCCTTAATCTAAAGATGTCTAAAGGGGATCAGAATCCTATCAGCCACAGGGTGAGGTGCAGCAAAGTACAGCTGTGTACACTTCAAATAAATGTAGATGTTCGAGTGTATTCACTGTTGCAGTCATTACATTTGGGTAATCTGCTGGCAGGTTGCCCTCAGTTGGTCTGAATTCCAAAGGCTTGGGACCTGCGTCAGTTGCTGTCTTCTCTTCCATGACGTCCGGTCGTCAGGGGTATAAAACATGCAGCCAATGCCATTTTCTTAGTTTTTCTTGCCCCCAAAAAGGTAGCAATATTATATACATACATATATATATATATATATATATATATATATATACACACACACATACATGCATCAATATAAACTTTACCTTCATCTACAAGCAAATACACCACACAGGTTGTAGAAGATACAGAAGGAAAGATAAACTTTAGAATGACAGGGGGATAGCGGGAGGGTAACCTGGACTGCAACAGTGAATACACTCGAACATCTACATGTTCACTGTTGCAGTCATTACATTTAAGTAGAATCCCACAGTTATGGTTGGGAGGCTGGAGCTAAACTGCATGAGGTGCTGCTATAAGGCCCTGCAGCACGCAGTGGCAAAGCCTGCCCTGGACTTAGAGTAAAGAGGCAAATGGTAATGCTTTGTAAAGGTATGAACAGAACTCCAAGTAGCAGCCTCTAGAATGTCTTTGGTTGGTACTCCTCTGAGAAAGGCTGCTGAAGTAGCTGCAGCTCTGGTGGAATGAGACCTAATGCCCTTGGGCACAGGTTTATCATGGTGCAATTAGCAGAAACGGAAGCAGTGGCTTAACCACTTTGTATTTGCCTGCTTTGAAATAGCCTTTCCTTCTGATCCTGCAGCATATGACACTAGTAATTGCTCAGTTTTTCTTAGAGCTTTAGTCCTGCTCAAGTAGAATCTTAGCTGTCTGTGTATGTCCAAGGAATGCAGAATTCTCTCCCCTTTGTTCTGCGGATTTGGATAAAAAGTTGGCAGATGAATTGTTTGGTTAAGAGCCACACTGGAAACCACCTTAGGCATAAAAGTAGGATTTGTCCTCAAAGTCCCTGTCTGGGTAAAATATGATAAAAGGCTCTACAGCCATGAGGGCCTGTAGCTCTGAAACTCTTCTTGCTGAAGTAATTGCTAGTAGCAGAGCTGTCTTCCATGATAAGAACTTTATATCAGCGGTAGCAGCTGGTTCAAATGGTGGCAGGGTGAGCTTTTCCAACACATAATTGAGGTCCCATGCAGGTAATGGATCTTCTAGGAGGCCTTAAATTTTTGACTCCTCTATGATACTGCTTTAGTAAAGATTGGTGGCTCTGTATTGTAATGATCCAAAATGTCAGAGGCATGGATTTTGACCGATGAGAAAGATAGGCCTTTGCCAAGCATCTCAGTCAAGTATTGTAATATCTGAGGAGTATGTGGTTCTGTTGTATCAGTTCCTTGTGCTCAATTCCAAGCACAGAATCTCTTCCATTTGTCAGCATAAGATTATCTAGTACTAGGCCTTCTGGCTTTCAAAATTACACCCATCACAGCTTTACTGAGAGGTGTCATTTGTATGATTACATGATTAGCCATGCTGCCAGGTTTAGAGTCTGTAGTTGATTGTGCAGGATCTGATTGTTTTGCTGGGACAGTAGTTGCGGCCTTTGAGGCAAGGTCCAAGCTGGGTATTGAGACAAGTTCCTTAGGACTGGGTACCAGTACTGGTGGGGCCAGTCAGGGCAATTAATATCATCTTTGGCTTCTCTTGTCTGACTATTAGGAGAACCTTGGGTAGAAGAGGCAGAGGAGGAAAGGCGTAAACTGATAGGTTTTTCCAACTGAAGGACAGAGTGTCCACCCTTCCATGCTTGTCTGTGATAAGTCCTTGTGCAGAATCTTTTCAATTAATAATTTTGAGGAGAGGCAAAAAGATCTATGTCTGGGCTCCCCATTTCTCTTATCATGCTGAAGACTTGTGGATTTAGTTTCCACTCGTGAAGATCCATAAGGTTTCTGCTTAAATCGTCTGCCAGAGTGTTTTGTTTTCCTGGCAGGAATTGAGCGTGAAGATGTATTTGGTAAGTCAAAGCTGTGTCCCACAGTGCCATGGCTATTCTGCAAAGGGGGTATATGAGTGTGTGCCCCGTTGCTTGTTTACATACCACATGACTGTGGTGTTGTCCGTCTTTAACAGTAACTGCCCTGGATGAAGCAAGTCCTTGAAGGCTGTTAGGGCATTTTGAACAGCTAACATCTCTTTCTGGTTGATATGTAGATGCATTTGTTTTGGTGCCGATATGCCCTGAATGCATCTTCCTGCCATGTGGGCCCCCCAGGCATAATCTGATGCGTCTGTTAAGGTTTGGCTGGCAGGGGGTAGAGTGAAGGGCCGTCCCATGTTTTGGTGACGGGCCTTTGCCCACCATAGAAACTCCTGTTGCAGGCAAGGAATGAGAGGAATCATTGTTTCCAGACTGTGTGACTGTTGACTCCATAAACTTTTAAGGTACCATTGAAGTTTCCTCATATGCAGACTAGCATATGGAATTAGTAGGATGCAGGATGCCATGTAGCCCAGAGCCTGCAGAATTTGTCTTGCAGAAGACTGTGCTTTTGTTGATATCAGTTTGAAGTAAGTAGTCAGTTGCCTTTGTCTGGCGTGAGGTAAGCCATCTGGGCAGTTGTATTCAAGCTTGCACCCAGGAATGTTATCTTTTGGGAGGGTACCAGTTTTGATTTATTTTCGTTTATTGCATACCCTATGCATGTTAGAAGCCTTTTCACAAACGCCACGTTGTCGAAGAAGAGTGTCCTTGTTCTCTGCTTGAATGAGACAGTCGTCCAAGTAAGGATATATTCGTATACTTCTTTGTCTGCAAAATGCAATTACTTTTTGTAGGCCAGTGTGCGCTAAATTTTGGTGGCTGCACTTGTAAGAAGTCTAACAGTTTGTATAGACTTAGCTTTGTCTTCCATTTTCTTTAAAACCTCTTCTGACTTAATACCAAACAGAGAATCATGCTGTAAAGGTGCATCTAGCAATTTAGCTTTAACAGGATCAGGCAAATTTTGTTCCTTTAACCAGGCATGCCTCCTAATCACAGATCCAGTAACTGCGGCCCTGCAGGAGGCCTCTAAAGAATCAAAACTACACTGCAAAGTATGCTTTCCAACTTGTTCAGCTGCATGCAATAATTCCTGCAATTCTTTATTTTCTGCACATTCTGAAATCAACATCATTTTCTGTTTCAGCAATCCCATAACATGTTGTTGGTACTTAAGCATATGAAATTGACAGTTTAAGGCCCTGATTGCCAAGGTTGCAGATGTATAAACCTTTTTTTCCCCATCTGTCCAGTGCCCTTGAATCTCTGTCAGAGGGGGTTGGATTTTTTGCTGTTGAGGCCTTAACTCCCTTTGGGCCCTGTGAAACAGTTTCAGGATCAGCAGCAGGGTTTCTAAATAAAAATTTATGTGAGTCAGGGACCCTGAAATATCTGTCAGGCTTACTGGGAGCCGGAGGTAAGGAGTCAGGGGGTCAAGCTTGACTCCGAAAACACATCATCCACAATGTCTAAAACAGGGGGAATGGCTAAAGGCTTGTGCTGAGGGAGAAGAAGGAAATCTCTGAGCCTCTTTTTTGATTCTGAGAAGTCTTGACTCTCCCAGTGAAAATGCTCCCTCAAAGTATGCAAGATTTCTCCAAATGAATAATCCTCAGGAGGAGATGCAGATGGAATAGACTCCTCAGCATCAGAAATCTCATAGGGATGTATAGATAATTCCTGATCAGAAAAGGAATCAGAAGAAATAGAAACCTGATCTGAATATTCATAATCAGTGTCTTGCCTAGGCCTCTTATCTGGAGGGGGATGGGTACCCCTGATCAAGGTAATAAAGTCTTCAGCCATTTTGATCATCTGTTTTTTTTAGGCATAGAGGCCTGTGCACATGGCTCATGTGTCAGTTTTTTAGTTTTAGAAGTTGCTTTTGTCTTTGGTTTTGCAGCTGTTGTCGGTTTGATATATAAATGTTGAGGTCTGAATACACCCTCAGAAGCCGGTGCCTGCTCAGCGGCTCCAGACCCATCCGAGGGAGATACATCCATTGGTCCAATACCTTGAGTATCTTGAGGCATGCCAGACTCCAAATGGGTGCCGGTAGAGGCCTGCAACTCGAAGGTAGCAGGTATCAGGGGCTGCGAAAGCACCTCACTGAGTACCGGCGAACCAGCGACTGGCTTAGGAGAAGCTTCGTTGTCTGTGTTGGATCTCGACTGCCTTTCTCTGTCCTTTTCTTTGCGTTTTTTATGTAATCCGTTAGTCGGATTGCTATCCGACATTTCTGGGTAGTTAAATCTGTTTCCAAAATACTCTGATGCAAAAATATACTGACACTTAATAGTGCGTTGGTTAAATCTAGCACAAAACCGACAGCCAGGCACGTTGTGGTCAGGGCATAGGCAAGGAATACAGTATAAATGGAAATTCTCATGAGATATTTGATTCCCACAAGTAATACAATTATTAATTTTTTCTGACATCGGTAAAAAGCAAGAAAAAAGTTTCCCCAATGGGGTACTTAGCTTTAGTGAAGACTTCGGTTCTGAAAATCAAACTCGAACATTTCAGTAGTCAGCCGACCGGCACTTGCGAAATGCTTCTGCTTCGGGCACCATGCGGCAAGAAAGATGGAAGAAAATGGCGTAGGCTGCATGTTTTATACCCCTGATGACCTGACGTCATGGAAGAGAAGACAGCAACCGACATAGGACCCAAGACTTTGGAATTCAGGCCGACTGAGGGCAGCCTGCCAGCAGATTACCCAAATGTAATGCCTGCAACAGTGAAACACGAAGAACATCTGCCACTGTGGGTGTATTTGGGATCCCTTGTGCTGTGTGAGAAGGTCCACTCTGAGGGGTAACTTGTGGTGACTGCTCTTGGATAGTTGTAGTGGTAGGAGGGTGGACCAATGCTGTCTTGGCCAGTAGGAAGTCGCCAACAAGATTTTTGCCAGTCTTGCTGGATCTTCAGCAGGGCCTTCTGTACAAATGGGAAGGGGGGAAATGCATAGAGAAATTTCCCCTTCCAAGAGACTGAGAAGGCATCTGTGGCCATTGCCTGAGGGTGTGGAAGCCTGGTGCAGAAGGAAGGAATCTGCCTGTTGATGGAGGAGGCAAACAGGTCTATTTGAGGTGTACCCACCGGTGGAGCAGGTCCAGGAAGACATCCCTGTGCAGCATCCATTCCTGGTTGTCTGTGATGGACCTGCCGAGAGTCTGCCTGGGAGATCTGTAGTGAAGGAATGTAGACCACCTGCAGGGTAACTCCCTGGGAGGTGGCCAGTTCCCACACTAGAAGAGCTAGTCTGCAAACAAAGTAAAATTTGGTCCCCCCGTTTGTTGATACTACAGTACTGTGGTATTGTCTGTAAAAATCTTAGTGGTCCCTGTTATAGAAAGGGTTGGAAGGCTCGAAGGGCCAGGAGAATTGCCCTCATTTCTCGGACATTGATGTGTTCCTTTTTGTGTTGCTCCAGCCACAGCCCTTGCACTTTTAGATGGCCCAGAGTTGCTCCCCATCCCAAGTCTGAGGCATCTGTGTGCGTGATCTGTTTGCATTGGAGTGGTTGGAGGGGAAGACCTGGATTGAGGTTCACTTGCTTCAACCACCACTGGATTTATAGTTTCAGGTAGGGCAGGAGGGGAACCTTGTAGTCCAAGGGGTGTGAGTGCTGGGTCCAGACTGTGCAACTTTCTCATATGGAGTCTTGCTAATAGTAACATGGGGACAGTGGCTGCCATGTAACCCAGGAGCCTGAGGTACCTCCTTGCTGTCATTTCTGTTGTCTGAAGGAGTAGAAGTAGGTGTTCTGTCAAGCTTTCCACCTTCTGGTGGGTGAGGTAGCTTTCATGACGTCTGTGTGAATCCTGCACCCCAAGAAGAGAATGTCTTGAGAAGGTTCCAAATTGGATTTTGGGAAGTTGATCTGAAATGCCAGGGACTGTAGGAGACAAATGGCAAGAAGTATGTGTTGCTGGAGAGTCTCCTTGCAGCCTGCCTGTACAAACAGGTTGCCGAAATAAAGGAATATTTGTCCTGCAAAAGGCAATAACTGGACCCAGACATTTGGTGAACACTCTGTATGCAGTGGAAAGCCCAGAGGGCAAGGCAGAAAACTGAAAGTAAGAAGGGCCACAGAGAACCTTAGGTATTTCCTGAAACAGGGCCTTATGGGGATGTGATGGTAGGCATCTTTTATATCTAAGGTGGCCATGAACCCTTGGGGAAGCAGGAGTGGAAAAAGAGTTGGTAAGGTCAATATCCTGAAAGTAGGAACCTGAAGGAAGAGGTTGAGAAGCGCGAGATCCAGGATTGGTCTCCAAGAACCGTCTTTTCTTCGGACTAGGAAAATTGTGGAGGAGAAACCTCTCCCTTTTCCAGCCAGTGGCACTGTTTCGATGGAGCTTTGATCCAGCAGTGTTTCGAGCACTGGCTGCAATGTGTAGCTGTTGTTTTGGAGGTTGGGAGATACCCCTTCGCTTTGGAGACACGCCCGGTCATAAAGTATCTGTTTCGACTGACTGAAAGGACCCATTTGTCTGAGGGGATGGATGTCCACAAAGGAAGACAGTGAGAGAGATGAACAGACAGAGGGAAAGAAGGAGGGGGGGGTGGGGGTTTCAAAGTTGCCAGGTAGTCAGATACTACCCTGCCCTCTCTTGAAAGGGCAGTTGCTGGCTAGAAGAGGGGGAAGCTCTAGCAGGATGGGGTTGATTCCTGGTTGTTTTTCTAGACCTTGTGGGAGCAGCAGGGCGACAGTGCTTTCTAATAAACTGAGTTTTGTACGGGTAGTTCCTTTGGAATTTTGGGATAGAAGAGACAAGCAGGTGTTTTAAATCCTGCATCTTGTTCCCCTTTTGTTGTAGTGACTTAAATAAATCAGCCACTTGTGTACCAAACAAAGCTGTGATGTCCAGTGGGGCATCAATCAGCTTTGCCCTAAAGTCATCTGAAATGGGCTAGAGGTGTAGCCAGGAATATCTTCTCAAAGCAGATGCTAATGCTGCTGACCTTGCTGAGGCTTCAGCAGCATCACAACTCCATTTTACAGAGTATAGCAACAAAAAAAAATTCCAAAGCTTTCTGACAACTGCAACAGATCCACCAAACTGCAAAGATGCAAAAAGTTCCAAAAAAGTACAAATCCACAGTTGTAGAGTTCAAGCTGTTTTATTCCTACTCTAGCAACTTGGTTTTAAAAAAAAACCTTCAAGGAGTTACAAACCAACATTCACAAACCATAATATTTATACAAAAAAGACCATTACAATTAATCAAACATATAATTACTTAATACAATTATATAATTAAATAAAACAATTCCAGTTAGAAGAATTTAGAAGAAGACTTAGCAGATGTTTGTTTGAGGAATAATTATTTTTTGTTTGATAATCAAACTTGCAGATAAAAACAAGGTACAGCCACGGAGACACCTTTTGCCCCCATATATGTAAACCTTTTCATGGCACATTTTGATGTGGAATGTCTGTATAAACATAATTGTTAAGAAATATGTCAGAATTTATTTTCATTATAAAGATGACTTGATTTTGATTTGTGAAGGAGGGAATACTGTGGTAGTTAGTTTTATTGAGGATTTACAACACAATTCCTTTAATCTTTCATTTGATGGTCTACAATATGGGAAAAATATTACTTATTTGGATACAACATTTAACAGGTCATGATGATGGTAATATTACATCAGGGGTTCATAGGAAATTTCTAGATGGTAGTCAATATCTACATACGTCTAGTTGCTATCCATCCCACACCAAATCGGCATTGCCATATGGCGATTTCCTAAGGTTATTCAGAATCTGTAGTGACAAAAGAAATTCACATCAAGAAATTATGGAAACAGCAAAGATGTTTTTGTATAGGGGATATAATCCTGAAATTATTAATGAGGCTAAGGATAAAATTACTAAGATTAATGGGGAGAAATTATTATTAGAAATTAATAGTCGGGGAGAAGTAATTTCTACTGATGGAAGATATGTAAGAGACAAAATATTTTTTGTTTCTGTTTATAATATCAAAAGTGAAGAGATTGTTAGTAAGTTTAAATATTATTGGAACTTTTTGTTAAATGAAGTATCTTATACAATATATTACCAAAACAATTTACGATCTTTTACAAAAGAGGTAGAAATTTAAAAGACATGCTTGTGCATGGTAGGTTTGTGTTACCAAAAATAAATATAAGTGAAGTTCCCAAAATTAAGGATACTATGACTTGTATAAACTGTTCAGTGTTTCAACATGTGGTTTGCTCATTTGATTATATGAATAAAATCAAGTTCACACCTACAAATACATTTTCATGTAATATTGGGGGGGGGGGTGATTTATGCTTTACGTTGCCCCTGTAATTTATTTTACATTGGGGAGACTAAAAGACAATTTAAAGTTAGACTTATGGAACACTTCAGAGACATTAGGAATCAAAGAGAAGATAAAATTATTGCTACCCATTTTAAAGAGAAACGCACAACAGTATTTTTTTATTGCTGCAGGGAAGTATTTTAGAACAAGTTAGACTTTTTAATGAAAGTGAAATTTTACTGAAAGAGAAATTAATGCATAAAGAGTCTGTGTTCATTTTGAAATATGGAACATTGGTCCCTTTAGGACTTAATTGTGAAATGAACTGGAATTGTTTTATTTAATTATGTAATTGTATTAAGTAATTATATGTTTGATTGAATAATAATGGAGTCTTTTTTGTGTAAATAGTATGGTTTGTGAATGTTGGCTTGTAATTCTTTGAAGGTTTTTTTTTAAACCGAGGTGCTAGAGTAAGAATAAAACAGCTTGAACTTCACAGGTTTGTGAATGTTGGTTTGTAACTCCTTGAAGGTTTTTTTTTTTTTTAAACCGAGGCGCTAGAGTGAGAATAAAACAGCTTGAACTTCAGAACTGTGTATTTATACTTTTTTGGAACTTTTTACATCTTTGCAGTTTGGTGGATCTGTAGCAGTTGTCAGTAAGTATGCACTTTGCAGAGTGCCTGGTAACATTGGGAGGTGAGAGCCAGAAGGGAAGACAGTAAAGCTTTGGCAGCAAAATCTGGTGTCTCAAACAATTCCTTGGAGGCTTTCTCCAGGAGGAAACTAAGGCATATTTAGCCATGTGTGTCTGGTAGTTAGCAGCCCTGAAGGCCAGAGTAGCTGAGGTGTAAATTTTCTTACCCAGACACTCCATGGTTTTGCTGTCTTTGTCAGCAGGGAGAATGGTGGTGGTGGGTAATAGTTTAGATGACTTATTCGTGGGGATGGAAATGGTGGCAGGTTCTGCTGGAGGACAGTTAACAAGATACTTAGCAGTTTCAGTGACTTTATAAAATCTACTGGGTCTGCGTGGAGCATGGGGTAGTAAATCAGGGTTCAAGGATGCTGAAGAGAAGGCATCCAGGAAGGCAGCCAGAATTGGAGAGACAGCAGTAGGGGTTGGGGAATCCATCTGAATGAGGTCATAATACCTTTTTTGAACCTCAATCATTTCAAAGGATTCCCACTTAAAATGTTCTTTCATCTTGGTAATACTTTCCCCAAAGGTCAACTCAGCTGGGGAGTCGGGGTCAACAGATTATTCTTCTGGGGAACCAAACCCCAAGGGAGAAGAAAGCAGAAAGCTATAGGAGAGTGATTCTTCAGAAGAAGAATCAGAAAAATTCTCCTCTTCCCTCATGGATGGGTCTGATGTTTGAGGCCTTTGGCTCAGAATAGGAGGAGGGGATCATAGAAGTCCCTGTAGTGGTAGGCCGTAAGGCCATGAAAGCATTGAACAAACTTTGGCTGAAGGCCTACCAGTCAGCCATGCTTTCAGGAGAAGGTGAGATGTGCTTCCTTTTTTCCTTCCTCTTGAGAGGCCTGGTGGGCATCTGAAGGGAGGAAGGCCTGGAATCAGGCGACTGTAAAAAACTGGAGGGATCCGAGGGACCTACCGGAATCGCTGGATCCTCCCCAACATTGGAAAAGCCTCTACGGACGTGCCCTCCATGAGGATTGTGTGGCTTCTGTGAAGTTACCTGCTATATCCAAGGTGGAGCCCGAATCCTCTACCAGGCTGGCATTGGCCACAGGCTGAGGGTTGGACACAAGAGGCGCAGCAGTAGTGGTAGGCCTGACAGTCTTGGCTTTCTTTTTGGGCGGTTTGGCAGGTACATCAGCGGAGTCATAAATACCCAAGGTTATTTGCTTTAGTCGTTGATTTTCCACATATAGATTGAGCACATGCAGATGGCTGCGCAAGGTTTTGGGCGCAAACGCCTGGCAAATGTAGCAGGCCTTGTAGTTGTGCGACCGATCTAAACAAAAGAGACAATGATCGTGGGCGTCCATGTGGGATATCCAATGGCCACACTCACACTTGCCCTTTCTGGATGACATGAACAAGCATTAAATTACATAAAATGACTGAAAGATTACCCAACGAGTCACTTATCTGATTTCTTGAAATCAGACGGCCAGGATGGCAGGAACACCTGACGTTCAACTGGCGGCTGAGAAGTTCTGGGGTCAGTGCATGCAAACGTCACTTTTATGGCCCACATTCCACGAGCCATGTCAGATGTCCCACGCACCATACAGTGACTAAACTTCTGTATAATGGCTGGATGTTCAAGTAGCAAGAGGAGTAAACCCATATGTGATGAATACTGTAACATGGGAATAGAAAGACATCCAATGGAACTGTCCACTGAAAATGGATCTATGTCTTTCTTTAGACACCAGATAGAGAACCTCTTCCATTTGGATAAATAGGATCTCCCAGTGCTGGTTTTCCAGGTCCACTGCAGGACTATAAGCATGTCCTCAAAAAAGGTGTCTGAAAGAGATCAAAAGCCTATCACCCACAGAGTTAGATTCAGGGAGGTGAGATGTGGATGGATAAGCAATCTCATGTCTTGTGTGAAAAGTTCCACCCTGTGGGGTAACTTGTGAAGACTGCCTTTGGCTAAATGCAGAAGAGGGAACCAGTGCTGTCTTGGCCAAAAGGGAGGCACCAGCAAGATTTTTGGCTTGTCCTGTATTTTCAGTAGGACCTTCTGAATGAATGGGAAGGGGTGGAATGCATAAAGAAACATCCCCTTCCATGAGAAGGATAGAGCATCTACCTTCTATACCAGAGGGTCTGGAACACTGGTGCAAAACTTTGGAAGTTGTCTGTTCATGGAAGAGGCAAATAGGTCTATTTGAGGAGTACCCCACTGGTGGAAAATGTCCAGAAACACATCCCTGTGAAGTATCCATTCGTGGGCTTGTGTCACGGACCTGCTGAGTGCGTCTGCCAGCACATTTTCAGCCAAAGGAATATAAACTAATTGCAACAAAAGCTTTGCTTGAGAGGCAATCTCCCAGGCTTGAAGGGACAACCTGCAGGTATGACTTGGTACCCCCACCTCCTGTTTTTTCACTTAACACAGAACTGTAATATTGTCTGTGAATAACTTCAGGAGTCGTGGGAGAAGGAAGGAGTGAAATGCTTGAAGTGCCAGGATCAAAGCCCTCATTTACTTTGCATTGATGCATTGCTTCTTGATTGAGGGAGACCAAAGGCCCTGGAATTTTAAGCGACCCAGAGTTGCTCCCTACCCAAAGTCTGAGGCATCTGTGTAAAGTTCCTGAACTCGGGGTTGGCTGTTGAAACTAGATTCTGTTGAACCCACCACTGAATTTCTCTTTGTGCATGGGAAAAGAGGGAGTACAAATTCCAGAGAATGGGCATGCTGGCGCCAAAGCCACTGGATTTTGTGCATGTGAAGTCTGGCTAGGGGTAGCATGGGAATGAGTGATGCCATAAGCCCTTGTATATGCAAGTACTTTCTGGCGGAGATGGAGGTTAGGGTTCCTATTACATAATCAAAGATGCAATCCTTTGAATGCATCTTGATCGAACCTGTAAGCACAAAAAGTACAGTTGTGTACACTTACCATAAATGTAGATGTTCGAGCATATTCACTGTTGCAGTCATCACATCTGGGTTTTCTGCCTGCAGGTAGCCCGCAGCTGGCCTGAATACCAGAGTCTTCGGATTTCTGCGTCGGATGCTTTCGCTTCTTCCCTGACGTCAGGTCGTCAGGGGTATAAAACATGCAGCCGACGCCATTACATCAGTTTTTCTTGCTCCAGATATCAGGTGCCCCCACAACAGCAAGCAATTACATGGTATAGTAAACCCCCAACAAAAAGCAAATACACAAGAAAAAAATAAATATACCAACAAGAAGGAAAGGCAGAGCCAAAAGAAGTCAGGGGGCTGGAGGTAGGGTAACCAGGACTGTAACAGTGAATACACTCGAACATCTACATTTATGGTAAGTGTACACAAATGTACTATGTTCTTCGTGTTTCACTGTCGCAGTTATCACATTTGCGTTGATTCCCAAAGGTAAAGAAGGAAGGAGGAAGTTAAAGAGCATTAGGGCCGGCTATAAAGCCCTGCAAGACTGCAGTGGCAAATCCAGCTCTGGTTTAGAAAAGATAGGCATGTGGTAATGCTTGGTGAAGGTATGTACAGAGCTCCAGGTAGCAGCTTCTAGGATGTCCCTGGTAGGGAATCCTCTGGGAAATGCCGGAGAAGTAGATGCAGCCCCGGTGGAATGTGATCTTATCCCCTGTGGGGTAGGTTTTCCATAGTGCTTGAAGCAGAAATAAATGCAATGGGCTATCCATTTGGAAATGGTTGGCTTTGAAATGGCCTTCCCCTCTGCACCTGCAGCAAAGTCAACTAGAAGCTGTTCAGATTTTCTGAGAAGCTTAGTCCTGTCTAAATAGAATCTAAGTTGTCTGTGCACGTCCAGGGAATGCAGTATTCGTTCCCCTTTGTTTTGTGGATTAGGGGAAAAAGTAGGCAAATGAATGGACTGATTTAGGGCCACAGTAGACACCTCCTTGGGCATAAAGGAAAAATTAGTCCTGAGGGAAACCCTGTCCGCATGGAAGCTAATGAAGGGCTCCACTGCCATGAGGGTGTGTAATTCAGACACTCTTCTTGCTGTAGTGATGGCTAGAAGGAAGTCTGTTTTCCAAGAAAGGAATTTCAACTCTGCTGTTGCAGCTTGCTCAAAGGTGGAAGAGTGAGCTTTTCCAATACAAAGTTAAGGTCCCAGGCTGGACTGGGAGCTCTCCTGGGGGGGGGGGGGGGCTTAAATGTTTGGCCACTCTAAGGCATTGTTTTAAGCAAGGGGTGAGAGAAGAGGGGTGGCTCAGTATTATGTTGTTGTTATTTGTCTTTCGGCTTTTTCCCGGAAAGGGGTCACCACAGCGGAACTCCGTCTGTTAATGATTGGCAGCAGATTTTTTTACGAAACGCCGAGGTGCCAGCTCGATGCCCAACCTTCAACGAAGGCACGCCCGTTTACCCACCCATGTCTTTTGAATGCTACCCAACCGCGGGGTGGACATGCAGACTCCACACAGAAGGCACTCCCAAGCCAAGCCGACAAAATCAAACGGGAGAACCTCTTGCTGTGAGGTAACAACGCTACCGCCGTACCACCGCGGCATGGATGGCTCAGTATTAAAATGTGCTGAAATGGCAGAGGCATGAATTTTAATTAATGAGAAAGATAGGCCCTTGTGGAGCATTTGTGTTAAGTACTCTAGAATATGAGGTAAGCTGGACGCCGTTGTGCCCATCCCATGAGCCTGGCTCCAGGAACAGTATCTTTTCCACTTTTTGCATAGGATTTTCTAGTACTAGGCCTCCTTGCCACTAGAATGACATCCAGCACCTGCTTACTGAGGGATACTAAAGGAGAGCTCAAGGAATTAGCCAGGCTGAAAGGTTCAGGGTTTGAAGCTGAGGGTGCAGAATCTGGCCCGCCTGCTGGGACAGCAGGGAAGAGGTCTGAGACAGGTCCATGGTTTCAGGAGTGTCATACTGCGCAAGAGGGGGTACCAGTGCTGGCGTGGCCAGTCTAGTGCAATCAGTATTGTCCTTGGCTTGTCCTGTTTGATCTTTAGTAGAACCTACGAGAGGACAGGCAGATGGGGAAAAGGCATAAACCAAGAGGCTTTCCCAAGTAAAAGACAGGGCATCCACTTTCCAAGCTTGACTGTGGGGAGTTCTTGTGCAGAATTTGTTCAATTGGTAGTTCTGAGGGGAGGCCAACAGGTCTACCTCTGGAGTCCCCCATTTGTTCTTCAAGAGGTTGAATAATTTGGGTTCTAGTTTCCATTCGTGTGGTTCCATGAGACTTCTACTTAAGTCGTCTGCCAGTGAATTTAGTTTGCCTGGCAGGAAATGTGCTTGTAGGTGTACTTGGTAGCTCAAGGCTGTGTTCCACAGAGCCATGGCTAGTCTGCAGAGAAGGTATGAGTGGATTCCCCCCTTCTTGTTTATGTACCACGTAACTGTGGTGTTGTCTGTCTATCAAAAGTTGTCCTGGAAGAATATGGACTTTGAAGTCTGTCAGAGCATTCTGTACAGCAAACATTTCTTTTTGATTGATATGCAGGTGCATCTGTCTCGGGTTCCATTTGCCCTGAATGCACTGTCCTGCCATGTGAGCCCCACATGCATAGTCTGATGCGTCTGTTGTTAGGGTTTGGGCGGCAGGGGGTAGAGTGAAAGTGAGTCTCTTGTTGTGGTAGCAGGCCTTTGCCCACCAAAGGAACTCTGTCTGGAATTATATAAATCGTTTCCAGGTCCTGAGAATGTTGACACCATAAGCTTTTTAGATACCATTGGAGTTTCCTCATATGCAGTCTTGCATATGGAATTAGTAGAGGCCATGAACCCCAGAGCCTGCAGTATTTTCCTTGCAGATAGCTGGGATTTTATGGCCAATAGTTTGAAATAGGTTGTCAAATAAACTTGTTTCTCCGGAGTGAGGAATGCCATCTGGGTAGTTGTGTTCATGCTTGCTCCAAGGAATGCAATCTGTTGGCAGGATACTAGGTGAGATTTCTTTTCATTGATGGTGTACCCCAGTAAAGTCAGAAGTTTCTTTACGAATGCCAGGTGTTGTAATAGTAAGTCCTGGCTTTCTGCCTGAATCAAACAATCGTCCAAGTATGGGTAAATTTGAATATGTCTCTGCCTGCATAATGCACTGGCTGGAGCTAGACACTTTGTGAACACCCTGGGCGCAGTAGATAAGCCAAAGGGAAGTGCAAAGAACTGAAAGTGCATGGAGCCCACCCTGAAATGTAGGTATTGGCTGCAGGATCCTCTTAATGGGATGTGCAGGTAAGCTTCCTTTACGTCTAAGGTTGCCAGCCAGGCATCCTTGGCTAGCACAGGAAGAAGCTGTTAAAGAGTTAGCATTTTGAATTTTGGAACCACCAGAAAGGTGTTGATTAAAGAGAGGTCCAGGATAGGGCACCAGGAGTTGTCTTTTCTGGGTACCAGAAAAAGTTTTGAATAAAAACCTTGTCCTCTTTGTTCTGCTGGGGCAGGTTGAATAGCCCTGATACTGAGAAGAGAGACAGAACCTGCTGTTGGGCCTCCACCCATTGTTTTGGGGGTAGGTCTGGCCAACCATTTGGGGGGAGGTCTGGCCAACCATTTGGGGTTGGTAATGTGTGGAAGTGGAATCTGTATCCTTGGGAAACTATGTTCAAAAAGTACAGTTGTGGACACTTATCATAAATGTAGATGTTTGAGTGTATTCACTGTTGCAGTCATTACATTTGGGTTATCTGCTTGCAGGTAGCCCTCAATCGGCCTGATTATCAATGTCTTGGATCCTGCGTCGGTTGCTGTCTCATCTTCCATGACATCAGGTAGTCAGGGGTATAAAGCATGCAGCCGACGCCATTACATCAGTTTTTCTTGCCCCAGATGTCAGGTGGTCCCATAATGGGAAACAATTAAATACAAGGTTACACCTCCAACAAAAAGCAAATACACCAGAAAGCTTAAGTATAGTAAACAAGAAAAGAGGTACAGCCAATAGAAGTCAGGGGGCCGGAGGGAGGGTAACCAGGACTGCAACAGTGAATACACTCAAACATCTACATTTATGGTAAGTGTACACAACTGCACTATGTTCTTCGTGTTTCACTGTTGCAGTCATTACATTTGGGTAGATTCCCAAAGCTAAGGAAGGGAAAAGGCAGTTACTGAGCATTAGGACTAGCTATTAGTGGCAAAACAAGCTCTGGGTTTAGAAAAAAAAATTGGCACGTGGCAATGCTTGGTGAAGGTAGGTACAGAAATCCAGGTAGTAGCTTCTAGGATGTCCCTAGTAGGAACACCTCTGAGAAAGGCTGTAAAAGTAGGTGCAGCCCTTGTGGAATGGGGTATGATCCCCTGTGGGGTAGGTTTTCCATGGCGCTTATAGCAGAAAAGAATGCAATGGCCTATCCACGTAGAAATGGTTTGCTTTGAAATGGCCTTCCCCTCTGCCCCTGCAGCAAAGGCAACTAGCAGCTGCTCAGATTTCCTGAGAGGCTTGCTCCTGTCCAAGTAAAATCTAAAAGTTGTCTGTGCACGTCCAAGGAGTGCAGTATTCGTTCCTCTTTGTTCTGTGGATTAGAAAAGAAGGTGGGCAAATGAATGGACTGATTAAGGGCCACACTGGATACCACCTTGGGCATAAAGGAAGGATTGGTCCTGAGGGACACCCTTTCCACATAAAGATGATGAAAGGTT
Source organism: Protopterus annectens (assembly GCF_019279795.1). NCBI lineage: Eukaryota > Metazoa > Chordata > Ceratodontiformes > Protopteridae > Protopterus > Protopterus annectens. The sequence continues at coordinate 764,431,165 of NC_056726.1, read as the reverse complement.
CCACTGCCATGAGGGGCTGTAATTCAGACGCCCTTCTTGCTGAAGTGATGGCTAGAAGGAAGGCTGTTTTCCAAGAAAGGAATTTCAACTCCGCAGTTGCAGCTGGCTCAATAGGAGGTAGAGTGAGCTTTTCCAATACAAAGTTAAGGTCCCAGGCAGGAGTAGGAGCTCTCTTGGGGGGTCTTAAATTTTTGGCCCCTCTGAGGAACTGTTTCAGTAGGGGGTGAGAGAAGAGGGGTGGCTCAGTATTATAATGTGCTGAAATGGCTGAGACATAAATTTTAATGGAAGAGAAGGAAAGGCCCTTGTGAAGCCTCTCTGTTAAGTATTTAAGAATATGTAACTGGGCACTGTTGTGCCCATCCACGGAGTCTGGCTCCAGGAACAAAATCTTTTTCCACTTTTCAGCACAGGATTTTCTAGTACTAGGCCTCCTTGCCTCCAGGATGACACCCAGCACTTGTTTGCTGAGGGATGGTATAGGCGAACTCAGGTAATTAGCCAGGTTGCCAAGTTCAAGGTTTGAAACTGGGGGTGCAGAAACTGGCCCTCCTGCTGGGGCAGTAGGGAAGGAGTCTGAGGCAGGTGCCATGGTTCCAGTAGTGACGTACTGCACAAGTGGGGGTACCAGTGTTGGCAGTCTGGTGAAATGAGTCTAGATTTGTCCTGTTTGATCTTCAGTAAAACTTTCAAGAGGAGAGACAGAGGGGGGAAGGCATAAACTGAGAGGCTTTCCCAGGTGAAGGACAGGGCATCCACTTTCCAAGCTTTCAGTGGGGAGTCTTTGTGCAGAATTTGTCGATTTGGTAGTTCTGAGGGGAGGAAAACAGGTCCATTTCTGAGCTCTCTCATTTGTTTCTCAGAATGTTGAATATCTTTGGCTCCAGTTTCCACTCATGTGGGTCCATGAGATTTCTGTTTAGGTCGTCTGCCAGTGTATTTAGCTTGCCTGGCAGGAACTGAGCTTGTAAGTGCAGCTGGTAGCTCAAGGCTGTGTTCCACAGAGCTATGGCAAGTCTGCAGAGAGGGTATGAGTGGGTTCCCCCCTGCTTGTTTATGTACCACATAACAGTGGTGTTGTCCGTCTTTACCGATAATTGTCCTGGAAGAATGTGGTCCTTGAAGGCTGTCAGAGAATTCTGTACAGCTAACATTTCTTTCTGATTGATATGCAGGTGCATTAGACTCGGGTTCCATTTGCTCTGAATGCACTGACCTGCCAAGTGAGCACCCCATGCATAGTCTGATGCATCTGTTGATAGGATTTGGGCAGGCAGGGGGTAGAGTGAATGCTAGTCCCTTGTTGTGGTGGCAAGCCTATGCCCACCAAAGTAACTCTGTCTTTATACAAGGAATGATGGGAATCATTGATTCCAGGTCCTGAGAATGTTGACACCATAGGCTTTTTAGATACCATTGTAGTTTCCTCATATGCAGTCTTGCATATGGAATTAGAATGCAAAAGGCCATGAACCCCAGGGCTTGCAGTATTTTCCTTGCAGATAGCTGGGTCTTTGTGGCCAGTAGTTTGAAGAAGGCTGTCAAATAAACTTGTTTCTCTGGCGTGAGGTAGGCCATCTGGGAAGCTGTATTCAAGCTCGTTCCCAGGAACACAATTTGTTGGCAGGGTACTAGGTGAGATTTCTTTTTGTTTATGGTGTACCCCAATGAGGTTAGCAGTTTCTTTACAAATGCCAGATGATTTAATAGCATGTCCTAGCTGTCTGCCTGAATTAGACAATCGTCCAGGTATGGGTACATTTGAATGTTTCTTTGCCTGCAGAATGCAATGACCGGAGCTAGGCACTTTGTGAATACCCTGGGCACAGTAGATAAGCCAAAGGGCAGTGCAGATAACTAATAATGCATGTGGCCTGCTCTGAAGCGTAGGTATTTTCTGCAAGATTCCCTTATTGGGATGTGCAGGTAAGCTTCCTTTAAATCCAATGTTGCCAACCAGGCATTTTTGCCTAGCATGGGAAGCAGCTGATGAAGAGTTAGCATTTTGAATTTAGGGATTACCAAAAAGGTGTTTAGGATAGACAGGTCCAGGATAGGATGCCAGGAGTTGTCTTTTCTGGGTACCAGGAAAAGTCTTGAGTAAAAACCTTGTCCCCATTCCTCTTTAGGGACAGGTTGAATAGCCCTGATACTTGGAAGATTGAGAACCTGCAGTTGAGCCTCTGGCCAACCTTTTGGGGTTGGTAAGAAGTGGAAGTGGAATCTGTATCCTTGGGAAACTATATTTAGAACCCATTTGTCTTGGGTAATGAATTCCCAGTTTTTTACATGCAGGGCAATCTTTCCCCCTAAAGGAATAGTCAGTTGAGCAGGGCTTGGAAGGTTTAAGGTGAAGTCATTGAGATAGTTTACTATAGGGGGGTGTCTTACCACTTCCAGCTTTGGAAGTGGGAGCCCCCCACTGCTTAGACCTATGAGTACCTTGAGACTGAAGCCTGGGTGGTCTGCTGGTCCTGGGTTTGGACTGAGAAGGCCTGGAAGAGACAGGAAAGGGCCAATTCTTAGAAGGCCAGTGCCTACTAAATCTGGGAGGCTGTACTTGCAGGAAATCTTTAACAGTTTGCATAGATTTAGCTTATTCCTCCATCTTTTTAAGTACTACTACTGCTTTGTTGCCAAACAGGAGGTCTTGGTTTAAGGGAGCATCCAGTAATTTAGCTTTAACATGATCTGGCAAAGATAGCTCCTTAAGCCAAGCATACCTAAGTACAGACCCAGTGACAGCAGCCCTGCAAGATGCCTCTAAGGAATCAAAACCACATTGCAAAGTATGTTTACCAACTTGCTCAGCAGAATGCATTAAATCCTGTAATTCTTTATTTTCAGTACAGTCAAGAATCAACATAATTTTCTGTTTAAGTAATCCAATAATATGCTGCTGATACTTTGAAACTGGCAGTCTAAGGCCCTAATGGCCAAAGTAGCAGAAGTGTATGCCTTCTTACCGCATCTGTCCAGGGCCCTGGATCTCTATCAGAGGGGGTAGGGTTTTTGGCAGTAGTAGCCTTAATGCCTTTGGGTCCCTGTGAAATTGTCTCTGGATCCGCAGTAGAATTCTTAAAGAGGAACTTGAGAGAGTCAGGTACTCTAATACCTGTCAGGTTTCCTGGGAGCCGGAGGTACAGTGTCTGGGGCCAGGCTAGATTCCATGAAGGCATCATCTACAATGTCCAATGTACAGGAGGGATAATTAAAGGCCTGTGTTCAGGTAGGAGTTAGAATTCTCTAAGCCTTTTTTTGAGTCAAGAGTAATCCTGGCTTTCCCAGCTGAAATGCTCCCTAACAGTATGCAAAGTTTAACCAAAAGAGAAATCTTCTGGAAGGGAAGCAAAGGGAATGGAGTCCTCTGCATCAGAATCCTCATAGGTAGACAAGGGCAAACCCTGGTCATCAGAAGAAACAGAAATGTCAGAATCCTGATCAGAAGGAAAATCAGTTATAGGTCTCTTAGAGGGAGAAGGGAGGCTTCCCCTAATTAGAGCAATAAGGTCTTCAGCCATTCTTATCATTTGTTTTTTAGGCATAGAGGCCTGACCATGCAGTTTGGGCGGTTTTCTAGGTGTGGATCGAGTTTTAGGCCTTGAAGAAGAAGATAGCGTCGGTTTGATATGCACATCAGTAGGCCTGAATACACCCTCAGAAGCCGGTGCCTGCACAGCAGCTCCGGACCCATCCAAGGTAGAGACATCCTCAGGTTCCATAGTCGAAGAAGCATCTCACGGCATACCGGACTCCGAATGGGTCTCAGTAGAGGCCTGCGAATCTGAAGTAGCGGGTATCAGGGGCTGCAAAAGTGCCTCAATGAGTACCGGCGAACTGGCGACTAGCTTAACGGGAGCGTCGTCGGCAGCTTTGGACCTAAGCGGGCTCTCTCTGTCTTTATCTTAACGTTTTTTAAGAATGTCGGTAGTCAGATGGCTTACCGAAGCCATTTCTGGATAACTGAACCAAGTACCAAAATAGTTAGATGCGAAAATGAACAGACGACGAACAGTTTGAGGATTCAATAAGGCACAAAACAGACAGCAAGGGACATCGTGGTCTGAGCCTAAGAAAGGAATGCAGTACGAATGAAAATCTTTATGAGGTATTTGCTTTCCACAAGAAATACAATTGTTAACTTTCACTGACATCGGTTTAGAGCAAGAAAAGGGATCCCCAATGGGATACTTAGCTTTTTCGAAGACTTCGGATCTGAAACTCGAAAAAGTACAGTTTTGTACCTACCATAAATGTAGATGTTCGAGTGTAAACACTGCTGCAGTCATTACACTTGGGTTATCCTGCCGTCAAGCGGTTCCCCAGTCGGCCTGAGTTCCAAAGTCTTGGTCCGGCGTCAGTTGCTGTCACCTCCACCCTGACGTCAGTGGGACAGGGGTATATAAGATGCAGCCAACGCCATTTTCTTCAGTTTTTCTTGCCCCAGATGTCAGGTGCCTCCAAATAGGTAGGCAATTCAAATTGCTAATAAAACATACATAAGAAAAGCAAACAACAACTTTCAGTTACCAGCAAATACTCCCCATAGGTAGTAAAGGGTAGCAGGCATAGGTACGTACCAGCAAGGAAGAGAGGAAGGAGGGAGGGTAACCTGGACTGCAGCAGTGCTTACACTCGAACATCTACATTTATAGTAGGTACAAACCTGTACTATGTTCATCGTGTTACACTGCTGCAGTCATTACACTTGGGTGGAATCCTAAAGCTGAGGTAGGGAGGCTGGTTCTATAAGACATTAGGGGTGGCTATAAGGCCCTGCAGCACAGCAGTGGTGAAGCCAGCTCTGGATTTGGAGTATAAAGGCAAATGGTAATGCTTGGTGAAAGTATGCACAGAACTCCATGTTGCTGCTTCCAAAATCTCCTTGGTAGGCAGTTGAAGTGCCTGTTGCCCTGGTGGAGTGAGATCTAATGCTGTTAGGTACAGGTTTCCCATGGTGAGTATAGCAGAAACGTATACAATGTCCTATCCATTTTGAAATAGTCTGTTTTGAAATGGCTTTTCCCTGTGCTCCTGCAGCATATGCTACCAACAATTGCTCAGATTTTCTGAAAGCTTTGGTTTTGTCCAAGTAGAAGCGTAACTGCGAATGTCCAAAGAATGTAGTAGACTCTCCACTTTGTTCTGTGGTTTTGGATAAAAAGTTGGCAAGTGAACAGTTTGGTTTAGAGCCACACTTGATACCACCTTTGGCATAAACGTAGGGTTAGTTCTTAAAGACACCCTGTCCTGGTGGAAAATGAGGAAAGGTTCCACTGCCATTAGTGCCTGTAATTCTGAAACTCTTCGTGCTGATGTTATTGCCAGTAGCAGAGCAGTTTTCCAAGAGATGTATTTTAATTCTGCTGTGTTAGCTGGCTCAAAGGGAGGTAAAGTTAATTTTTCCAAAACAAAGTTGAGGTCCCAAGTTGGGGTAGATGCTCTACAGGGAGGTCTTAGGTTTTTAGCCCCTCTGAGGTACTGTTTGAGCAAAAGATTAGAGAAAATTGGTGGATCCGTGTTGTAATGAGCAGAAATGGCTGAGGCGTGGATCTTGATGGATGAGAAGGAGAGGCCCTTGTCCAGCATCTCAGTTAAATGTCAAAGCATCTCAGGAATGTTTGGGACAAGAGGGTCAAGGCTGTGCGCCTGGTTCCAGGCACAGAATCTCTTCCATTTATCCGAGTAGGCTTTCCTGGTGCAAGGCCTTCTGGCCTCCAGAATGACATCCATAACAGCTTTGGCGAGAGGCATTGCTTGCTTGCTTGACTAAGGAATTTTCCATGCAGCTAGGTTTAAGGTCTTTAGCTGGCTGTGAAGTATCTGATTGTTGTGCTGTGTCAGCAAATGTGGGATTTAAGGCAAAATCCAGGGTGGTTCTTGTGCTAAGTTCTTTAAGATTGGGTACCAGTGCTGGCGTGGCCAGTCTGCTGCAATCAGGATCATCTTTGGCTCTTCTTGCCTAGCTTTTATGAGTACCTTTGGAAGGAGAGGTAAAGGAGGGAAAGTGTATACTTGCAGGTTTTTCCAGCTGAATGAGAGGACATCTACTTTCCATGCTTGTGGATGTAACTCCTTGTGCAGAATTTCTGTAGCTGGCAGTTCATTGGGGATGCAAACAGATCTATGTCCGGGCTCCACCATTTTTGTGTTATCATTCTGAATATTTGTGGATTCAATTCCCATTCGTGGGGATCCATGATGTTTCTGCTTAGGTCGTCTGCCAGTGTGTTTTTCTCTCCTGGCAGGAATTGTGCTTGCAGATGAACTTGGTAGTCTAGAGCTGTGTTCCACAAAGTCATGGCTTGTTTGCAGAGGGGGTAGGAGTGTGTGCCCCCTTGCTTGTTTATGTACCACATAACTGTGGTGTTTTCTGTCTTTAGTAGTAGTTGTCCTGGATGCAGCAGGTCCTTGAAAGCTATAAGTGCATTTTGTACAGCTAGCATCTCTTTTTGATTGATGTGAAGATGCCTTTGCTCTGTGGGCCACTTGCCCTGAATACATTTTCCTGCCATGTGTGCTCCCCAGGCGTAATCCGATGCATCTGTTGTCAGTGTATGCCTGGCTGTGGGTTGAGGAAAAGGCTGTCCCTTGTTGAGGTGACAAGCATGAGCCCACCATCGAAACTCCTGTTGAAGGCAAGGAATTAGTGGTATAACTGTTTCCAAACTTTGACAGTGTTGAGACCATACACTCTTTAGGTACCATTGTAGTTTCCTCATATGCAGTCTGGCATATGGAATTAGTACTATGCAAGATGCCATGTAGCCCAAGGCCTGCAGAATTTTTCGTGCAGGGAGTTGGGTCTTTGTTGCCATCAATTGAAAGTATTGAGTCGGTTGTCCTTGCTTGTCTGGTGTGAGATAAGCCATCTGGGCCGTTGTGTTCAAGCTGGCACCCAGGAATATTATCTGTTGTGAGGGCACTAGTTTTAATTTCTTTTCATTTACTGTGTGTACCCCAGGCAACTTAACTTTTTTACGAACGCCAGATGCTTTAGAAGAATGTCCTTGCTCTCTGCTTGAATCAGGCAGTCGTCCAGGTATGGATAAATTTGAATTCCTTTTTGCCTGCAAAATGCAATTACTGGTGCCAGGCACTTTGTGAAGACCCTGGGCGCAGTAGATAAGCCAAAGGGCAGTGCAGAGAATTGATAGTGCATTGAACCAGCTAGAAATCTGAGATATCTTCTGCAGTTTTGTCTGATAGGGACATACAGGTATGCCTATTTGAGGTCCAAAGTCACGAGCCAAGCTTTCTTGCCCAGCATGGGAAGAAGCTGCTGTAGTGTCAACATTTTGAATTTCAGGACATCTAGGTAAGTGTTTAGAGAAGAAAGATCCAGAATGGGTCTCCAGGCTTTGTCCTTTCTGGGAACCAGAAAGAGTCTTGAGTAAAATCCTTGTCCTTGCTCCTAGGGTGGTACCTTTTGAAGAGCTCTCATGGCCATGAGTGCTGTAATTTGTTTTTGAGCATCTGCCCACTGATTGGGTGGCAGATTTGGCATTCCTTTTAACCTTGGCAGAGTGTGAAAGTGGAACCTGTAACCTTGAGATACAATGTTGAGAACCCATTTGTCTTTGGTGATGCAATGCCAATTGTGGTAGAAAAGTGCCAGTTTCCCTCCTAAGGGGGCTGCCAAGAGAGAGCTGCTTGGCAGCGGTAGTGGGACATCATTGAAGCTGCTTTTTATAAGGTTGTGGCCTGTCTTCCCCTTCTTTCTGGCCTGGTGTACCCCATTGTCGAGGCCTGTAAGGACCTTGTGCTTGACCTCTACCTCTTGGGCGTCTGTATCTGCCCCTTTGAGGTCTGTCTGTGACTGGAAAGGACCAATTCTTTGTTGGCCAATTTCTGCTAAAACGAGGAGGCTAAACCTGTAAGAAATCCTTCACCGTTTGCATAGATTTTGCCTTATCCTCCATCTTCTTTAATACCTCCTCTGCCTTAACTCCAAACAACACATCCCGCTGCAAAGGTGCAACCAATAATTTTGCCTTAACATGATCTGGTAACGTTATGTTCTTTTAACCAAGCATGCCTTCTAATGACAGAGCTTGTAACTGCTGCTCTACAGGAGACCTCTAAAGAATCAAAGCCACATTGCAAAGTACGTTTTCCCACTTGTTCAGCTGCATGCAATAAATCCTGCATTTCTTTAAAATTAGGAGGATCTGAATCTGGAAGCATTTTTTTCAACTGAGACATCAAAAATTGCTGATATTTTAGCATGTGAAACTGGCAATTTAAGACTCTCATTGCTAAAGTTGCAGACTGATATACTTTCTTTCCCCATCTGTCTAATGCGCTGGAATCTCTGTCAGAGGGAACTGGGTTTTTTGCTGATGAGGCCTTATAATCCTTTTGGGTCCCTGAGAAATAGTTTCAGGGTCAGCAACAGGGCTTTTATACAGAAATTTGTGAGAGTCAGGGATTCTGTAATATCTATCAGGTTTAACTGGGGCTGGAGGTAAGGAGTCAGGGTTTAAGCTGGATTCAGTGTACACATCATCCACAATATCCAACACTGGCGGAATAGCAAGGGGTCTGTGTTGAGGCAATAAAAGGAAGTCTCTGAGCCTTTTCTTGGATTCTGAGTAATCCTGGCCTTCCCAATGGAAATGCTCCCTCATGGTATGTAAGGTCTCCCCAAAGGAGTAGTCCTCAGGCGGAGAGGCTGATGGAATTGATTCCTCAGCATCAGAATCCTCATAAGGGGGTAAAGAATATCCTAGGTCTGAGGATGAATCTGAAGAAATGGACACCTGGATGGAAGATTCATAGTCTGCATCCTGTCTGGGCCGTTTATCTGGAGGGGGGTGGGACCCCCTGATCAGGGTGATTAGGTCTTCGGCCATTTTGAGCATTTGTTTTTTAGGCATGGAAGCCTGCCCTGGAGAATGCTGTATCTGTTTCTTCGTTTTTAAGGGGGCCTTGGACTTAGCAGAGGGTCTAATGGTTAATTGGGTAGGTCTGAAAACACCCTCTGAAGCTGTGGATTGCTCGGCTACTTCAGTTCCCTCTGAAGGGATAGTTTCGGTAGGCTGAAAACCTGGAGCGTCCGAAGGCCCAGCCAGCTCCACGTGGGAGTCAATGACAGTCTGTGGTTCTATGGAAGCAGTCGTCAGGGGCTGCGTAGGTGCCTCACTGAAAACTGGAGAGCCGCGACCGGCCTAGAAGAGGCTTCGTCGTCAGTTTTGGGCCTCAGATGCCTGTTCTTGTCTTTGCGCTTTTTATGTATTCTGGTCGTCGGAAGTCCCGACAGCATGGTGTAATTGAATTTTCTACCAAAATAATGTCGGACAAAATCAAACCGACGTTTAATAGTGCACTTGCTAAACCTAGCACAAAACCGACAACCAGTGACGTCGTGATCTGGGCCTAGGCATGGAATACAATAGGAGTGGAAATCCTTATGAGATATTTGCTTCCCACAAGAAATACAGTTATTAACTTTTACTGACATCGGACTGAGGCATGAAAAAGTTTCCCAACGGGGTACTTAGCTTTGTAGAAGACTTCGGTTCTGGATTCTGACTGAAAATCTCAGGAGTCGGCCGACCGGCACTTGCGAACTGCTTCGGGCACCATGCGGCAAGAAAGACTGGAGAAAATGGCGTCGGCTACATCTTATATACCCCTGTCGCACTGACGTCAGGGAGGAGGCGACAGCAACTGACGCTGGACCAAGACTTTGGAACTCAGGCCGAGTGGGGAACCGCCTGACGGCAGGATAACCCAAGTGTAATGACTGCAGCAGTGTAACACGAACATCGAAAATTTCCGGAGTCGACTGACCGGCATTTGCGAACTGCTTCTGGTTCGGGCACCGCACGGCAAGAAAGACTGATGTAATGGCATCGGCTGCATGCTTTATACCCCCCGACTACCTGACATCATGGAAGATGAGACGGCAACCGACGCAGTACCCAAGATTTTGATAATCAGGCAAACAGTGGGCTACCTGCAAGCAGATAACCCAAATGTAATGACTGCAACAGTGAAACACGAAGAGCATCCCGTTTGTCCTGAGTAACGAGTTCCCAGTTTTTTGCATGCAGGGCGAGCTTTCCTCCTAAGGGAAAAAAAACAGCAGCAACAAACCGACCAATGCTCCACAAAAAGAATAAATCCACGAACTTGCAAGCTAGTAATGCAAACATTTTATTCCATAAAGCACTTTTCGTCTGGCTGCATAGCTAGACTTCTTCAGATGCAATTAAATATTCAAAACGCAGTATATAACATGAACATCAGTCAGCTGATCCACCCTACTAATTAGAACAGCTGATCAACACCAACCAATGCATATACATACCCTCACAGCCCAAGCCAAACTGCCTTAAACACACATATGATGAATTATATCTACTAGATAAATTAATTAAAACCTACTAACATATTTATTAATTTAAATCATAATATATATCTATAAATATTCTAAAAACTTGTAAAATACTTAATATACTATATGAAAAGTATAGAAGTCAGAAACCATACATCTAAATGAGTTTCTGACTTTATGTACATACTCCAAAAACATGTAATTTAAACAAACTAAAAAGTACAGTTTTGTACCTACCATAAATGTAGATGTTCGAAGATCCACATTGCTGCAGTCTTTACACTTGGGTAGTCCGCTGTCCTCGGTCGGCCCGAATATCAAAGTACAAGGCTGACGTCGGTCAAGGCGCATTTGACTGACATCAGGACGTCAGGGTACAAATGCGCATGACCGACGTCATATCCTCAGTCTTTTCTTGCCCCAGATGTCAGAAGACCCTAAAAATAAAGGTCAAAACCAAAAGACAGCAAACAAACAACCAACCATCCTAGCAATAAAAATATGTACAATATATACAATATACACAATATACCTCATATTGACAACCCAACCCACACAACCGCCTCTAACTACAGAGGGGAAGGAGGGAGGGTAAACTGGACTGCAGCAATGTGGATCTTCGAACATCTACATTTATGGTAGGTACAAAACTGTACTATGTTCTTCATCTCACATTGCTGCAGTCCTTACACTTGGGTAGAATCCCAAAGCAGAGGTAAGGGAGGATGGCCAAACTATAAGGAAGCAGGAGCTGCCAAAATGCCCTGCAAAACAGCAGTGGCAAAACCAGCCCTGGATTTAGAGTAAAGTGGTAGGTGATAATGCCTAGAGAAAGTATGCACTGAACTCCAAGTAGCTGCCTCCAAAATATCCTTAGTTGCCACCCCCCTCAAAAAGCTGTCGAAGTGGCAGTAGCCCTAGTGGAATGAGGCCTAATCCCAGCTGGAATCTCCTTGCCATGATGGGAATAACAGAAAGCAATGCAAAACCCAATCCACTTAGAAATAGTTTGTTTTGACACAGGCTTGCCCTGAGAACTCAAAAAGTACAGTTTTGTACCTACCATAAATGTAGATGTTCGAGGATCCACATTACTGCAGTCCTAACCATTGGGTAGTCCGCTGTCCCAGTCGGCCCGAATACCAAAGTATATGGCTGACGTCAGTCAAGGCGCATTAGACTGACGTCAGGGTACTAATGCGCATGACCGACGTCATATCCTCAGTCTTTTCTTGCCCGGGATGTCAGAAGACCCTAAAAAGACAAGGCCAAAACCCAAAACACCAAACACTCCTGCACCAAAAATATGTACAATATATACAAAATTACAAGAGTATAACCTCACCCACACAACCACCCCTAAACACAGAGGGGAAGGAGGGAGGGTAAATTGGACTGCAGCAATGTGGATCCTCGAACATCTACATTTATGGTAGGTACAAAACTGTACTATGTTCTTCATTCCACATTGCTGCAGTCCTAACCATTGGGTAGAATCCCAAAGCAGAGGTAAGGGAGGCTGGCAAATCATAAGGAAGCAGGAGCTGTCAACATGCCTTGCAAAATAGCTGTGGCAAAACCAGCCCTAGATTTAGAGTAGAGAGGAAGGTGGTAATGCTTAGAGAAAGTATGCACTGAACTCCAAGTAGCTGCCTCCAAAATATCCTTAGTTGCCACCCCTTAGAAATGCTGTTGAAGTGGCAGTAGCCCTAGTGGAATGAGGCCTAATCCCAGCTGGAATCTCCTTGCCATGATGGGAATAACAAAATGCAATGCAAAACCCAATCCACTTAGAAATAGTTTGTTTTGACACAGGCTTGCCCTGAGAACTCAAAGCAAAAGAAACAAACAACTGCTGAGACTGCCTAAAATCCTTAGTCCTGCTTAAATAATAACGCAACTGCCTGTGTACATCTAAAGTGTGCAAAATCTTTTCCCCCTTATTTTGGGGATCTGCATAGAAAGTAGGCAAATGAATAGTTTGGTTTAAAGCCACACTAGAAACCACCTTAGGCATAAAAGAAGGATTAGTAGGTAATGATACCCTATCCTTATCCAAAATCAACAAACCCTGTACCGCCATAAGGCCCTCCCATTCAGACCGCCTTCTTGCAGAAGTAATGGCCAACAAAAAGCAGTCTTCCATGACAAGTATTTCAATTCAGCAGTAGCCATGAGGCTCAAAAGGTTGTAGAGTAAGTTTCTCCAACACAAAATTGAGATCCCAAGCAGGAGTAGGAGCTCTACGTGGGGGTCTTATATTCTTTGCCCCTCTAAGAAATTGCTTGAACAAAGGATGCGAAAACAATGGTGGGTCACAATCATAGTGAGCTGAAATTGCTGCAGCATGAATCTTAATGGAAGAGAAAGACAAACCTTTGTCCAATAACTCAGTAAGATATTGAAGAGCCACACTCAAATTAGGCTCAGAAATCTCCAAATTCTTTGCTGCACTCCAAAATAAAAATCTCTTCCATTTTTCTGCGTACACTTTCCTTGTACTAGGCCCTCTGGCTTCCATAATCACATTTAAAACTTGTTGAGGAAGTTGAGACCTGCTGTGTTTCAAAACAGAATATGCCAGGCTGTTAGATGAAGAGAGTGAAGCTTGACATTGAGCAGGTGACCGTCCCTCTGAGACAACAGGTGTGGAATCAAAGGTAAAGGCCATGGAGGCTTCCTTACCAGACTCCTCAGTAATGGGTACCAGTGTTGCCGAGGCCAATCTGGAGCTATTAAAATCATCCTTGGCTTGTCTTGTCTGACCTTTAGGAGCACCTTTGGGAGAAGAGGCAGAGGTGGAAAGGCATACACATGAAGATTTTTCCAACTGAAAGAAAGAGCATCCACTTTCCAAGCTGTGTGATGAAACCTCTTTGTGCAAAACTTTGGCAGCTGGTGGTTTAGTGGAGAAGCGAACAGATCTATGTCTGGAGTTCCCCATGACACTGTCAATTTCGAAATACATGAAGATCCAGTTTCCACTCGTGGGGATCCATGATTTGTCTGCTTAACACATCTGCTAAGGAGTTCTGTGCTCGGCAGAAACCTTGCCTGAAGAGTTAGTTGCAAGCTGAGCGCAGTCTCCCATAAAATCATTGCTTGCCTGCACAACGGGTAAGAATGTGTTCCCCTTGTTTGTTGATGTACCACATGACAGTTGTGTTGTCTGTTAGAATCAACACCTGCCCTGGAAGAAGTAACTCCTTGAAAGCCATTAATGCAAACTGGACTGCTAACATCTCCTTCATGTTGATATGTAGATGCTGTAGTCTGGCAGGCCACTTGTCTTGTATCCACTTTCCATTTAGATGAGCTCCCCAAGCAATGTCTGAGGCATCTGTCGTTAGAATCTGACTCGCCTCTGGCCGGGTCACAGAGAGTCCCTTGTTTAGGTGACATTCCTGAGCCCACCACAAAAATTCCTGTTGAATGCAAGGTATTATTTGAATGACAGTGTCCAAATCCTGGCAGTGCTGTGTCCATACATTTTGAGATACCATTGCAGCTTCCTCATATGCAGTTTGGCATTGGGAAGCACCAGAATACAAGATGCCATGAACCCTAAGGCTTGAAGGACTGTCCTTGCAGTCAGCCCGGACTGAAGAGATAGTTGATGGAAGTAAATGGAAAGATTCTTTTGTTTGTCCGGGGTTAAAAGGCCATCTGGGCTGCTGTATTCAGTCTCACACCCAGAAAGCACATGTCTTGAGAGGGTACTAGACTGGACTTTATTTCGTTCACAGAATACCCTAGGCATCTTAGCACTGCTATCACATATTCCAAATGCTGTAAAGGTCTTCCTTTTCTTGAGCCAGAATCAGGCAGTCGTCCAAGTAAGGATAGATTTGAATTCCTTTTAGCCTGAAGTAAGCTATCACTGGAGCCAGAACCTTTGTGAATACTCTGGGCAGTAGATAAGCCAAAGGGCAATGCAGAGAACTGATAATGGGAATTTCCAGCTCGAAAACGCAGATACTTCCTGCAACTTAGTCTGATAGGCACATGAAGGTAAGCCTCCTTGAGATCTAAAGTTACCATCCAGTGATCTTTGCCCAGCAGAGGTAAAAGCTGTTGTAACGTCAACATTTTGAACTTGGGAATGTCCAGATAAGTGTTGAGGATAGATAAATCCAAAATTGGTCTCCACGTGTCCCCTTCCTTGGGTACTAGGAACAGGCGAGAAAAAAATCCTAGCCCCCTTTCTGGCACAGGACGCGGGTGAATGGCCCCTATTTGGAGTAACAGAGAAATTTGCTTGTGAGCCTCTTTCCTTTGTAGAGGAGGAATGTCTGGCATGCCTTTGAAAGGAGGCAAGGTATGGAAATAAAACCTGTAACCGTGGTGAATGATATCCAAAACCCATCTGTCTTGGGTAATTAAGTCCCAATTTTCTTTGAAAAGAGCCAGCCTTCCTCCCAAAGGTGCTGCCAGACGAGAATGTACTGGCAGCTGAAAAGGCAGGTCATTGGGTCTGTTTACGAAAGGACTGACCCCTGCCCTCACCAGAAGTCTGAGCAGGTGAACTCCCTGTTCTAGGCCTAAAAGAACCTTGAGCTCTGCCCCTACCACGTCTAGACCTACCCCTAGACTGGGAATCATAAGCAGGATATGTCCATCCCTTAGTAGGCCAATTTCTACTAAACTTCGGAGGCTGCACCTGCAAAAAGCACAGCATCAAAACCACATTGCAATGAATGCTTACCCACCTGTTCAGACACATGAACTAAATCCTGCAACTCTTTACACTCAATACCTTCCGCCAGAGCATCCACCTTAGACTTCAATTGTGAAAGGAGATAATTTTGATAGTTTAACATGTGAAACTGGCAATTCAACGCCCTCATGGCTAAAGTGGAAGAAGTATACACTTTCTTTCCCCATCTATCCAAAGCCCTCGCCTCTTTATCAGGAGGAACAGGATTTTTAACAACAGAAGCCTTAACACCTTTAGGCCCCTGAGAGACAGTTTCCGGGTCTGCCCTAGGACTCTTAAAAAGATACTTATGAGCTTCAGGCACCCTATAGTACCTATCCGGTTTAACTGGGGCAGGAGGCAAAGAATCAGGGTTCAGGAAGCCTCTGCAAAACATCTTCCACCACATTCAGAACAGGAGGTATAGCTAAAGGCCTATGCTGGGGTAAAACAAGAATTCCCTAAGCCTCTTCCTGGAATCAGAGAAATCTTGACCTTCCCATTTAAAATGCTCCTCATGGAATGCAGAGTCTCTGAAAAGAAAAATCCTCAGGAGGAGAAGCTGAAGGAGTAGAATCATCCACATCAGAATCAGAATAAGGAGGATACTCCTGCAAGTCTTCAGCCGAAGACTCAGAAGCCTCGAACACTGCTCAAAACTCTCAAACTCAGGCTCCACCCTAGGCCTCTTATCAGGAGGGGGCATAGAACCTCTAATCATAGTAATCAAATCCTCTGCCATTTTAAGCATATGTTTCTTAGGCAAAGATCCTGAAGAGCTAGGAGAAACCCCCACTGAAGTTAAACCTGGCCTGCCTCTCAAAGAAGCCTTGGAAACAGAAGGCGAGGCTCTAACCACCTTAGGAAGAGAGGGAAGAACAGCCACCTGAGAAGCCCCTTCAGCCTGGCCTACCTCCTGAGAGGACACATCCTGTAACAGTAAAGTCTCTCCCTGAGACTCCAAAGAAACTCCTGGCAAAACCTCCGGCTCCACTGAGCCTTCTAAAGAACCGGCGTCCGGGACTGCCGGTTCTTCCACTCTAGGCTTTGCTGCTTTGTCCTTGCGCTTTTTGGACGAAGCGGCCGGAGCATCCGACGGCATTTTATAATTACAACGCTTCCCAAAACTAACCTGGCACAGTCTAACCTTCTCTTAATAGTGCGTTTGTTAAATCTAGCACAAGAGCGCATCCAACAACGTCGTGCTCAGGCCCTAAACAAGGTATACACAAGGTATGGTAATCCCTATGAGGTATCTGTTTCCCACAAGAAATACAGTTATTCACTTTTTCTGACATCCGGTTAAATACTGAGGCAAGAAAAACCAAAATATTCCCCAACGGGGTACTTAGCCAACTTTGATTCGGTCTGAAACTCCGACTTCAGAAAATTTCAGAACGCCAACCTGCACTCGCAAAACTGCTTCTGCATCGGACCATGCGGCAAAAAAGACTGAGGATATGACGTCGGTCATGCGCATTAGTACCCTGACGTCCTGACGTCAGTCTAATGCGCCTTGACCGACGTCAGCCATATACTTTGGTATTCGGGCCGACTGGGACAGCGGACTACCCAATGGTTAGGACTGCAGCAATGTGGAATGAAGAACATCAAAAGAAACAAATAACTGCTGAGACTGCCTGAACCCTTTAGTTCTGTCCAAATAATATCACAACTGCCTGTGTACATCTAAAGTGTGCAAAATCTTTTCCCCTTTATTTTGAGGATTTGCATAAAAAGTAGGCAAATGAATAGTTTGGTTTAAAGCCACACTAGAAACCACTTTAGGCATAAAGGAAGGATTAGTACGTAAAGATACCCTATCCTTATGGAAAATTAAGAAAGGCTCAACCGCCATAAGGGCCTGCAACTCAGAAACCCTTCTTGCAGAGGTAATCGCCAACAAAAAAGGAGTCTTCCATGATAAAAACTTTAATTCAGTAGTAGCTGCAGGCTCAAAAGGTTGTAGAGTGAGTTTCTCCAACACAAAATTGAGATCCCAAGCAGGAGTAGGAGCTCTTCGTGGGGGTCTTATATTCTTTGCCCCTCTAAGAAATTGCTTGAACAAAGGATGAGAAAACAATGGTGGGTCACAATCATAGTGAGCCGAAATTGCTGCAGCATGAACCTTAATAGAAGAGAAGGACAAACCTTTGTCCAGTAACTCAGTAAGATATTGAAGAGCCACACTTAAATTAGGCCCAGAAACATCAAAATCCTTTGCTGCACTCCAAAATAAAAATCTCTTCCATTTATCTGCGTACACTTTCCTTGTACTAGGCCTTCTAGCTTCCAAAATAACATTCAAAACTTGCTGTGGAAGTGGAGGCCCACTATGGTTCAAAACAGAATATGCCAGGCTGTTAGGTGCAGAGAGTGAAGCTTGACATTGAGCAAATGACTGTCCTCCTGAGACAACAGGTGTGGAATCGAAGGCAAAGGCCATGGAGGCTTCCGTACCAGGCTTCTCAGTAATGGGTACCAATGCTGTCGAGGCCAATCTGGAGCTATCAAAATCATCCTTGGCTTGTCTTGTCTGGCCTTTAGTAGTACCTTTGGGAGGAGAGGCAGAGGCGGAAAGGCATACACATGAAGATTGCTCCAATTGAAGGAAAGAGCATCCACTTTCCAAGCTGTGGGATGAAACCTTTTGTGCAAAACTTTGGCAGCTGGTGGTTTAGTGGAGAAGCGAACAGATCTATGTCTGGAGTTCCCCATGACACTGTCAATTTCTGAAATACATGAGGATCCAATGTCCACTCGTGGGAATCCATAATTGTCCTGCTCAACACATCTGCTAAGGAGTTCTGTGCTCCCGGCAGAAACCTTGCCTAAAGATTGAGCTGTAAACTGAGAGCAGTCTCCCACAAAATCATTGCTTGCCTGCATAGAGGATAAGAATGTGTTCCCCTTGCTTGTTGATGTACCACATGACAGTTGTGTTGTCTGTTAGAATCAACACCTGCCCTGGAAGAAGTAAATCCTTGAAAGCTATTAATGCAAACTGGACTGCTAACATCTCCTTCAAATTGATATGTAGATGTTGTAGTCTGGCAGGCCACTTGTCTTGTATCCACTTTCCATTTAGATGAGCTCCCCAAGCTTTGTCTGAGGCATCTGTCGTTAAAACCTGACTCGCCTCTGGCCGGGTCACAGAGAGTCCCTTGTTTAGGTGACATTCCTGAGCCCACCACAAAAATTCCTTTTGAATGCAAGGTATTATTTGAATGACAGTGTCCAGATCGTGGCAGTGCTGTGTCCATACATTTTTGAGATACCATTGTAGCTTCCTCATATGCAGTTTGGCATTGGGAAGCACCAGAATACAAGATGCCATGAACCCTAAGGCTTGAAGGACTGTCCTTGCAGTCAGCCCGGACTGATGAGATAGCTGATGGAAGTAAAGGGAAAGATTCTTTTGTTTGTCCGGGGTCAAAAAGGCCATCTGGGATGCTGTATTCAGTCTTACACCCAGAAAGCACATGTCCTGAGAGGGTACTAGACTGGACTTTATTTCGTTCACAGAATACCCCAGGCATCTTAGCACTGCTATCACATATTCCAAATGATGAAGAAGCTCGTCCCTTCCTTGAGCCAGAATCAGGCAATCGTCCAAATAAGGATAGATCTGTATTCCTTTTAGCCTGAGGAAAGCTATCACTGGAGCCAGAACTTTCGTGAACACTCTGGGCGCAGTGGATAAGCCAAAGGGCAATGCAGAGAACTGATAGTGAGAAGTCCCAGCTCGAAAACGCAGATACTTCCTGCAACTTAGTCTGATAGGAACATGAAGGTAAGCCTCCTTGAGATCCAAAGTTACCATCCAATGATCTTTGCCCAGCAGAGGTAAAAGCTGCTGTAACGTCAACATTTTGAACTTGGGAATGTCCAGATAAGTGTTGAGGATAGATAAATCCAAAATTGGTCTCCACGTGTTCCCCTTCTTTGGTACTAGGAACAGGCGAGAATAAAATCCTAGGCCCACTTCTGTCATAGGGACCGGCTGTATGGCCCCTATTTGGAGTAACAGAGAAATTTGCTTGTGAGCCTCTATTCTTTGTTGAGGAGGAACGTCTGGCATGCCTTTGAAAGGAGGCAAGGTATGGAAATAAAACCTGTAACCGTGGTGTATGATATCCAATACCCAACTGTCTTGGGTAATTAATCTCCAATTTTCTTTGAAAAGTGCCAACCTTCCTCCCAAAGGTGCTGCCAAACGGGAAGGCTCTGGCAGCTGAAAAGGTATGTCATTGGGTCTGTTTACGAAAGGACTGACCCCTGCCCTCACCCGAAGACTGTGCAGGAGAACTCCCTGTTCTAGGCCTGAAAGAGCCCTGAGCTCTGCCCCTACCACGTCTAGATCTACCCCTAGACTGGGAATCATAAGAAGGATACGTCCACCCCTTAGTAGGCCAATTTCTACTAAACTTTGGAGGCTGAACCTGCAAAAAATCTTTAACAGTCTGCATAGACTTAGCCTTGTCTTCCATTTTCTTTAAAACTGCCTCAACAGGAGAACCAAACAACACATCAGATTGTAAAGGAGCATCTAAAATCCTTGTTTTAACATGGTCAGATAAATTTTGATCCCTCAGCCAGGCGTGCCTGCGAAGAACTGACCCAGTGGCAGCCACCCTAGACGAGGCCTGTACAGCATCAAAACCACATTGCAAAGAATGCTTACCCACCTGTTCAGAAACATGTACTAAATCTTGCAACTCTTTACAATCAATACCTTCTGCCAGAGCATCAACCTTAGACTTCAATTGTGAAAGGAGATAGTTTTGGTATTTCAACATGTGAAACTGGCAATTCAAAGCCCTCATAGCTAGAGTGGAAGAAGTATAAACTTTCTTTCCCCATCTATCCAAGGCTCTGGCCTCTTTATCTGCAGGAACCGGATTCTTGACAACAGAAGCCTTAACACCTTTAGGCCCCTGGCTAACAGTTTCTGGGTCTGCCCTAGGACTCTTAAAAAGATACTTATGAGCTTCAGGCACCCTGTAATACCTATCCGATTTAACAGGAGCAGGAGGCAAAGAATCAGGATTAAGAGAAGCCTCTGTAAAAACATCTTCCACTACATCCAAAACAGGAGGTATAGCCAAAGGCCTATGCTGGGGTAAAAAAAAATTCCCTAAGCCTTTTCCTGGAATCAGAGAAGTCCTGACCTTCCCACTTAAAATGCTCCCTCATGGAATGAAGAGTTTCTGAAAAGAAAAATCCTCAGGAGGAGAAGCAGAAGGAGTAGAATCATCCACATCAGAATCAGAATAAGGAGAGTACTCCTGCAAGTCTTCAGCCGAAGACTCTGAAACATCCGAAGCCTGCTCAAAACTCCCTAGCTCAGGCTCCACCCTAGGTCTCTTATCAGGAGGGGGCAAAGAAACGCTAATCAAAGTAATCAAATCTTCTGCCATTTTAAGCATATGCTTCTTGGGCACAGTACCTGAAGAACTAGGGGTGACACCAACTGAAGCTAAACCTGGCCTGCCTCTGGGAGAAGCCTTGGAAACAGAAGGAGAGGGCCTAACCACCCTAGGCAGGGAGGGGAGTATAGTAACCTGAGAAGCCCCATCAGCCTGACCTGCCTCCTGAGAGGCCACATCCTGCAATAACAAAGTCTCTCCCTGGGATCCCAAAGAAACCTCCGGTGGAACCACCGGCTCCACCGACACCTCCAAAGAACCGGCGTCCGGTACTGACGGTTCTTCTAGCCTAGGCTTAACTGCTTTGTCCTTGCGCTTCTTCGAAGAAGCGGGCGTCGGAGCATCCGACGGCATTTTATAATTGCACCGCTTCCCGAAGACTAACCTGGCACAATCTAATCTTCTCTTTATAGTGCGCTTATTGAATCTAGCACAAGAGCGACACCCAACAACGTTGTGCTCAGGCCCTAAACAAGGAATACACAAAGTATGATACTCTCTATGCGGTATCTGTTTCCCACAAGAAATACAATTATTCACTTTTTCTGACATCCGGTAAACCACTGAGGCAAGAAAAAACTAAAATATTCCCCAACGGGGTACTTAGCCAACTTTGACTCGGTCTGAAACTCCGAAATCGAACAATTTCAGAACGCCAACCGGCACTTGCAACGGTGCTTCTGCATCGGACCATGCGGCAAAAAAGACTGAGGATATGACGTCGGTCATGCGCATTTGTACCCTGACGTCCTGATGTCAGTCAAATGCGCCTTGACCGACGTCAGCCTTATACTTTGATATTCGGGCCGACCGAGGACAGCGGACTACTCAAGTGTAAGGACTGCAGCAATGTGAGATGAAGAACATCAGTTAAACTAATGATGCACAACTCATACATCTCTCTTACTGGGACAACTCTATTTAGTAAAATAATATAATATAATATGCATAACATGTAAAATTCATAAAATGTTTGCTATGTAGAATAACATACATTTCTGCCCTAACAGGTTTTTTAAAAAAACTGCTTTAAAAATATATAGCTGTGATTATCTTAAAAGACTTTTCAGTTTTAAAATACATTTGATAGAATACATCTCATTAAGACCTGGATAGAGACATGCAAACGTACGTAGTTGCCAAAACAATTCCATTTTTTCAAGTAACAAATGTACTGGGCCACCTCTAGCATCTGAGGTTACACATTCTATAGCTCTAAACATAAAACCATGATTAGGAAAAGAGTGAGTGGGTCTAGCTGGGGCATTGTCTAGTTTGTTATTTCTAATGCTATACAAATGCTCATATACTCTGTCCCTCAACCTTCTATCAGTCTTTCCGATATAGAAATCAGGGCAGCTGTGAGACTTAGCAAGACAGACCACTCCTTTTGTATTACAATCAAACCTGTGTTTAGTAGTATATCTAACCCCTCTGATAGAGAAGTGTGTCCCTACCTGTATGTATCTACAATATGGGCACATACGACATTTATACATGCCCCCATGTTTTGTACTAAAATTAATAGGTTTATGAGTTTCTAATAGGTTATTCAAATTCCTACCTTTCTTAAAGACTACCTTAGGAAAATCATGTAGTTCTTTAACAGTAGGTAGGTCTGTTTTTATAAATTTCCAATTCTTTCGTATTATGTTTACAAAATCGTAGCTATCCATATAAAATGTGAGAATAAGACTACATGGGTCCACAGGTTTACTAGGTAGCTCATCCAATAAAGTGCCCTCCTTGGGCAATAACACTATCTAAACCTATGTTAGAGGGTTTAGGGACTAGAATAGGTCTATAAGTACCTACAATTCTCTTTTTTATTACTTCTTGACTTATTTCATCCAATAATACATCCAGATAGCCCCTCTTTTTAAACATTTCTACTAGTTTGTTACATTCCTCCAAAAAGTCCTGTTCATCTGAGACCATTCGGGCCGCCCTTACTAATTGTCCTTTTACTACGGAATGCTTTTGAAATGATGGGTGGCAACTACTATAATGAAGGAATGTGTTGGAATAAGTTTCCTTTCTAAATATACTTGCTTTCCAACATTTGTTTATCCTGTCCTTTCTTAAATCTATATCAAGGTGAGATATTCTATCACTGTTAAACACTGAGTAAATTTTAAAAAGTCAGTAGTGTTATTCAACTGGTTAACCAAGGACAAGGCTTCATTTTCGTTTCCTTTGAATAAAATAAACATATCATCTAGGAAGCAAGTGTAAAAACTAATCGGTTCCATAATGTGGGTCACTCCAAAAATGTGTTCCTGTTCCCAAAATGCCATAACTAGGTTGGCAAAACTGCTACCACAGGGGGAGCCCATAGCAACCTCTATCTTTTGTAAAAAGTATCTGTTGTTGAAAGTAATAAAGTTGTTGGACAAAATGTCCAACAACTTTTACTTCGCTTTGGGGGGCCCCCATCCTGTGTAGCAGTAAGCCTACCCATTTTATACCTTCATTGTGTGGGATGGAAGAATATAAGTCCCTTGCATCAATTGTAAGGAAATTAAAATCATCCCTGTATTCTAAGTTGTTCAAGCTGGCCAAAAAGGTCCAGGAATCCTTACAAATTTGACTTTGTTGGGTTACATATTTTTTAAGCATATGGTCAATAAATTTTGAGCAAGCATAAGTAATGCTGGCTCTAGCATCCACTAATGGTCTCATAGGGGGGTTAGTGATAGACTTGTGAATCTTTGGAACTCCAAAGATAGTAGGTATTCTTGGTGCTGGTGTGTCAAGAAAATTAGCAATTCCTACATCTATCCTTGCTTCAATAAACAACTCATCAAAAATAGAATGAATTCTAGCATAAGCTATGGTTAGCTCATTTTTAGATACTTCAGTGTATGTTTCACTTGCTAAAATTTCTTCCATTTTCTTAATATATTCATCCAAGTCTAGTATCACTAACCCCCCCCCCTCCCCCCCTTGTCCGGTTTTATTGTTCTCACTCGGGCTTGCTGAAGCACAGATAAAGCTTCCTTTTCTTCTCTAGTTATGTTGAATTTCAAAGTACAACTTTTTTTATTTTTATTGTTATTTTTGTTTGAAGTTACTTGGTTAAAAAATCTAATATACACACTTTCTCAAACAAAGCTATAGTAGGTTGTAATTGAGGGCAGAAAGTACTAGATACATAAAATGGTGTTACTGTTAAGTTTTCTTGTAAACAGTTTAAAATCTGTAATTAATTCTGCTACGTTAGTTTTTACTGTGTGGACAAAAGTAAGTCCTTTTGCTAGCAAATCAGCCTGCACCAAATACACTTTAAATTCAGAATAATTAAAAATATTAAAGTCACCTTGCGTGTTACACACTACTTTGTGTTTTAATCCATTTAGTTCTGAAGTCTGACTTTCCAGTCCTTCACTCTCTATTGTTTCTGATGTGAACTGCAGTAAACTTTCGGGGCTCCCAGTCTCAGGTTGTAGCCTGAGGCAGGATGCTGAAAATTTTCTGCATTGTTTGGACCATGCTGTTGGCCCACAAAGTTAGTCCTCCTTCTATAAGCTCCTCCGCTGTTCGTGTTATTATTGCTAGTGTTATTATTAGAAGCATTGCTCTTCTTTTTAGTGGATACATATGTCCAAACTTCTTCACTCCGATCCGATCCCTGAACAGGTAGAGCCGTTTGGTTCACACCTACTGCTGCAGTAACTTTCTGAATGCCCAAATTTTTCTGTATACCAGATTGTGACAATGGTGGTGCAGGGTAGGCAAAACCTTTTGCATACGCTTCTCTGTCCCGGTTTAATTTTTTAAGCTTTGTGCTTTTTAGCTTCTCTATATACTGGTCAATACTCGTGAATGACCATTCATAGTCGTATTTGTATCTATGAAAGTCACCATCCTTCTTAATTTCTTCATCTATAACACAAGTTTCTTGTAGTAAACCATCCGCCATGATTTGGTAATACTTACTAATTAACCCTATAAGTTCAATTCCATGGTTGTTAAACATTTTAATCAAGTCTTTGTGAAAGTCTGAACTGCCTATAAGGCCAGTGGGGTACTGCCAAACACGGAGACCCTTAGGTACTATACCCTCACCGACACATTCTTTAAAATAGGCAAGTTCTAACTGAAGTTTTTTTTATATTTAAGCAATTTTGTATCCAACTGCTTTAGTTTGTCAGTGATATTCTCTGTTCGCATGTTTTCTGTGGCCGAATCACCCAAAGTTTCACTAGTAGAAGTTTGCTGTAATGACGGTAACCGTTCAAACCAGGAGTTCAAACTAGTGGGTGGGGATTCCATAAGTCTCAACGGTTCTTGTACTAAAATGTTATCATGGTGAATGTCATTAAAAATTCCCCGAAGGTGTAGCATGAATAGTCAAATTTATACATCGGAAAGACTGATCTTTCCGATATATAAATTTAACTATTCATGCTACAGGTGGTGGTGCTTCGGTAGCGTTGTCGCCTCACAATAAGACGCTGTCCGGTTCGATTCTCAGCTACAGCGTCTTCTCCATGGAGACATGCGTGAATGGGCGTACCTTCGTTGAAGGTTGTGTGTCAGGGGCTGGTAACTCGGCACGGAAAAATAAACTACCAATCATTAGCGGACCGGAGTTCCGCTGTGGCGACCCCTAACCGTGAAAAGCCGAAAGGCACAAACAATATATCGGAAAGACTGATAGAAGGTTGAGGGACAGAGTATATGAACATTTGTACAGCATTAGAAATAACAAACTAGACAATGCCCTAGTTAGACACACACACACTTTTCCTAATCATGGTTTTATGTTTAGAGCTATAGAATGTGTAACCTCAGATGCTAGAGGTGGTCCAGTACATTTGTTACTTGGAAAAATGGAATTGTTTTGGCAACTACGTACGTTTGCATGTTTCTATCCAGGTCTTAATGAGATGTATTCTATCAAATGTATTTTAAAACTGAAGAGTCTTAAGATAATCACAGCTATATATATGTTTAAAGCAGTTTTTTTAAAATAACTTTTAGGGCAGAAATGTATATTATTCTACATAGCAAACATTTTATGAATTTTACATGTTATGCATATTATATTATATTATTTTACTAAATAAAGTTGTCCCAGTAGGAGAGATGTATGAGTTATGCATCTTTAGTTTAACTGTTTTAGTTTGTTTAAATTCCACGTTTTTTGGAGTATGTACATAATTAAAGTCAGAGACCCATTTAGATGTATGGTTTCTGACTTCTATACTTTTCATATAGTATATTAAGTATTTTACAAGTTTTTAGAATGTTTTTAGAATATTTATAGATATATAAATTATGATTTAAATTAATAAATATGTTAGCAGGTTTTAATTAATTTGTCTAGTACATATAATTTATGGTATGCATGTTTAAGGCATTTTGGCTTAGCTGTGAGGGTATGTATATGCATTGGTTGGTGTTGATCAGCTGTTCTAATTAGTAGGGCGGATCAGCTGACTGATGTTCATGTTATATACTGTGTTTTGAATATTTAAATGCATCTGAAGAAGTCTAGCTATCCAGCCAGACGAAAAGCGCTTTATGGAATAAAAAGTTTGCATTACTAGCTTGCAAGTTCGTGGATTTATTATTTTTCCTCCTAAGGGAGCAGGTAGTTGAGCAGGGCTTGGAAGGGTTAAGGTTAAGTCATTGTGCCATTTTTCCATGGAGGGGTGGCTTCCTACCCCCTGCTTTGGAAGTGGGAGCCCCCCCAACTGCTTAGATCTGTGCATAGCCTGAGACTGTAGCCTAGATGGTCTGCTGTTCCTGGGTTTGGACTGAGAAGACCTGGAAGGGACTGGAAAGGACCAGTTCTTTGAAGGCCAATGCCTACTGAATCTGGGAGGCTGTACTTGTAGGAAATCTTCAACAGTTTGCATAGATTTAGCTTTTTCCTCCATCCTTTTGAGGACGACTTCTGCTTTGTTGCCAAAAAGGCGATCCTGGTTTAAGGGAGCATCCAGTAATTTAGCTTTAACATGATCTGGCAAGTTTTGTTCCCTAAGCCAAGCATGCCTTCTAAGTACAGACCCGGTGACAGCAGCCCTGCAAGATGCTTCTAAAGCATCAAAACCACATTGCAAAGTATGTTTACAAACTTGTTCTGCAGAATGCATTAAATCTTGCAATTGTGTTCTGCACAGTCAGGAATCATCATTTTCTGTTTAAGTAGTCCCATAATATGCTGCTGATACTTTAACATATGAAACTGGCAATTTAAAGCCCTAATGGCCAAAGTAGCAGAAGTGTATGCCTTCTTACCCCATCTGTCTAAGGCTCTAGAATCTCTATCAGAAGGGGTAGGATTTTTGGCAGCAATAGCCTTAATGCCTTTTGGTCCTTAGGAAATGGTCTCTGGATCCGCAGAAGGATTCTTTAAGAGGAACTTGTGGGAGTCAGGTGCTCTGTAGTACCTATCAGGTTTTCTGGGAGCTGGAGGTAAAGTGTCAGGGGTAAGGCTAGATTCCAAGAAAGCATCATCTACAATGTCCAGAACAGGAGGGATAGCTAATGACCTGTGCTGAGGAAGGAGTAAGAACCTGGTAATCAGAAGGAGCAGAAATATCAGATTCCTGATCAAAAGAATCAGAAAGAAATTCAGTTCTAGGTTTCTTAGAGGGGAAGGCTGGTTTCCCCTAATTAAGGTAATAAGGTCTTCAGGCATTGTAAGCATTTGTTTTTGAGGCATATGCAATTTTGTCGTCAGTTTTCTAGGCGTAGTGCAAGTTTTTGGCCTGAGGGATTCGGAACTTCTGGGTGGAAATGATGGCGTTGGTTTAATATGAATGTCTGTAGGCCTGAATACACCCACAGAAGCCGGTGCCTGCACAGCGGCTCCGGACCCATCCAAAGTAGAGACCTCCGCAGGTTCCATAGTTGAAGAAGCATCTTGCGGCATACCGGACTCCGAACGGGTCTCAGTAGAGGCCTGCAAATCTGAAGTAGCAGGTATCAGGGGCTGTGAAAGCACCTCACTGAGTACCGGCGGACTGGTGACTAGCTTAGCGGAAGAGTTATCGGCAGTTTTGGACCTATGCCCTCTGTCTCTGTCTTTATCCTTACGTTTCTTCGGAAGATTGGTAGTCGGATGGCTTAACGAAGCCATTTCGGAATACTGAGATCGAGTATGAAAGTAATTAGCTGAAAAAATAGCCAGACGATGAATAGTTCGGGGGTTGAACAAGGCACAAAACCGACAGTGAGGAACGTCGTGGTCTGGGCTTAAACAGGGGATGCAGTAAGAATGAAAATCTCTATGAGATATTTGCTTTCCACAGGAAGACAATTGTTAACATTTACGGACATCGGTTGGAAGAAGAAAAAGGATCCCCAATAGGGTACTTATCTTTTTTTAAGACTTCGGGTCTGAAACTCGAAAACGAAAATTTCAGGAGACGGCCGACCGGCACTTGTGAACTGACTCTGCTTCGGGCACCGCACAGCAATAAAGACTGATGTAGTGGCGTTGGCTGCATGTTTTATTTATTTATTTTATTTTACATTTGTTGACCGGGATAGTCTAACTGGATTTATGTCCATTTTCCGTAGCGTCCCGGGGAGATAAGCTCCAAGAGATTACTAGACTAACATACAGGTACTAGTTGTTATACAGTTAAATACTACAAATTTTAAACAGTTCAGGAATCTTCACAGTTTATACAAAAAACATGTTACAAGCATTAGATAAGACATTTTAGACTTTATGTACAAGACTTCATTAGTAACTAGAAAGTAATTGTTAAACAAATACATACTTCAAGTTTCAACAGTTCAGCAATGCTCACAGTTTAAACAATACTTGTTGCATGCCTTAGGTAGGATGCTTTAGAATTATATGCAGAAGGATGTAACTAGGTGTTTTAAATTATCTCTATTAGGATAAGATATGTTTTTGCCTAGGATAGGCCTTGATCTAAAAAAAGACACAAAGCAGGAATTAGGTCTTAAGAGAGGGTATTTGGGATATAGTATGAGATTAGTCTGGATTTGTACAGGGACATAACCAATGGGTTTTAAGATAGAGTTTCAGATTGTGTTTAAAAAGTGTAAATGAAGACAGTGATGTAAGTTCATGGGGGAGTTGGTTCCAATACTTTCCAACTGCATTTGAGAACAGAGCATCTCCTGCCATGTTATTAGATTTACATGTTGATACAAGTAGTTTATTAGATGAGTGTAAAGTTGAGAGGTTCTTATATTGGGTAATGAGACTAGCAAGTATTGGGGTATTGGTAGGTTGGAAAAGGGTTTTGTGCGCAATGGTGAGTTGTTTAAAGGGAATCTGATTCAGAAGCTCTAACCACCCTAATTGTTTCAGATTATGGCAGTGATGGGTCCCAAAGGAGGAAGCAGTAGCAAATCTGGCAATGCTATTGTAAGCATTGGCTAGCTTGTTAAGGTTACTTTTTGACAAGTTAGTATATACGGAAGAAGCATAGAGAAGTGTGGAGATAAGGTGGGAATAGGCAATAGTGGTTCTGGCTAATGGGGAGAGAAAGGGTTTTATCCTATAGAGGGAGCCTAGTTTCCTGTTGACAGTTTTTATGGTATTGTTGATATGGGTTTCAAAGTTCAGGTTGTTATCAATGGTTACCCCCTAGGAGTTTACTTGTTGGATCGATAGATATGAGTGTACCATTATTGGATAAGACTGAAAAGTTCACTGGGAGTGATTTACGGCTAGGAGTGAAGAGAAGGAGTTTGTTTTTTTGGGGTTCAAGAGGAGGCAGCATTGTAGAAACCAATTTTCTGTTTTATTGAACATTGCCCGAGTTAGAGTCTGTAGTTGTGATTGAGATTTAGCTGAGCAGATTATTGTCGAATCATCTGCGTATTGTACATAGTTAGTTAAAGGAATAGCTAGGTTGAGGTCATTGATAAATATTGAGAAAAG
The DNA here is from genome assembly GCF_019279795.1 of Protopterus annectens. NCBI lineage: Eukaryota > Metazoa > Chordata > Ceratodontiformes > Protopteridae > Protopterus > Protopterus annectens. The sequence continues at coordinate 764,401,817 of NC_056726.1, read as the reverse complement.
GAGGGAGCCCAATATAGAGCCCTGAGGAACACCTAGGGTAACTGGGAGATGGGATGAGAGGTTGTTGTCCCATAGCACTGCCTGCTGTCTATTATCAAGGTAGGACTGGAACCATTTTATAGTCTGTGTCCAGAGAGAAGTATTTTAGAATATTGAGAAGTAAGTGGTGGTTGAACATGTCGAATGCTTTTGAAAGGTCGAAAAGTGCTGAAGAGAGAAGATTGTTATTACGGTTTTTATTGATGCTGTCAGTGAAGGATAGGAGTGCAGTTGTTGTACTATGGAAAGGCCTGAAGCCATGTTGAGATTTGGCCAGTAAATTGTTCTGGAGTAGGTGGTCTAGTAACTGTCTGTGGATGCACTTTTCCATTATTTTAGCTAATGGGGAAAGTAGAGCTATGGGACGATGGTTAGAATATTCTCTGGAGTTTCCACCCTTGTGTAGGGGGATAATGTAGGAGATTTTCCAGATGGTGGGAATAGTGCTTTCTTGTATGGTTCTATTTATCAACAATGATACAGAATACGCTATGACTTTGGCTGCCTTTTGCAGGTATTCAGCAGGTAGCTGGTCAGCTGAGGGGGTAGTAGGTTTTAGTTTACTTAAGAGGTTGCAGATGAGGGAAGTTGGAACAGGTTGCAGGTTTAGAGTTGGGAGAGAGTTAGTAGTATTGGTTGGAAGGGCACAGCTATCGGCTGTTAGTTGATTAGCAAGTGTTTGGATGGTCTCAGTGAAGAAGGTATTAAAAGTGTTAGCAGTTTGCTTTGGATTGTCGGAATTTGATCCTATAGGGGGTGGTGTTGCGGATTGGCCTGGTTGAAGTAGTCCGTTTATGCTAGCCCAGAACTTTTGTGGATTATTTTGATTGGTCTGTTGGAGGTGGAAGTAAAAGTTTTTTTTTATCTTCGAGTACAGCTTTTAGTCTCATTTCATTTTTGCCTGAATTGTTGTTGGTCTACGGGGTTTTTAGTTGTTCTCCATAGTGCCCAAACTTTATTTCTCTGTTGAATTTTCTGCCTGGTTTTCTTTGTAAGCCATGGGGCGGGTTTAGATTTAATTTTGATGGAACTCTTTGGTGAATGGTGGTTAAGAATTGTTAAGAATTTTGAGTTAAAGTAGTTTGTTGCTTCGTCAAGTGGGAGGTATTTTATAGGTGACCAATCACATTCTTTTAGTTCAGCTTGGAAGTTATTGGGGTTAAAGTTTCTGTTACTTCTTATTGTTTTATATATGGTTGGGTTGTGTGAGCTCGACCTTTGCCTGATTATGTAAGTGAGAGAATGGTCACTTACATCGTCAGGGAGGGTCCCTACATTATAGAGTTGTTGGTGATTATTTATTAGAATCCAGTATATGATGGATTATTTGTTATTGGGTTTATTAATTCTGGTTGGGGAGTTAATTGTTTGTGAGAAGCCATTAAGGTTAATATGGGAGGTTGGTGATTCAGTAGAGCAGTCTTTCCAGTCTATATTAAAGTCTCCAAGAATTATTGTCTCTTGGGGAATTTTTGTGGAGAGTTCAGCAAGGATACCTTCCAGAGTGGTGATGTTGTTACCAGGGGGCAAGTAGATACATATTATATTTAGGGATTTGCTGGGATTAAGTTGAAGTTTGGTGCTAATGATTTCTGCATTGTTTTCAGAAGAGGAACCAAGATCTAGTATAGATATTTGTAGCCCTTCTTTATAGAGGACAGCAACACCCCCTCCTTTTTTTACTTTCCGGTCTTGTCTTAAGATGTTGTACCCAGATGGAATAATTTCAACATCTTGTGTAGTGGGTTTTAGCCATGTTTCTGTTAAAGTATATCAAAGGATTGAACATCCAGGAGAGCATGGAGGTGGGCAATTTTATTATTTATGCTGTGAATATTCAAGTGAGCTATATAGAGTGAGTTGGGAAATTTAGATGGGATATTTGGGGTAGAGGGAACATGAATTTGTGGTTCTGTGCTTGTTTTTTGCCCTGGTCCTGGGTTAGGATGAATGTCCCCATCTAGTAAGGAGAGATGTAATAGTTTAAGGGATTATGGAGGTTAAAGTAATGGTGAAGAGGTTTTTTAGGTTTTAGATAGTTGTATTTGATATGGGTCAGTCTGTGACATTTAGCAGGTAAATAGCTAGATAAAGATGTTATATTTATGTGTTCTGGGGAGTTAATTAGAGGTATAGTACTTGTTTGTGCATTAGGGAAGCTCAGCTGTAAATATTTTGACTGTTCATATGAGGTTATCAGGTAGGCTGCTGTTAAAGAAAGTAGGAGAAAGACAATGATTAGGAGCCTTAGTTAAATTTGGAAGGTTGTGCTTGCATAGTAACTAAAGCTTACTGGTGTTCTTTATACCCCTGAAGACCTGACGTCATGGAAGAAGAGACAGCATCCGATGCAGAAATTCGAAGACTCTGGTATTCAGGCCGGCAGAGGGCTACCTGCAGGCAGATAACCCAAATGTGATGACTGCAAAAGTGAAACACGAAGAACATCGGGGAACAAGGTTTGAAGAGTTAACATATGGATGGTGGGTACCTTCTGGAAGGTGTCGAGATAAGACAGATCCAAAATGGATCTTCAATGACCAGCCTTTCTGGACACTAGGAACGTTTTGGAGTAGAAAGCTCTTCCTTTTTGGCTTTAAACTCCTGAATGGTCCCTTGTCTCCACAGGTCTGATAGTACCTCTGGAAAGAAGGGTAGTTGTTCCTTTGGTGGTTGAGGAGTGGCCCTGAAGGAAGGCAGGGAATCCCATACCAGAAAGTATCCTTTCTGAATGATAGACGGAACCCAAGAGTCTTGAGTTATGCTTTTCCATATTGGAAAAGACAGAGAGAGGCACTGGGAAAGTGGAATGTGGGTGAAGAGGTTTGGGCAGTCAGAGGGAGCCAAGCTTGTCTGGAAATGGCTGCTTCTGAGCCGGAGTTGCAGGGGCAGCCCTGGGCTGCTGAGGCCTCCTACCATCCTTTTTTGGTTTTAGGTGTAGGAGGGCAGGAGTGCTTACATACAAAAGCAGTTACTACTGGGTAATATCGCTGAAATTTAGGCACTGGGGAGACAAAAATGTGTTTCAATTTCTGCAATTCTTTTCCCTTTTCCTGCAGAAATTGAAATAAATTAGCAGCTGCAGGGCCAAACACTGCAGAGTTGTCCAAAGGGGCATCCATAAGCTTAAAATTTCATGTCCTCTAGTAATGGCTGGAGTCTTAAGCAGAAGAATCTCCTTAAAACAGAGCCAGAGGCAGCTGCCCTGGCTAAAGCCTTTGCGGCATCATAGATGCATTTCACGGAGTGGCAGGCTACCTGTGAGGAGGCTCTAAGCAAGGATGCAGCCAAGGTTTTATTCTTTGAGTCAGGTAAATCAAAAATGACCTGGAAGAGTTGAGAGAGAGAAGCTCTACGGCAAATTTGGTCGTGTTTTTGGTAATTAATGGCTCTAAATGCCAAGGTGGCTAAAGTGTAAACATTCTTGCCCAGCATGCTGTCCTTATCTGAAGGAAGGAGAAAGGTTGAAGGCAGTAACCTGGATGGTTTGTCTGAAGTCTTTGAAATAACCAATGGGTCTGCTGAAGGACATTTAAAACAGTCCTCAGGGACCTTGCAAAATTAGTTAGGCTTCTTAGGGGCAGGAGGCTGGGAAATGGGGGCTATGGAGACAAAGGCAAAAGCAGCTAGAAAAGCTGGTAACACAGCAGGAACAGCTGAAGGGCTGGGTTATTCCACCTGCAGAAGGTCATGGTATCTCTTTTGTACTTCAGATACCAGAGTGCTATCCCATTTGAAATGATCTCTCATTTTGACTAGGGTCTCACCAAAAGAGTTTCTCCACAGGTGAGTTAGTTCCAATAGAGAACTCCTTTGGGGAGGCGTAGTCTACAGGGAGGGGGATCTGTGAGGAATAGGCCAGAGAGTCCTCTTCTGAGGAAGACTCAATCTGAAGAAACCTCTTCCTTAACCCTTTTATGTGGAGAGGCTGTGCAGGGTGGAGTAGGGACTGAAACAGCCAAAGGGAGCTTAAGGGTCATAAGTGCCTTGAAAAGGCCTTGCGTGAATTCTTCTCAATCACTCTGAGGTTCCTTTGGAGGGGATAAGTGTTTAGCTTTTCAATTCTTCTTTTGATGCAGGTCTGCCCTATGTAGCCTAGGAGGCCCAGATATAGGCCTACATTCAATAAATGAATTTCCTCCCACACAAGGGTCTGAGGTATCCTCTTAGGGCCTTCAGTTATAACAAACCTTGGTTCCCCCCGTACATCAGTAATGGATGCCTTGGACAGCCTCTGAGGACGTACCTGTGGTCGGATCCAAGGTGATCTCAACATCAGGCTCAGTCTGTGAACCGAGACCAGGAAAGTACAGTTACACCTACCATAAATGTACATGTTCGAGTGTATTCAATGTTGCAGTCATCACATTTGGGTTATCTGCCTGCAGGTAGCTCTCAGCCGGCCTGAATACCAGAGTCTTGGATTCCTGCGTCGGATGCAGTCTCTTCTTCCATGCCGTCAGGGGTATGTATAAAACATGCAGCCGACGGCATTACATCAGTTTTTCTTGCCCCAGATGTCAGGTGCTTCCACAATGGGAAGTGATTATATGTCATGGTACCACTCCAACAAAAAGCAAATACACCAGAAAGCATAAATACACCAAACAAGAAGGAAAGGTAGAGCCAAGAGAAGTCAGGGGGGCTGGAGGATAACCAGGACAGCAACACTGAATACACTCTAACATCTACATTTATGGTAAGTGTACACTACTGTACTATGTTCTACGTGTTTCACTGTTGCAGTCATCACATTTGGGTTGATTCCCAAAGCTAAGGGAGGGAGGAGGAAGTTAGAGAGCATTAGGGCCAGCTATTAAGCCCTGCAAGACTGAGTGGCAAAACCAGCTCTGGATTTAGCAAAAATAGGCATGTGGTAATGCTTGGTTAAGGTATGTACAGAGCTCCAGGTAGCAGCTTCTAGGATGTCTCTGGTGGGGACACCTCTGAGAAAGGCTGTAGAGGTAGATGCAGCCCTGGTAGAATGTGATCTTATCCCTTTGTGGGGTAGGTTTTCCATGGTGCTTATATCAGAAATGAATGCAATGGGCTATCCACTTAGAAATGGTTTGCTTTGAAATGGCGTTCCCCTCTGCCCTTGCAGCAAAGCCAACTAGCAGCTGTTCAGATTTTCTGATAGGCTTAGTCTTGTTCAAATAAAATCTAAGTTGTCTGTGCACGTCCAAAGAGTGCAGTATTCGTTCTCCTTTGTTTTGTGGATTTGGGAAAAAGGTAGGCAAATGAATGGACTGATGAAGGGCCACACTAGACAGCACTTTGGGCATAAAAGAAGGATTGGTCCTGAGGGAAACCCTGTCTGCATGGAAGATAATGAAGGGCTCCACTGCCATGAGGACCTCTAATTCAGACACCCTTCTTGCTGAAGTGATGGCTAGAGGGAAGGCTGTTTTCCGAGAAAGGAATTTCAACTCTGCAACTGCAGCTGGCTCAAAAGGAGGGAGAGTGAGCTTTTTTTTCCAAAACAAAGTTAAGGTCCCAGGCTGGAGTAGGGGCTCTCCTGGGAGGTCTTAAATTTCTGGCCCCTCTGAGGAACTACTTTAGTAGGGGGTGAGAGAAGAGGGGTGGTTCAATATTATAATGTGCTGAAATGGCAGAGGCATGAATTTTAATATACGAGAAGGATAGGCCCTTGTGGAGCATTTCTGTTAAGTACTGAAGAAGATGAGGTAAGCTCGGCACTATTGTGCCCATCCACTGAGTCTGGCTCCAGGTACAGTATATTTTCCACTTTTCAGCATATGATTTTCTAGTACTAGGCCTCCTTGCCTCCAGAATGACATCTAGCAACTGCTTACTGAGGGATGCTATTGGAGAGCTCAAGGAATTAGCCAAGCTGCAAGGTTCAGGGTTTGAAGCGGAGGGTGCAGAATCTGGCCCGGCTGCTGGGACAACAGGGATTGGAGTCTGAGGCAGGTGCCATGGTTCCAGCAGTGTCACACTGCGCAAGAGGGGGTACCAGTGCTGGTGTGGCCAGTCCGGAGTAATCACTATAGTCCTTGGTTTGTCCTGTTTGATCTTTAGCAAAACCTTCGAGAGGAAAGGCAGAAGGGCAAAAGCATAAACTGAGAGGCTTTCCCAGGTAAAGGACAGGGCATCCACTTTCCAAGCTTGACTGTGGGAAGTCCTTGGGCAGAATTTGTCCAATTGGTAGTTTTGAGGGGAGGCAAACAGGTCTATCTCAGGGGTCCCCCCCATTTGTTCCTCAAGAGGATGAATATTTTTGGTTCCAGTTTCCATTTCTGTGGGTCCACTAGATTTCTGCTTAGTTGTCTGCCTGTGAATGTTTGCTTGCCTGGCAGGAACTGAGCTTGTAGGTGCACTTGGTAGCTCAAGGCTGTATTCCACACAGCCAAGGCTAATCTGCAGAGAGGGTACGAGTGGGTTCCCCCCTGCTTGTTTATGTACCACATAACTGTGGTGGTGTCTGTCTTTACCAATAATTGTCCTGGAAGAATGTGGTCCTTGAAGGTTGTCAGGGAATTCTGTACAGCTAACATTTCTTTTTGGTTGATATGTAGGTGCATCTGTCTCGGGTTCCATTTGCCCTAAATGCACTCCCCTGCCAAGTGAGCCCCCCATGCATAGTCTGATGCGTCTGTTGTTAGGGTTTAGGTGGCAGGGGGTAGAGTGAATGGGAGTCCTTTGTTGTGGTAGCAGGCCTCTGCTCCCCAAAGGAACTCTGTCTTTATACAAGGAATTATAGGAATCATTGATTCCAAGTACTGAGAATGTTGACACCACAGGCTTTTTAGATACCATTGCAGTTTCCTCATATGCAGTCTTACATATGGAATTAGTAGAATGCAAGAGGCCATGAACCCCAGGACTTGCAGAATTTTCCTTGCAGATAGCCGAGTCTTTGTGGCCAGTTGTTTGAAGTAGGTTGTTAAATAAACTTGTTTCTCTGGAGTGAGGAATGCCATCTGGGAAGTTGTGTTCAAACTTGCTCCCAGGAATACAATTTGTTGGCAGGGTACTAGGTGAGATTTATTTTCTTTTATGGTGTACCCCAATGAGTTTAGAAGTTTCTTTACGAATGACAGATGCTTTAATAGCAATTCCTTGCTTTCTGCCTGAATCAGAAAATCGTCCAAGTATGGGTATATTTGAATATTTCGCTGCCTGCAAAATGCAATGGCTGGAGCTACACACTTTGTGAACACCCTGGGCGCAGTAGACAAGCCAAAGGGAAGGGCAGAGAACTGAAAGTGCATGCAGCCTGCCCTGAAGTGTAGGTATTTCCTGCAAGATTCCCTTATTGGAATGTGCTGGTAAGATTCCTTTAAGTCTAAGGTTGCCAACCAGGCATCTTTGCCCATCATAGGAAGCAGCTGTTGAAGTGTTAGCATCTTGAATTTTGGGATTACCAAAAAAGTGTTTAGAATAGAAAGGTCCAGGATAGGATACCAGGAGCTGTCTTTTCTGAGTACCATAGGTTCATATGTAGGTACTACGCTTTCGGCCCAAGGGCCTATGTAAGCCTAGCCAACAAGGTTTCCTGGCTTACGCCACCCAAGAAAGTTATTTTCCTGTGCCACTGTCGAGCAGAGACACAGATGTGATCCCCGGGGTGTATTTCCTATTTCCCATCCACTCATCACGATTTTTCTTGAGTGCTAATGAAGAACTTTGCTTGACATAGATGGGCAGCCTGTTTCAGTGTATGGGAAGTCTCTGGGAAAGGAATCTATCCCTCCAGCATGTCCTGTTTATTGTGGTGACAAGGTTTAGGTCCCTAGAGTGTGTAGCTCGGAGGGATTGGGATTTCTTTAGGTGTAGCATGTCCAACAGCTCTGGGTTTGACATAGCTTTATATGTTAGGCAGAGATCACCTCGGAATAGGTGATATGCTACGGAGTAAAGCTGGAGTTTTTTGAGGCAGTCAGTGTAGGGCATTTGTTTGAGGCCAATAATCCTCTTTGTGAGGTACTTCTGTGGCCTTTCCAGCTGCTGCAGATGTCTTGTGAGGTACATTCCAAAAGGGGTGCTGTACTCTATAATGGGTTTAATGAGTGTTGAGTAGTGGGGAACAATGACCTCTTTTTTCCTGGATGAGAACCCTTTTATGATGAGGTGTGCCATGTAGATGGACTTTCTGACTACTTTGGCGATGTGATTATCAAAGGAGAGACTACTGTCCATCTGGGTCCCAAGGTCTCATCACACATTCGGAGTTAAGCAGATTGCTGCCTATGTGGTAGTTCATGGGTACAGAGTTTTTACCAAAGGGGATGACACTGCACTTTTTTGGCATTGAGCTTGAGGCCATGGCTGGGACACCAGGCATCTGTCTCAGCGAGGCCCTTCTGTAGGATGTCCACATCATTTGGGGACTTGACTATGGCTCCTAGTTTGCAGTCATCTGCAAACTTCTTTAGCCAGAGGCCTTTGTTAGCCTGTACTTCAGCGAAGTAGATACCAAACAGGAGAGGTCCCAGGACGGAACCCTGTGGTACTCCACTTGTCACTGCTTTGAGGTCAGATTTGGAGTTTGCAACTTTTACAGTGTGGGTTCTTGTGAGTGAGCCAGTTGGCAACCCATCTTGTGATGTAGGGATTTATACCTAGTTTAGTGAGTTTAGCTATAATTCCAGAATGGGGGATGGTGTCGAACGCCTTGGCGAGGTCAAGATAGGCTGTGTGAACCACCTTACCTTCATCTACGGCTTTGGTGACTGCCTCAAAGAAGTTAATCAGGTTCAGGAGGCATGATCTGCCTTTCACAAACCCAAACTGGGTGGGATCCAGAGTTTGAAGGTTACCAATGTGTTTGTTTATAAATTCCATGATGATACGTTCCTTGGCCTTGCAGACCAGGCTCATCAGGCTAATAGGTCGATAGTTCCCGGGATCAGTGGTGGCTCCCCCTTTGTGGAGTAGGATAACTGTTGCTGTGCGCCATTCAGTAGGCACAAAGCCTGATGCGAGGCTGTTATTGAACATGGTGCTTAAGTGGGGAGCCAGTTTGTTCTGAAGTTTGTGTAAAACGCAGCCTGGGATGTTGTCCGGTCCCATGGATCCTGTGTTTTTGGCTTTAGAGAGTGCAGCTTTTACCTGCATAGTTGTGATTACAGGGCCTCTGCATTCTTCCTGTATAGATATGGGCCCTTTATGTTGGCAATATCAGTTGGTTCTGTAATTTTCGTGCCTTTGTGCTGTAACTCAGAGCAGATCTGGGTGTTGCCATCGAGATTCTTGACATAGCTATAGAATGCTTTGTGGTTGTCCTTAGAATTAGTGGCAATTTTGTTTTCGTAGCTAGCTTTGGAGGATCTTATAAGGGATCTCAACTTCTTATGGAGGCTGACCAGGGAGCTCCTCCACTTATGGGATTTTACTCTCTTTTGCAACAGTTTCTTCCTTCTGTTGCACAGTTTGCTTATGGCAGGGGACCACCAGATTGGCTTCCTTTTCTTGGAGGATAGCGTCTTGGTTCTGTTTGGGATAGCACGATCCATGCACTCGTGTAAGTGCTTATAGAGTGCATTTGTGTAGGATTCAGCAGTTGTAACTGTATTGTCCATCTGCATGGGTGTCATGAAGTTGACCACTTCTGTCTTAAGAAGCATGAAGTTTTTTACCATGGTTTCCTTAATAGGGGGTGGGGGCGGGATGTGGATATCAAGGTTGACAAGCTTATGGTCGGATCGGACCGAGATGTTGACTTCAGGTGTGGAACACCGGTCACTCATGTTGGCAATGACTAGGTCTAGGATATTGTTGCCCCTGGTGGGGGCGTGGATAAGTTGATCCAGGGCATTGGAGTTTATGAATTCCAGAAAGCGTTGAGCTAAGGAGTTGGTACAAGAGTAGTTTTTCCAGTTAACGGTGGGGTAGTTGAAGTCGCCCATTATTAGGATGTTTGGTTGAACCCTAAAATTTTCCAGTACATCAAGAAAACAGGAGTGGGAATCCTGGGGCATATGGTGGGGGGATTTGTAGCACGCTACAATTTGGATTGCAATTTTGCCCAGAGTTAGTTGCACTTGGATAACCTCGGATGCATTATGCTGAGCAACTAGCCTGGAGGTGTGGATATCATTAATGAATATGGACACACCTCCGCCTTTGGTGTTTCGGTCCAGGTTACATGGCCGAAAAGTGTGGTATGAGTTGCAGCCTGGAAGTGCAGCGGTGATCTCTGGAGCCTTGAACCAGGTCTCGGTCACTGCACAGATATCTATGTTCTCCATTTTAAGGAGTGCCTCGCTAGCATTGAGTAGCATTACCCTCAGTTTTTGCTCGCCTATTCCTGTTACGGTGGTGAATTTGTTATTTGAACCTTGCCTAAAAAAGGCACTATAGGGGCAGCAAAAGCCTTAGCCAGTATTCGGAATCCCAGGGGCAACAGGTACAGGCCATCTGTGGCAAAGCATCATGGACTGTCAACCATGTCATCCCAAGCAGACAGATACTGGATCCTCTTAGAATGACACCAGAAGCTTAGCCAATTGTTGAAGTCAATCATTTTGTCCTTATACTGCGGTATCATTCAGGGCGATGGCAGAATGCTACTCAGGGCTAGGGTCAGACCTGCCTGGGCTACAAGATCGGAGAGCTCTTCCATGTCTCTCTTCATGTAGTCCAGGGAGATGCTTCTCAGGTCATTCACACCAACATGAGTCATATTTCTACTTGTTGTGGAGTGACATTTCTACTTGTTGTGGAGTGACCTGAGTGCGTGGGTTATGTGGCGGATCCTGGCACCCGACAGGCAGCTGACAGTAAACCTTCTCCTTGTTTAGCCTGGTGAGTGGGACATCAGTGTGCCTGACTATAGAGTCACCTATGACTAGTGTGTTGGGTATGTTGTTTTGCCTTATTGGCTGTGGTTGTGTGGCACACTGAGTCTGTGGGCTATGTGTCATTTGGGTTGTGTTGGGGGATGGAGGTTGCTTGCGTTTCTGCTTTGGAGGTCTCTGCTGCTTAGACAGATTATTATTGAGAACCTCCGCGAATGTTTTTGTGTTACTATGTGTGGATTTTGGTGGTGTAGATTTAGTGAGACTATGTGATGAGTGTGGTGTGGTGCAAATGTTTACCTTCTCCTCATGACTGTCAAGTTCAGTCTTGGTTGGAGAGAGCTTTACCTCCAGTTTGACTAGATAAGTGCATCTCTTACAGGTTGTAGTGTTGGGTAGTAGGAGGAGAGGGTTGTCTGTGTACGAGGCAATTTCTACATTGCCTCAAGATGCCCAGATTCATCAGATAGACAGGAGAGAACACTGGGAGCTGATCCTTGGACATGCCTGAATAAAAAAACTATTTTCCTCTAGATAAGTGAGGAAAGTGAGTACAAGAGCTGTTTTTCTCTAAGCAAGTGAGAAAAGTAAGTACAAAAACTGTAATGAGGAAGATTGAGTGCTATAGTAATTAGTAGCTTATTTAGTGCTTACAAGTTCTGAACAAGTGCTGAGCATGAATAAGCAATTTGAAGTGCTAAAACTAAGAATCTGTATCTGCACTAGACGAGTTACAGGACAGAAACAAGTGCAAATGCAGGCTTTCAAATCAGAAAGTTGACAGAGATGGGAGAGATTGCCCAAACGGCCAATAACTACAATTTCTGGGTCAGAACCACTTCTTAAGTGGTAGACAGGTTACTTAGTGCTTACCACTCTCACTGATAAGCTAGAAGACTTCCCACCAACACAGAAAGGCTTGGGGGGGCTCAGAAGCTTACATACAGTCCTAGATACAGGAAATCTGTATCAGGAACACTAGTTACACGAAAGGTAGGTAACAGGCTTACAGTTTTTTTTTTTTTTTTTTTTACAGAAAAGTAGCAAAAACAGTAGTAAAAACAATTCACATGCAGTGCAAGCTAGCACACTTGAGTATGTAGCAATATTAGACCAAACACAGCTTAAAAATGCAAATAAATTAAAAAGGACTAAAAGCAAGTGCAGAAAGAGTTTACTAGGTAGAATGTGGTAAAGAGATGGGACTCAAGGAGTGTCCCAGATCAAATCTACAGTGGGGTGGGCAACTGCAAAAGCCACCAAATTTAAACTACAAACCAAAAATAGGAAGGGTGGGTGGGGACAAAACAGTTTCAACAGAGATCTAAGCAACAACTAGCAGTACAAACTCTAAAACCAAAAAAATACACTCAGCTCTGTATATTTGCACATCAGTCTCTCAGAAAGTACAGTTGTGTACACTTACCATAAATGTAAATGTTCGAGTGTATTCACTGCTGCAGTCATTACATTTGGGGTGATCTGCCGGCAGGCTGCCTTCAGTCGGCCTGAATTCCAAAGTCTTGGGTCCTGCGTCGGTTGCTGTCTCCTTTTCCATGACGTCAGGTCGTCAGGGGTAGAAAAAATGCAGCCACGCCATTTTCTTTAGTTTTTCTTGCCCCCATGTCAGGTGCCCCCAAAAAGATAGCAATATTCTACATATATATATATATATATATATATATATATATACACACACACACATATATGTGTGTATGTATATATATATATATATATATATATATATACACACACACACACACACACATATGCATCAATATAAACTTTACCTTCATCTACAAGCAAGTACACCAAATAGGCTGTAGAAGATAGAGAAGGAAAGATAAACTGTAGAATGACAGGGGGATGGCGGGAGGGTAACCTGGACTGTAACAGTGAATACACTCGAACATCTACATTTATGGTAAGTGTACACAACTGTACCATGTTCTTCGTGTTTCACTGTTGCAGTCATTACATTTGGGTAGAATCCCAAAACTATGGTTGGGAGGCTGGAGCTAAACAGCAACAGGTGAGGCTATAAGGTCCTGCAGCACTGCAGTGGCAAAGCCTGCCCTGGACTTAGAGTAGAGAGGCAAATGGTAATGCTTTGTAAAGGTGTGAACAGAACTCCAAGTAGCAGCCTCTAGAATGTCCTTGGTTGGTACTCCTCTGAGAAAGACTGCTGAAGTAGCTGCAGCCCTGGTGGAGTGAGACCTAATGCCCTTGGGCACAGGTTTGCCATGGTGTAAGTAGCAGAAACGGATGCAATGGCTTATCCACTTTGAAATTGTCTGCTTTGAAATAGCCTTTCCTTCTGATCCTGCAGCATATGACACTAGTAAATTGCTCAGTTTTTCTTAGAGCTTTAGTCCTGCTCAAGTAGAAGCTTAGCTGTCTGTGTACGTCCAAGGAATGCAGAATTCTCTCCCCTTTGGTTCTGTGCATTTGGATAAAAAAAGTTGGCAGATGAATTGTTTGGTTGAGAGCCACACTGGAAACGACCTTAGGCATAAAGGTTGGATTTGTCCTCAGAGGCACCCTGTCTGGGTAAAATATGATAAAAGGCTCTACAGCCATGAGGGCCTGTAGCTCTGAAACTCTTCTTGCTGAAGTAATTGCTAGTAGCAGAGCTGTCTTCCATGACAAGAACTTTATATCAGCGGTAGCAGCTGGTTCAAATGGAGGCAGGGTGAGCTTTTCCAACACATAACTGAGGTCTCATGCAGGTAATGGTGATCTTCTAGGAGGCCTTAAATTTTTGGCTCCTCTAAGATACTACTTTAGTAAAGGATGAGAAAAGATTGGTGGCTCTGTATTGTAATGAGCTGAAATGGCAGAGGCATGGATTTTGACTGATGAAAAAGATAGGCCTTTGTCAAGCATCTCAGTTAAGTATTGTAATATCTGAGGAATATGCAGTACTGCTGTATCAGTTCCTTGTGCTCGATTCCAAGCACAGAATCTCTTCCATTTGTCAGCATAAGATTTTCTAGTACTAGGCCTTCTGGCTTCCAAAATGACATCCATCACAGCTTTACTGAGAGGTGTCATCTGTATGATTACAGGATTAACCATGCTGCCAGGTTCAGAGTCTGTAGTTGATTGTGCATGATCTGATTGTTTTGCTGGGACAGTAGTTGTGGTTTTTGAGGCAAGGTCCAAGCTGGGTATTGAGACAAGTTCCTTAGGATTGGGTACCAATATTGGCGGGGCCAGTCTGGGGCAATTAGTATCATCTTTGGCTTCTCGTCTGACTTTTAGGCGGACCTTGTGTAGAAGAGGCAGAGGAGGAAAGGCATAAACTGATAGGTTTTTCCAACTGAAGGATAGGGCGTCCACTTTCCATGCTTGTCTGTGATAAGTCCTTGTGCAGAATCTTTTCAGTTGATAATTTTGAGGACAGGCAAACAGGTCTATGTCTGGGCTCCCCCATTTCTTTGCTATCATGCTGAAGACTTGTGGATGTAGTTTCCACTCGTGAGGATCCATAAGGTTTCTGCTTAAATTGTCTGCCAGAGTGTTTTGTTTTCCTGGCAGGAATTGAGCTTGAAGATTTATTTGGTAGGTCAAAGCTGTGCCCCACAGTGCCAAAGCTAATCTGCAAAGGGTGTATGAGTGTGTGTCCCCTTACTTGTTTATATAACACATGACTGTGGTGTTGTCCACCTTTATCCGTAGTTGTCCTGCATGAAGTAAGTCCTTGAAGGTTGTTAGGGAATTTTGAACAGCTAGCAAATCTTTCTGGTTGACATGTAGATGCATTTGATTTGGTGCCCATATGCCCTGAATACATCTTCTTGCCATGTGGGGCCCCCCAGGCATAATCTGATGCATCTGTTGTTAAGGTTTGGCTGGCAGGGGGTAGAGTGAAGGGCCGTACCATGTTTTGGTGACAGGCCTTTGCCCACCATAGAAACTCCTGTTGCAGGCAGGGGATGAGAGGAATAGTTGTTTACAGACTGTGTGAATGTTGACTCCATAAACTTTTTAGGTACCATTGTAGCTTCCTCATATGCAGTCTTGCATATGGAATTAGTAGGATGCAGGATGCCATGAAGCCCAGAGCCTGCAGAATTTGTCTTGCAGAAGACTGGGTTTTTGTTGACATCAGTTTGAAGTAAGTAGTCAGTTGCCTTTGTCTGGCGTGAGGTCAGCCATCTGGGCAGCTGTATTCAAGCTTGCACCCAGGAATGTTATCTTTTGAGAGGGTACCAGTTGTGATTTCTTTTCGTTTATTGTGTACCCTAGGAATGTTAGAAGCCTTTTCACAAACGCCAGGTGTCGTAGAAAAGTGTCCTTGTTCTCTGCTTGAATGAGACAGTTGTCCAAGTAAGGATATATTTGAATACTTCTTTGTCTGCAAAATGCAATTACTGGTGCCAGGCACTTTGTAAAGACCCTGGGTGCAGTAGATAAGCCAAAGGGCAGTGCAGAGAATTGGTAATGCATTAAGCCAGCCTTGAGTCTGAGGTATCTTCTGCACGACTGTCTTACTGGGACATGCAAGTATGCCTCTTTTAGGTCTAAAGTCACCAGCCACGCATTCTTGCCCAGCATGGGCAGAAGCTGATGCAAAGTGAGCATTTTGAATTTTGGAATGTCCAGGTATGTGTTCAAAATCGATAAATCCAGTATTGGCCACCAGGCCTTGTCCTTTCTGGGTACCAAGAACAGTCATGAGTAAAAACCTTGTCCTTTTTCCTGTTCTGGTACTGTATGAATGGCCTCCATATCCATGAGGGACGTAACCTGTTTCTGTGCCTCTGCCGATTGATTTTTTGGCAGATCTGGCCAACCATTTGTCATTGGCAGAGTGTGGAAATGGAATCTGTATCCCTGTGATATGATGGTTAGTACCCACTTGTCCTGGGTTATTAACTGCCAATTTTGAGCAAAAAGTGCTAATTTCCCCCCTATGGGTGCTGCTAAAAGATAAGTGCTTGGTGTAGGCAGAGGGAAGTCATTGGGATTGCTTTCTCTACGTTTGCGCTTTATCTCCTCCAGATTTGGAGGTGGATCGGCCCCATTGCTTTGACCTGTATGAGTCTTGAGCCTGGTACCTGGCACCATTAGGGCGTCTGGATTTGCCCCTTTGAGCTCTGTCTGACACAGGAAAGGACCAATTTTTTTGTAGGCCAGTGTCTACTGAATCTAGGGGCTGCACTTGCAAGAAATCTTTAACAGTTTGCATAGACTTAGCTTTGTCTTCCAATTTCTTTAAAATCTCTTCTGCCTTAATACCAAACAGAGAATCATGCAAGTGCAAATAGCAATTTAGCTTTAACATGATCAGGCAAATTTTTTTCCTTTAATCAGGCATGCCTCCTAATCACAGGTCCAGTAACTGCGGCCCTGCAGGAGGCTTCTAAAGAATCAAAACCATATTGCAAAGTACACTTTCCAACTTGTTCAGCTGCATGCAATAATTCCTTATTTTCTGCACCTTCTAAAATCAACAGCATTTTCTGTTTCAGCAATCCCATAACATGTTGTTGGCACTTAAGCATATGAAATTGACAGTTTAAGGCCCCGATTGCCAAGGTTGCAGATGTATAAACCTTTTTTCCCCATCTGTCCAGTGCCCTTGAATTTCTGTCAGAGGGGGTAGGGTTTTTTGCTGTTGAGGCCTTAACTCCCTTTGGACCCTGTGAAATAGTTTCAGGATCAGCAGCAGGGTTTCTAAATAAAAATTTATGAGACTCAGGGACCCTGTAATACCTGTCAGGCTTACTGGGAGCCGGAGGTAAGAAGTCAGGGGTCAGGCTAGACTCCTAAAACACATCATCCACAATGTCTAAAACAGGAGGCATGGCTAAAGGCTTGTGCTGAGGGAGATGAAGGAAATCCCTGAGCCTCTTTTTTGATTCTGAGAAGTCTTGACTCTCCCAGTGGAAATGCTCCCTCAAAGTATGCAAGGTTTCTCCAAATGAATAATCCTCAGGAGGAGATGCAGATGGAACAGACTCCTCAGCATCAGAATCCACATAGGGAGATAAAGATAATTCTTGATCAGAAGAGGAATCAGAAGTAATAGAAATCTGATCTGAAGATTCAGTCAGTGTCTTGCCGAGGCCTCTTATCTGGAGGGGGATGGGTACCCCTGGATCAAGGTAATAAGGTCTTCAGCCATTTTGATCATTTGTTTTTTAGGCATAGAGGCCTGTGCATGTGGCTCAGGTGTCTTTTTTTTAGTTTTAGAAGGTGTCTTTGTCTTTGGTTTTTTAGCTTTCGTCGGTTTGATATAAAAATGTTGAGGTCTGAAGACACCCTCAAAAGCTGGTGCCTGCTCAGCAGCTCCAGACCCATCCGAGGAAGATACATCCATCGGTCCAATACCTTGAGTATCTTGCGGCATGCCAGGCCCCACATGGGTGTCGGTAGAGGCCTGCAACTTGGAAGGTAGAGGGTATCAGGGGCTGCGAAAGTACCTGAGTACCGGCGAACCGGCGACTGGCTTAGGAGAAGCTTCGTCGGTTTTGGATCTTGACTGCCTTTCTCTGTCCTTTTCTTTGCGTTTTTTATGCACTCCAGTTGTCGGATTGCTATCTGATGACATTTCTGGGTAGTTAAATCTGTTTCCAAAATACTTAGATGCAAAAATATACTGACGCTTAACAGTGCATTGGTTAAATCTAGCATAAAACGGACAGCCAGGCACATTGTGATCAGGGCCTAGGCAAGGAATACAGTATAAATGGAAATCCTTATGAGGTACTTGCTTCCCATAAGTAATACAATTATTAACTTTTTCTGACATCGGTAAAAAGCAAGAAAAATGTTTCCCCAACGGGGTACTTAGCTTTAGTGAAGACTTCGGTTCTGAAACTCAAACTCAAATATTTCAGTACTCGGCCGACAGGCACTTGCGAAATGCTTATGTTTCGGGCACCGCACGGCAAGAAAGACTACAGAAAATGGCGTCAGCTACATGTCTTATACCCCTGACGACCTGAAGTCATAGAAGAGGAGACAGCAACTGACACAGGACCCAAGACTTTGGAATTCAGGCCGACTGAGGGCAACCTGCCAGCAGATTACCCCAAATGTAATGACTGCAACAGTGAAACACGAAGAACATCAGGGAGACAACAGTTTCAACGGAGATTTAAGCAACTAACAGTACAAACTCTAAAACCAAAAAAATATACTCAGCTTTGTATATTTGCACATCAGTCTCTCAGAACAGGGAGACAACAGTTTCAACAGAGATCTAAGCAACAATTAAACTGTATAACAAATAAATATATACTCAGCTCTGTATATTTGCAGACAGTCTGGAAGGCAGTCTCTCAAGTCTTGAATAAAAACCTTGTTCCCTTTCTTCTACTGGAACAGGATGAATAGCCCTGATACTTAGAAGAGAGAGAACCTGCTGTTGATCCTCTGCTCACTGATTTAGGGATACATCTGGCCAACCGTTTGGGGTTGGTAGGGTGTGGAAGTGGAATCTGTATCCTTAGGAAACTATATTCAAAACCCATTTGTCCTGGGTAATGAGTTCCCAGCTTTCTGCATGCAGGCGAGCTTTCCTCATAAGGGAGCAGGTAGTTGAGCAGGGCTTGAAAGGGTTAAGGTAAAGTCATTGTGCCATTTTTCCGTGAGGGGGGGTCTTACTACTCCCTTCTTTGGAAATGGGAGCCCCCCCACTGCTTAGGCCTGTGCGTAGCCTGAGGCTGTAACCTAGGTTGTCTGCTGTTACTGGGTTTGGACTGAGAAAGCCTGGAAGAGGCTGGAAAGGACCAATTCTTTGAAGACCAATGCCTACTAAATTTGGGAGGCTGTACTTGCAGGAAATATTAGATTTAGCTTTTTCCTCCGTCTTTTTGAGGACGACTTCTGCTTTGCTGCCAAACAGGCAGTCTTGGTTTAAGGGAGCATCCAGTAATTTAGCTTTAACATGATCTAGCAAGTTTTGCTCCTTAAGCCATGCATGCCTTCTAAATACAGTCCTAGTGACAGCTGCCCTGCAAGATGCTTCTAAAGAGTCAAAACCACATTGCAAAGCATGTTTACCAACTTCTGCAGAATGCATTAAATCCTGTAATTCTTTGTGTTCAGCACAGTCAGGAATCGGCATCATTTTCTGTTTATGCAGTCCCATAATATGCTGCTTCTTTAACATACGAAACTGGCAATTTAAAGCCCTAATGGCCAAAGTAGCAGAAGTATATACCTTCTTACCCCATCTGTCCAAGGCTCTAGAATCTCTATCAGAAGGGGTAGGGTTTTTGACAACAGTAGCCTTAATGCCCTTTGGTCCTTGGGAAATGGTCTCTGGATCAGCAGTAGGATTCTTGAAGAGGAACTTGTGAGAGTCAGGTACTCCTGTAATACCTGTCAGGTTTTCTGGGAGCTGGAGGTAAAGTGTCTGGGGAAATGCTAGATTCCAAGAAAGCATCATCTACAATGTCCAGAACAGGAGGGATAGCTAAAGGCCTATGTTGAGGAAGGAGTAAGAATTCCCTAAGCCTCTTTTTGGAGTCAGAGATATCCTGGCTTTCCCAGCGGAAATGCTCCCTAACAGTGTGCAAGGTTTCACCAAAAGAGAAATCTTTTGGAGTGGAAGCAGAGGGAATGGAATCCTCTGCATCAGAATCCTCATAGGTAGAGAGGGGCAAATCCAAGTAATCAGAAGAAACAGAAATATTAGATTCCTGATCATTAGAATCAGAAGGAAAATCAGTTTTAGGTCTCTTAGAGGGGGAAGACTGGCTTCCCCTAATTAAGGTAATAAGGTCTTCAGCCATTCTAAGCATTTTTTTTTTTAGGCATATGGGCCTGAGCATGTGGTTTGGACATCGATTTTCTAGGCGTGGGTCGAGTTTTAGGCCTGGATGAAGAAGATGGCATCTGTTTGTAGGCCCGAATACATCCTCAGAAGCTGGTGCCTGCACAGCGGCTCTGGACCTATCCAAGGTAGAGACATCCACAGGTTCCATAGGTCGAAGAAGCATCTCGTGGCATACCGGACTCCGAATGGGTCCCAGTAGAGGCCTGCAAATCTGAAGTAGCGGGTATCAGGGGCTGTGAAAGCGCCTCAGTGAGTACCAGCGGACTGGTGACTAGCTTAACAGAAGCGTTATCGGCAGTTTTGGACCTATGCGGTCTGCCTCTATCTTTATCTTTACGTTTTTTCTGAATATCGGTAGTCAGATGGCTTAACGAAGCCATTTCTGGATAGTTAAACCGTGAACCAAAATAAGTTGTTGCAAATATAAACCGACGACGAATAGTTCAGGGGTTGAACAAGGCACAAAACCGACAGCAAGGGACGTCGAGGTCTGGGCCTAGGCAAGGAATGCAGTACGAACGAAAATCTTTGAGATATTTGCTTTCCACAGGTAGTACAATTGTTAACTTTTACTACTGACATCAGTTAAGAGCAAGAAAAAGGATCCCCAATGGGGTACTTAGCTTTTAAGAAGACTTCAGTTCTGAAACTATAAAACGAAAATTTCAGGAGTCGGACGACCGGCACTTGCAAACTGCTTCTGCTTCGGGCACCGCGCGGCAAGAAAAACTGATGTAATGGCATCGGATGCATGTTTTATACCCCTGACGACCTGACGTCGTGGAAGAAGAGACAGCAAGCATCCACGCAGGAATCCAAGACTCTGGTATTCAGGCCGGCTGAGGGCTACCTGCAAGCAGATAACCCAAATGTGTTGACTGCAACAATGAAACACGAAGAACATTGCTACACATCTCCAGGCTGTCATCCACCTCAAGAGAGATGTCCATAGAAAGAGGCACAGCAGAAACTTCAGGCCTCAACTTTCTGGCCTTCCGCTTAGTGACCGACTCAACCTCGGGCCCAGAGGATCTCTCCATTGCGCTTTTAGCTAGTAACTTTAAGCGCTAGTTTTCCAAATAAATGGCTAAGGAGGACAGTGTACTTCTTAGGGTCTTGGACACATAGGCCTGGCAAATGGGACAGGGAATTGTGGTGTGGGTAGGCCCTAGGCAGAACAAACACTGGAGATGGCTATCTTTATGTGGAACTTGTCTTCCACACTGGCATATGCCTTTTTTGGATGACATGAACCCTACCACAAAACAATAGCAAAAGAAACAATCGCTGGAACACAGCTAGCAGCTCGGTGAGCAGACCAACATTTGAAGGTGGCGTTTGGGTTGGCAGAAGATAAGTTCTGAGGTAGGTGCAAGTGTACGTCAGTTTTATGGCTGATGTACTAGAGCAGCCTATGTGCAACGTGCCATACACCCCACAGAAGTGAAAGACTTTTGTATACTGGCCGACGTTAGGTCACCTACAGTGAAGAACTCCTCATGTAAAGAATACTGGAAAACAGATGAATAGAACATTATTAACTAGCCCTGAATGGATACTGGACATGTTGCTGACACCCATCCAGGGCCAGCTTCGTGGACATGGGTTTCTTTAGGCAATGTAACAATTGCCTTATGTACACTGACAACTACTTAATTCTCAAACAAATAAATGCAGTATGTGAGAGATGTAGCTACACATTGACACTGGAGGTTAGACTCTCATATACATTCACAAAAGACAACAAAACAGGTTTAAGTGACTCTCGCACATCACTCACCACACCCATGAAGGATCACACACACAGACCCACATATGTGGAGGCACATTTAACTTCCACAAACCTCAAATGCCTCTCAGATGTAGTCCTCAGAAAATCTGCATGTAGAAACAAGACAATTCCCATCACAACATATAAAGCCACATCTCATTGTGCGGCAACTACCAAGCTCATAAAGCAAAACACTCCATGATCCAATATTCTGGTCATAGGAGATGCCATTGTGAGACACACTGATGTCCCTCTTACCAGGCTGAATAAGGAGAAGGTTACAGTTAACTGACCGTCAGGGGCCAGGATTCACCAGATCATACAAGCACTCTGGTCACTTACCCCTATGTACCAGTAAGACTCAGTCACAGTCCACATGGGCGTGAATGACCTGAAATGTACCTCCTTGAACTATATGAAGAGAGGGGCACACTTCACACTCTCAAAATACTGAAATCTTGAATTTCAGTATCTCGAGACTAAAATATCGAAAGCCCAGTTGCGCAAAAGTCCACATAACCGAATTCGGAAATGTCGAATCAGCAGTTGTAGTCGTGCACTGTGTTAATGGATAGCTGGAGATTCAGGTAAGTGTTTATATGCTAAGGGTTTTGGGTAGGGATTCTAGTGTGTTGGGAAGTTGTAGGTGTAGGTTACGGTATGTAGGTAAGAGTGTGAATGTGTAAGTGTTGAGAATGGTGGTGTTTGTACGTATGTGTTGTGTGTTTGTGCAAGGGAATGCAGACTTTGTAGTGGTGGGTTTAGTGTCTTTGCCTTTTTACTACGACCTCAGAGTTAGTAAATATAAGTAGCAGGGATATATGTAGGGTAGGTTCGTGTATTTGTGTTGTTGTGTTTGTGTGTGTTTTGTTTGTTTGTTGTAGTGTGGGGAGGAAGGTGTATGTGTGTTTGTGTGGTGGAGGGTGTACTTAAAAGTCGCAATTTTCAATTTTGCGCTTTTGGGATTTTGGTATTTTGAATTTTCAGCTTTATAGTCTTGAGATACTGAAATTTGAGATTATAAAGTGAATCTGAAGAGAGACATGACTGAGCTCACAGAATATGTGTCACAGGCAGGTATGAGCCTAGCATTGAGCAGCATTCTACCATCACCAAGGATGATTCCACAATACCAGCAGAAAATGATCAACTAACAATTTGCTTAGCTACTGGTGTCATTCCAAAGGAGTCCAACACTTGCCAGCTGGGAGGACATGGTTGATAGGTAAAGACCATCCCTGGCAACGAAGCATGGCTTGTTACCTCTAAGCTTTCGGATATTGGCTAAAACATTATCCAAACCTATAGTGCCCTTTTTATGTACTGCCAAACGAACAAACCTTCCAACATAACAAAAGGTGCTCAGGACAAGCTAAAGTGTTACTGCTCAATGCTAGGAGCCTCAACAAGAAACTGCACTCCCTGGAAACTCTCCTCACCCTGGAGAATGCTGACATCTGTGCAGTTACTGAAACACGGTTCAAAGCCATGGAGAGTGCTCTGCCAGTGCATGGCTATAATGCCTTTCATACATTCCAACCACCCACTGAATTTCAGAGTGTTAAAGGTGAAGGTGCATCTATCTACATAAATAAGAAGCACATCTCAAGGCTGGTCAAACAATATGACATGCTTGAGCTACTTCATATCCAACTATGGGAAAAATCCATTACCATATTCTTGCTAGCTACAGGTCCCTCACTAAGAGCCAGGAAACCAATACATTATACCTGAAGTGACTAGGATTACTCACAATCCAGCACACCACCATACTCATGGTTGATTTTAACTACCCTTCCATTAACTGGGAGGCATAGATATCCACTAACACGCAGACCCAAAGATTTCTTGACTTTGCAAATTCAAATGCCCTGGAGCAGCTAGTCTGCACTCCCACTAGGGAACAGAAATCTTAGATCTGGTACTCACAAACATGGGAGAGTGCTGCACCCCATCTAGTAAAACTAGTCCCCCTATGTAAACACAAAAACTTTAAAAACTTCTTCAAAGTAAATTACCCCCTATTAAGGGATGACATAGCTCATTTCCAAGCTCCCCCAAATGCAGAAAACACAAAAACCTATGCAGAGACGCATACACAAAAGCCCTGTATTACCATATAAGCAACTGCATAAAAATGGCAATACCAGACAGAAATAAACCCAGGTCAAACCGCAAAATCAAGCCACCTGGAGGACTCCTAGTATTAATAGGTTGCACAACAAAAGAAATAAAAAATTGTTGAGAAGTAAGAGCGAATGTGCACAACGGAGCACAAGTCCCTCACTGGTCTAAACATGTGAATCAGGGTATTAGTCAAGTCTCTGAGAGCAGACTTTAAGGTAAAAATAGCCACCAAAGCTAAAGATAACCATAAGGCATTTTTCAGTTATGTTCACAGTCTTAAGGGCAACACCCAACTATGTGCAGAATTAGTTGTAGATGGCATCACCTATACTCAGCCACAAGACATAGAAAATCTGATGGCCAACAAATTCAGCTCAAATTTTACCTCCCCATCAGCCCCCACTTCTCCCCTAAAAATACCCTCCCACCACTCCACCGCCAATTATCACCAAAGAACAGGTTGCCACTGCACTTTCTAAAACTAAAGACACAGCTTCAATGGTGCCTGACAATATACCAGGCTGCCTCTTAAAACAGCTTAAATCAGGACTTTTCAGGTCTATTAGGATCTCTATTTAATCACAGCCTCTAGATTGCCTTTGTCCTGACAGAGTGAAGGATGGCAGGAGTCATCCCTCTGCATAAAGGGGGACCATCTACTGACCCCAGAAATTACATACCCATAAGTTTGATTAGTCTTATATGCAAGGCCACGGAAAGAATAATCATGGACCTGATAAATAGACAAAAGACCTCCACAAAACTGGACCCGACCCAATTCGGCTTTGTCAAGGGCAGGTCATGCCTACTGAATCTGGTGGCTTTCTTTGACAAAAGTCACTAAGGTCATGGATGAGGGTAAAACAGTATATACAGTCTACCTTGACCTGGCCAAGGCATTTGATACAATTCCCCAATCAGGTATTATAAATAAACTCACAAAACTGGGCATAAATCTCTGTCACCAGATGGACAGCCAACTGGCTCACAGACAGGACACGTGGTTAAAGTGGGTGAATTCAGATCTAGCAAGAGGCCATATACTAGTGGTGTGCCACAGGGCTCAGTACTAGGACTACTCCTGTGTGGAATACACTTCGGTGAAGTCAAGGTAAATGTGGAAGGCCTCTGGATGACAAAGTCTGATGAAGACTGCAAGCTAGGGGCAATCACCGAATTCCCCAACGATGCAGATATCCTTCAGGAAGGTCTAGATCAGACAAATTATTGGTGCCAAAACCGTGGCCTAAAACGAAATGTAAAAAAAAAATGCATCACAACCTTTGGGAAGTCAAATAACCCTGCAAATTACAATATCAATAGCATTCCCCTTATAGTGGACTCAGAGGTGAGAGATCTAGGTACGCAGATGGACAGTAGCCTGAACTTTAACCTCCATGTGTCCACAGTGGTGAGGAAATCCTTTTATGTGGTACAGCTTATAAGCAAAGGTATGGCAACCAGAGCCAAGGAAAATATAGCCCCGCTGTACTCGGCCCTCATTACAACAATAATTGAGTGCAGTGCGCCACTTGGCATGTACTTGACTAGGCACTTAAAGCAGCTGGGCGACCTCAGAGGTTTCTCACAAAGAAAATACATGGTATACACAACATGAACTACACAGACAGACTAAAAGCCCTATCCCTTCACTCTGTCTCTAACTATTAAAGGGTGACCTATGCTTGACTTATAAGGCACTCACAAATCCAGCCCTGATGGAGATTCTACACATCCGCAAGTCAAACAGCATGAAGGTCACCTAATCTAGGGATCTAAACTTAGTCAGCAACTCAACCAACACATGCTGGAGAGACATGTGCCTTAGAGATTGCCCCCTCATTGGAACAGGCTTCCTATTCAAATTAAGCAGAGGCCCTCCCTGTCCCTCTTCAAATGCAATTTGGATCAATGGATGGGGAATCACAAATTCACACCTGGGGCAGTGTCTATGTACCTCTGGAAAGGGGCAATCTGTAAGATATTCAATGCACAGGCACAAATACATGTCATCCTCTTGCCCCTGGGGGCATACATTGGGTAAAATCGGGTTATATTTGCTAGGTTTGTAAGGATCCTTAAGCCGTTAGACTAGTAATTTCCTATGAACTTATGAACTGTACAAATTTATAAAGGCGCTAAAAACAAGGTAAGCTGATTAATAAGCCCTTTAGCCACTCAAACTACATGCAGTAATCTGTAGTGTTTCCCTGACCTATATAGACCAGGCTACCACCCACTGCCACAGATAGAAAATTCTCTGTTTTCTTGATGTAAAAACACAGAAAAGAGCTAAATAGTGTAAAAATACACCATTTTATCCAACAGCTAGCTAGATAATGAATTCAGAGGAAGTAAATCATTACAGCAGACAAAAGGCAAAATCCATTTTTTTTAATAAACACAAGGAAAGGCAAATACATTATTCAAGATATCCACAGCAATGTAGAAAGGAAGGTGCTTATGAAGATCAATCTACAGTAAGAGTGGGCAGCTTAAAAATCACCAAGTTTAAAAAGCAGATCAAGGAATGGGAGGGTGGGGTTCAAAAAATAACCAGCAGGGAGTCACCAAAATGCTTGTAGATTTTGCGGACTTTGAGTCTTGTCAGAAAAGAAAAGGCTACAGATATTCTCTGTGCATTTAAATATCGCTCAAAAAATAAATTAATCAATGAAAAAAAACAAGTGAAATGTGCAGCCTGGGTAATTTGTCTATCTGCCATAAAGAACAAAAACACCATGCCAAGCAGATATCTGAAAACAAAAAACAAAATGGAACCGGTAAAACAGAAAGCAGCTCTATCAATTTAAGAAACTCACAGACGGAAAAAGAGATTTACTTTCCTTACCAGCAGGCAGTCATCAACAATGACTGTAGATTTTGCTGACCTTGAGCCTTATCAGAAAAGACAAGGTCACAGATATTGTCTGCGTATCTTAGCAGCAATTATTCTTCAAGAGACATGCTTAAAGACATTTTAATGGAGATAACACCCTGAAGGAAAAAAAAAATCAGTCTTCAGGTAGAGGGCCAATAATGAGAATAAACTAAAAACATATGAAACAGACCTGAAACCACTGTTGAACTACTTGCTAAACAGAAAGTGCAGTCCAATGACTAGTAGTTTTGAAGCAACAAGAAATAATTTTGGACCACACCAGTGTTACATCTATGATGGCTGCAATCCACCTGATGAAACTACTTTTTGCAGATGCAGCATTAAAGCAAGCATGTACAGGCCACTGCAGACAATACTCAGATCAAGAAATTTATCACTCTGGTAAGAGAACTTTATCATGAAGATATATTCATGCATGTGTACGCATATACATATAATCTGCACATCCAAATACAAGTGCATCTCACGTCATCAATTTGCAAATAGCTTGTAAGAAAAGTATCAACAAAAAAAAAAAAAAAATAGATGAGTAGTCACCATAACGTTCCATCTGAGTAGTTGTACTTCATTTGTCATCAACCTGTGGATAGTCTGATCCGGATCGGATCCGAGACGGCCGCTTCACCAGCATCTGATCTGAGCTCCAAGCTCCTCCCCTTACCCATAATGCCCCTCTATCTCCTTCCTTTCCACGGATCGAGTTTGATGACTCCTAAACATAAGCCTGGTCTAAAGGACCATCTCACTAAAAGGTTATTCTTGACCTGACCATGTATGAACAAGAGAGCCGCAGGGGCACACTCTCTTGTATACCAGAGCAGTACAATAGTGATAAGGTCAGGGGGAAGAAGGGAGGGATGGTTGATAACAAATGAAGCACAACTACTCAGATGGAACGTTATAGTGTGTACATAACTTCTTTATCTGAAGTAGTTGACTTAATTTGGTCATCAACCTGTGGGACAGAGTCCCCAGCTACCAAACAACAGGGTGGCCCTCATGGAAGGATATTCCGGAGCACCACAGAGCCAAAGGATGCTCTACCTCTAGATACCATGTCCAGTTTGTAATGTGAAATAAAGGTGTGAGAGGAGGACCAAGTAGCCGCAGAACAAATATCATCCAGACACACCCTGGACCAAAAAGCTGCAGAGGTAGCCATGGACCTGGTGGAATGAGCTTTAACTTGACCCAGAGGGGAAATGCCTTTGTCTGCATACACCTTAAAGATACACTGAGAGATCCAGCATGTGACAGTCACTCTTGAGATTGGTTTACCCAGAGAAAGTCTAGAATAGGAAAGAAATAACTGATCGGACTTGCAGAAGGACTTAGTTCTACTAAGTAGAATCTCAATTGTCTTTGTACATCTAACAAATGTAATTTATATTCGCCCCTGTTCTGAAAATTCGGAAAGAAAACAGGGAGGTTAATTGTCTGATTAATATTAGTCTCCGAAGCAATTTTGGGTAGAAAAGATGGATTAGTACGTAGAGAAACCCTGTCCTTATGGAAAATCATACATGGAGGTTTAATGGATAAAGCTTGAAGCTCCGATACTCTCCTAGCCGAGGTGATAGCCACTAGGAAGGTGGGTCTTCCATGACAAAAGCTGTAAGTCTACCGATGCTGCGGGCTCAAAGAGGGGAGAAAAGTACAGTTTTGTACCTACCATAAATGTAGATGTTCGAAGATCCACATTGCTGCAGTCCTAACACTTGGGTAGTCCGCTGTCCACGGTCGGCCCGAATATCAAAGTATAAGGCTGACGTCGGTCAGGGCGCATTTAACTGACGTCAGGGTACAAATGCGCATGACCGGCGTCATATCCTCAGTCTTTTCTTGCCCCAGATGTCAGAAGACCTTAAAAAGAAAGGTCAAAACCAAAAGACAGCAAACAAATAACCAACCACCCTTGCACTAACTATATGTACAATAGATATAATACACACAATATGTACAACCCAACCCACACAAACACCTCCAAGTACAGAGGGGAAGGAGGGAGGGAAAATTGGACTGCAGCAATGTGGATCTTCGAACATCTACATTTATGGTAGGTACAAAACTGTACTATGTTCTTCATCTCACATTGCTGCAGTCCTAACACTTGGGTAGAATCCCAAAGCAGAGATAAGGGAGGATGGCTAACTATAAGGAAGCAGGAGCTGCCAAAATGCCCTGCAAAACCAGCCCTGGACTTAGAGTAAAGTGGCAGGTGATAATGCCTAGAGAAGGTATGCACAGAACTCCAAGTAGCTGCCTCTAAAATATGCTTGGTTGCCACTCCCCTCAAAAAAGCTGTGGAAGTGGAAGTAGCCCTAGTGGAATGAGGCCTAATCCCAGCTGGAACCTCATTGCCATGATGGGAATAACAGAAAGCAATGCAAAACCCAATCCACTTAGAAATAGTTTGTTTTGACACAGGCTTGCCCTGAGAACTCAAAGCAAAAGAAACAAACAACTGCTGAGACTGCCTGAACCCTTTAGTTCTGTCCAAATAATAACGCAACTGCCTGTATACATCCAAAGTGTGCAAAATCTTTTCCCCTTTATTTTGGGGATTTGCATAAAAAGTAGGTAAATGAATAGTCTGGTTTAAAGCCACACTAGAAACTACCTTAGGCATAAAGGAAGGATTAGTACGTAATGATACTCTATCCTTATGGAAAATCAAGAAAGGCTCAACTGCCATAAGGGCCTGCAATTCAGAAACCCTTCTTGCAGAGGTAATGGCCAATAAAAAAGCAGTCTTCCATGATAAATATTTCAACTCAGCAGTAGCTGCAGGCTCAAAAGGTTGTAGAGTGAGTTTCTCCAACACAAAATTGAGATCCCAAGCAGGAGTAGGAGCTCTTCATGGGGGTCTGATATTCTTTGCCCCTCTAAGAAATTGCTTGAACAAAGGATGAGAAAACAATGGCGGGTCACAATCATAGTGAGCTGAAATTGCTGCAGCATGAACTTTAATAGAAGAGAAGGACAAACCTTTGTCCAGTAACTCAGTAAGATATTGAAGAGCCACACTTAAATTAGGCTCAGAAACATCAAAATCCTTTGCTGTACTCCAAAACAAAAATCTCTTCCATTTATCTGCGTACACTTTCCTTGTACTAGGCCGTCTAGCTTCCAAAATCACATTCAAAATTGTTGTGGAAGTTGAGACCCTTTATGGTTCAAAACAGAATATGCCAGGCTGTCAGGTGAAGAGAGTGAAGTTTGACATTGAGCAAATGGCCGTCTTCCTGTGACAACAGGTGTGGAACCGAAGGCAAAGGCCATGGAGGCTTCCATACTAGACTTCTCAGTAATGGGTACCAGTGCTGTCGAGGCCAATCTGGAGCTATTAGAATCATCCTTGGCTTGTCCTGTCTGACCTTCAGAAGTACCTTTGGGAGGAGAGGCAGAGGTGGAAAGGCATACACATGAAGATTGCTCCAACTGAAAGAAAGAGCATCCACTTTCCAAGCTGTGGGATGAAACCTTTTTGTGCAAAACTTTGGCAGCTGATGGTTTAGTGGAGAAGCGAACAGATCTAGGTCTGGAGTTCCCCATGACACTGTCAATTTCTGAAATACATGAGGATCCAATTTCCACTCGTGGGGATCCAAAATTCGTCTGCTCAACACATCTGCTAAGGAGTTCTGTGCTCCTGGCAGAAACCTTGCCTGAAGATTGAGCTGTAAACTGAGAGCAGTCTCCCACAAAATCATTGTTTGCCTGCATAGAGGATAAGAATGCGTTCCCCCTTGCTTGTTGATGTACCACATGACAGTTGTGTTGTCTGTTAGAATCAACACCTGTCCTGGAAGAAGGAATTCCTTGAAAGCTATTAATGCAAACTGGACTGCTAACATCTCCTTCATGTTGATATGTAGATGTTGTAGTCTGACAGGCCACTTGTTTTGTATCCATTTTCCATTCAGATGAGCTCCCCAAGCTTTGTCTGAGGCATCTGTCGTTAAAATCTGACTTGCCTCTGGCCGGGTCACAGAGAGTCCCTTGTTTAGGTGACATTCCTGAGCCCACCACAAAAATTCCTTCTGAATGCAAGGTATTATTGGAATGACAGTGTCCAGATCCTGGCAGTGCTGTGTCCATACATTTTGAGATACCATTGTAGCTTCCTCATATGCAGTTTGGCATTGGGAAGCACCAGAATACAAGATGCCATGAACCCTAAGGCTTGAAGGACTGTCCTTGCAGTCAGCCCGGACTGATGAGATAGTTGACGGAAGTAAAGGGATAGACTCTTTTGTTTGTCCGGGGTTAAAAAGGCCATCTGGGCTGCTGTATTCAGTCTCACACCCAGAAAGCACATGTCTTGAGAGGGTACTAGACTGGACTTTATTTCGTTCACAGAATACCCTAGGCATCTTAGCACTGCTATCACATACTCCAAATGACGAAGAAGCTCTCCCTTTCCTTGAGCCAGAATCAGGCAGTCGTCCAAATAAGGATAGATCCGTATCCCTTTTAGTCTGAAGAAAGCTATCACTGGAGCCAGAACTTTCGTGAACACTCTGGGCGCAGTAGATAAGCCAAAGGGCAATGCAGAGAACTGATAGTGAGAAGTCCCAGCTCGAAAACGCAGATACTTTCTGCAACTGAGTCTGATAGGAACATGAAGGTAAGCCTCCTTGAGATCCAAAGTTACCATCCAATGATCTTTGCCCAGCAGAGGTAAAAGCTGCTGCAACGTCAACATTTTGAACTTGGGAGTGTCCAGATAAGTGTTGAGGAGAGATAAATCCAAAATTGGTCTCCACGTGTTCCCCTTCCTTGGTACTAGGAACAGGCGAGAATAAAATCCTAGGCCCACTTCTGGCAGAGGGACCGGCTGTATGGCCCCTAGTTGGAGCAACAGAGAAACCTGTCTGTGAGCCTCTATTCTTTGTTGAGGAGGAACGTCTGGCATGCCTTTGAAAGGAGGCAAGGTATGGAAATAAAACCTGTAGCCGTGGTGTATGATATCCAATACCCATCTGTCCTGGGTAATTAAATTCCAATTTTCTTTGAAGAGTGCCAACCTTCCTCCCAAAGGTGCTGCCAGACGAGCATGCTCTGGCAGCTGAAAAGGTAGGTCATTGGGTCTGTTTACGAAAGGACTGACCCCTGCCCTCACCCGAAGCCTGTGCAGGAGAACTCCCTGTTCTAGGCCGGAAAGAGCCCTGAGCTCTGCCTTTACCACGTCTAGATCTACCCCTAGACTGGGAATCATAAGAAGGATACGTCCACCCCTTAGTAGGCCAATTTCTACTAAACTTTGGAGGCTGGACTTGCAAAAAATCTTTAACAGTCTGCATAGACTTAGCCTTGTCTTCCATCTTCTTTAAGACTGTCTCAACAGGAGGCCCAAACAACATGTCAGATTGTAAAGGAGCATCTAAAATCCTTGTTTTAACATGTTCAGACAAATTCTGATCCCTCAGCCAGGCGTGCCTGCGAAGAACAGTCCCAGTGGCAGCCACCCTAGACGAGGCCTGTACAGCATCAAAACCACATTGCAAAGAATGCTTACCCACCTGTTCAGAAACATGGACTAAATCTTGCAACTCTTTACAATCAATACCAACTGCCAGAGCATCAACCTTAGACTTCAATTGTGAAAGGAGATAGTTTTGGTATTTCAACATGTGAAACTGGCAATTCAGAGCCCTCATAGCAAGAGTGGAAGAAGTATAAACTTTCTTTCCCCATCTATCCAAGGCCCTAGCCTCCTTATCTGTAGGAACCGGATTCTTAACAACAGAAGCCTTAACACCTTTAGGCCCCTGGCTAACAGTTTCTGGGTCTGCCCTAGGACTTTTAAAAAGATACTTGTGAACGTCAGGCACCCTGTAATACCTATCTGGTTTAACAGGAGCAGGAGGCAAAGAATCAGGATTAAGAGAAGCCTCTGTAAAAACATCCTCCACTACATCCAAAACAGGAGGTATAGCCAAAGGCCTATGCTGGGGTAAAAACAGAAATTCCCTAAGCCTTTTCCTGGAATCAGAGAAGTCCTGACCTTCCCACTTAAAATGCTCCCTCATGGAATGAAGAGTTTCTGAAAAAGAAAAATCCTCAGGAGGAGTAGCAGAAGGAGTAGAATCATCCACATCAGAATCAGAATAAGGAGAGTACTCCTGCAAGTCTTCAGCCGAAGACTCTGAAATATCTGAAGCTTGCTCAAAACCCCCCAGCTCAGGCTCCACCCTAGGTCTCTTAGCAGGAGGGGGCATAGAACCCCTAATCAAAGTAATCAAATCTTCTGCCATTTTAAGCATATGCTTCCTGGGCATAGTACCTGAAGAGCTAGGGGTAACACCAACTGAAGTTAAACCTGGCCTGCCTCTGGGAGAAGCCTTAGTAACAGAAGGAGAAGGCCTAACCACCTTAGGAAGGGAGGGGAGTATAGTAACCTGAGAAGCCCCCTCAGCCTGACTTGCCTCCTGAGAGGCCACATCTTGCAATAATAAAGTTTCACTCTGTGAACACAAAGAAATCTCCGGTGGAGCCACCGGCTCCACCGACACCTCTAAAGAACCGGCGTCCAGCACAGACGGTTCTTCTAGCCTAGGCTTAACTGTCTTGTTCTTGCGCTTCTTCGAGGAAGCGGGCGGAGCATCCGACGGCATTTTATAATTGCACCGCTTCCCAAAGACTAACCTTGCACAATCCAACCTTCTCTTTATAGTGCGTTTATTAAATCTAGCACAAGAGCGACAGCCAACAACGTCGTGCTCAGGCCCTAAGCAAGGAATACACAAAGTATGATAATCTCTATGCGTATCTGTTTCCCACAAGAAACGCAATTATTAACTTTTTCTGACATCCGCTAAATGACTGAGGCAAGCAAAAACAAACATATTCCCCAACGGGGTACTTAGCCAACTTTGAACTCGGTCTGAAACTTCCAAATAGAAAAATCTCAGAACGCCAACCGGCACTTGCAATGCTGCTTCTGCATCGGACCATGCGGCAAAAAAGACTGAGGATATGACGCCGGTCATGCGCATTTGTACCCTGACGTCCTGACGTCAGTTAAATGCGCCCTGACCGACGTCAGCCTTATACTTTGATATTCGGGCCGACCGTGGACAGCGGACTACCCAAGTGTTAGGACTGCAGCAATGTGAGATGAAGAACATCCAGAGCCTGTAAAACAAAAGTAAGGTCCCAAGGAGGTGTAGGATCTTTTACTGGCGGTCTTAAGAGAAAGGTGCCCTTCAAGATGGTTTTGCAAAGTCTGCAGGAAGCCAAAGATGTTCTCCCCAACGTGGAAATTAGAGATGGCATCCAGTTGCACTTTCACAGTAGAAGAGCTAATGCCCTGGTGAAAAATACTCGCTAAAAATTCCAAAACTGACAGAATTGGAGCCGTGAAAGGATCCAAGTCCCGCTGAGAAGCCCAAATAGAAAACCGTTTCCACTTGCTACGATATAGTTTCCTGGTAGACAACTTGGGAGCCGCCACCAAAATAGTCTTAACCTGGGAAGATAATCCGGGAGTCCTAATAATCAAGGGAACTGGAGCAGCCAAGTGGTGAGCTTCAGACTGTCCAGGTATGGGTGAGGAATCCCTGAAGGGTGTGATATAGGATCTGGAACCGGATCCAAGATACATGGTGGAACTACAAGGTGAGATCAAAGGAAGGGGAACCAGACTTAGCGAGGCTAGAATGGGGCAATGAGGATCACCTTGCTCCCCCAGCCTGCGAGCTTTCTGACTTTTTTTGTTACGAGAGATAAAGGGGGATAAGCATAAAGAAGACCGGGAGGCCAAGCATGGATAGGAGTGTCCCTGGGGGTTTCAGAGTGAAGAACTCACTGCACTTAGAGATGGAAGACGATGCGAAGAGATTGCAGCAAAGCCGACGCCATACGAGGAAGATTTGCTCCGCTACAGAAGGGTTCTGAGACCACTCGTAAGGCATCAGAATAGTCCTGCTGAGTTTGTCCGCTAGTATGTTGGACTATCCCAAAATGTGCAATGCCACCAGAAAACTGCCGGTGGAAATCAACCATTCCCACACTCTCATGACTTCGCGACAAAGGGAATAAGACCTGGTTCCTCCTTGTTTGTTGATGTACCAGACTACAGACATGTTGTCCAACTGGATTGCAACAGTCCCCTGCAATGCCAAAAGGACCGGTATCATCTCCGCTAGTATGTTGGACTATCCCAAAATGTGCAATGCCACCAGAAAACTGCCGGTGGAAATCAACCATTCCCACACTCTCATGGCTTCGCGACAAAGGGAATAAGACCTGGTTCCTCCTTGTTTGTTGATGTACCAGACTACAGACATGTTGTCCAACTGGATTGCAACAGTCCCCTGCAATGCCAAAAGGACCGGTCTCATCTCTACAACATTGATGTGCAGTTTGGTCTCGTTCGGGGGACCACGTGCCTTGGACTGTCCTTCCCAAGCAATGCCCCCCCCCACCCTAACTGGGATGCATCCGTGGTCACCATGATCCGGGGAGAGTTGCAAGAAATGGCCATCCCTCGACTAAGTCTAGGGAGAGGACCCAACAGTGAAGAGACTTACTGCAAGCTGCGGAAATACATATCGATGGTCTAAGGGAAGGTCTAGCAAGGACCACTGAACTGCTAGTGTCCACTGTAGCACCAGTATATGTAGACATGCACATGGAAGAAGAGTGATGGTGGCTGCCATGGAACCTAGAGCCTGTAGCACCATCTCTGCCGAAGAATGACTTGACTGGATGACTTGGGAAACATGAAGATGCAAGTTCCGCACCCTCTCCAGAGTGAGATAAACCCTCATCTGGGTGGTATCTAAACGGGCTCCTATAAATTCTAGTTTGGACCGGGGTCAAAGATGATTTTGCTGCATTGATCGTAATCCCCAGATGATTTGCTAATGTCAGGAAGTAGTCTCTCGCTTGCGAAAGTAGACTCTTGGTGCAGTAAGGAGCCAATTGTCTATGTATGAAAAGACGAATTCCCTGAAGCCTCAAGTGAGCCGCTACAAAGTACAGTTTTGTATCTACCATAAATGTAGATGTTCGAGTGTACACCCTGCTGCAGTCATCACACTTGGGTTATCCTGTCGTCAGGTGGTCCCGCAGTCAGCCGGAATTCCAAAGTCTTGGTCCGGCATCGGTTGCCGTCACTTCTTCCCTGACGTCAGTGCGCCAGGGGTATATATAATGCATCCGACGCCATTTTCTTCAGTTTTTTTGCCCCAGATGTCAGGTTCCCCCAAAAAGGTGGTCAGTAATTAGTACCAAATTAAGAAAATTTAGCACAAACACAAAATCCCTCCAGCTATAAGCAAATACATCAGGAAGGTATTGTAAAGATTTAGCCAGTAAGATGAGAGTGGATGGAGTGAGGGTAACCTGGACTGCAGCAGGGTGTACACTCGAACATCTACATTGATGGTAGGTACAAAACTGTCCTATGTTCATCGTGTTACCCTGCTGCAGTCATCACACTTGGGTAGAATCCCAAAGCTAAGGATGGGTGGAAGAGTCAAAGAGGGTTAGAGGAGGCTAGAAGGCCCTGCAGAACTGCAGTGGCGAAGCCAGCTCTAGTCTTAAAGTGGTAAGTGATAGTGTTTGGTAAAGGTGTGTACTGAACTCCAAGTTGCAGTTTCCAAAATCTCCTTGGTTGGAACCCCCCTGAGGAAGGCTGTAGATGTAGCTGTTGCCCTGGTGGAGTGGGGCCTTATGGTAGCAGGAACTGGTTTTCCATGATGGGTATAGCAAAAACGAATGCAATGTCCTATCCATTTGGAAATGGTTTGTTTTGATATAGCCTTCCCTTGCGAAGCTGTAGCATAGGATACAAAGAGCTGGTCAGATTTTCTGAAAACCTTAGTTTTATCCAACTAGTAACGAAGTTGCCTGTCAATGTCCCAGGAATGCAGGAGTCTTTCTCCTTTGTTCTGTGGATTTGGGAAGAAGGTGGGTAAGTGGATGGTTTGATTTAAAGCCACACTGGAAACCACCTTAGGCATGAAGGAAGGATTAGTTCGTAGAGAAACTCTGTCTCGATGGAAAATGAGGAAAGGTTCCACTGCCACTAGTGCCTGCAGCTCTGAGACTCTTCTGGCTGAGGTTATTGCTAGCAGCAGGGCAGTCTTCCATGATATAAACTGTAGATCAGCAGAGAAAGTTGGTTCAAAGGGAGGTAGTGTAAGTTTTTCCAGAACAAAATTGAGGTCCCATGTTGGTGTAGGTGCTCTCCTGGGTGGCCTAATGTTTTTTGCCCCTCTGAGGAACTGCCTTAGAAGTGGATGTGAAAATAAGGGTGGATCCGTGTTGTAGTGGGCTGAAATAGCTGATGCAAGGATTTTAATCGAAGAAAAAGAAAGTCCTTAGTGCAACATCTCAGTTGAATACTGTAGGATCTGAGGCATGTAAGGCTGAAGTGTATTTTGGCCTTTAGCTTGGTTTCAGGCGCAAAACCTTTTCCATTTGTCCAAGTAGGCCTTCCTGGTGCTGGGCCTCCTAGCTTCCAGAATAACATTCATAACTGCTTGGGAAAGAGGAGCTGGCTGGATGCTTAGGTGATCTGTCATGCAGCCAGATTTAAGGTTTTGAGCTGGCTGTGTAGAATCTGATTGTTTTGCTGTGTGAGCAAATGGGCAATTTGTGGTAAAATCCAATGTGGGCCCTGGGCCATATTCCTTAATAGTGGGTACCAGTGCTGGCGTGGCCAGTCTGGGGCTATGAGTATCAGTCGTGGTCTCTCCGTTCTGACTTTCAGAAGCACCTTTGTGAGAAGAGGCAATGGAGGGAAGGCATATACTGTCAAGTTTTTCCAACTGAATGAGAGTGTGTCCACTTTCCAAGCTTGATGGTGGAGTGTCCTTGTACAAAATTTTGTTAGCTGATAGTTTTGGGGGCTGGCAAACAGGTCTATGTCTGGGAGGCCCCATTTTTGAGTTATCATTGCAAATACTTGTGGATCCAGTTTCCACTCGTGGGGATCCATGGTGTTTCTGCTGAGGTCGTCTGCCAATGGTTCTTTTTTCCTGGCAGGAATTGAGCTTGTAACTGAACTTGGTAAGCCAGTGCTGTGTTCCACAAGGTCATTGCTTGCCTGCATAGAGGGTAGGAGTGTGTACCCCCTTGTTTGTTTATGTACCACATTACTGTGGTGTTGTCCGTCCTTATTGTAAGTTGTCCTGGATGTAATAGGTTCTTGAAGGCTGTCAGAGCATTCTGTACAGCTAGCATCTCTTTTTGTCTGATGTGCAGATTCTTTTGATCTGCAGTCCATATGCCTTGAACGCACTGTCCTGATGTGTGTGCCCCCCAGGCGTACTCCGATGCATCTGTTGTCATAGTTTGCCTGGCTGGGGGCAAGGTGAAAGGCTGACCCTTGTTGTGGTGACATGCCTGAGACCACCATAGAAACTCTTGTTGTAGGCAGGGAATGAGAGATATCATTGTGTCCAAGCTGTGGCTGTGTTGAGACCATACGCTTTTTAGGTACCACTGTAATTTCCTCATATGCAGCTTTGCAAATGGTATTAGTAGTATGCAAGATGCCATGAAGCCCAAGGCCTGCAGAATTTTTCTTGCAGGGAGTTGGGTCTTTGTTGCCACTGTTTTGAAATATTGATTCAGTTGTAGTTGTTTGTCTGGCGTCAGATAAGCCTTCTGGGCCGTTGTATTCAAGCTGGCACCCAGGAATGTCATATTTTGTGAGGGTACTAGTTATGATTTATTTTCGTTTACTGTGTACCCCAGGCAACTTAGAAGATGTTTTACAAAAGCCAGATGTTGTAGGAGGATGTCCTTGCTTTCTGCTTGGATGAGGCAGTCGTCCAGGTATGGGTATATTTGAATTCCTCTTTGTCTGCAGTATGCAATTACTGGTGCCAGGCATTTTGTGAAGACCCTGGGTGCAGTGGATAAGCCAAAGGGCAGTGCAGAGAATTGGTAGGGGGTTGAACCTGCAATGAAACGGAGGTATCTTCTGCAACTGTCTGATAGGGACATGCAGGTATGCCTCCTTGAGGTCCAACGTTACTAGCCATGCTTTCTTGCCCAACATGGGAAGAAGCTGCTGTAGTGTTAGCATCTTGGATTTGGGTACTTGTAAGAAGGTGTTTAGAATTGAAAGGTCCAGAATTGGTCTCCATGCATTGTCCTTTCTGGGGACTAGAAAGAGTCTTGAGTAAAATCCTCGGCCTTGCTCCCGTGTAGGTACCAGTTGAATGGCTCTAATGTTCATGAGAGCTGTAATTTGTTTTTGTGCCTCTGCCCATTGATTTTGTGGCAGGTTTGGCATTCCTCTTTTCATTGGCAAGGTGTGCAAATGGAATCTGTATCCTCGTGAAATTATGTCTAGGACCCATTTGTCCTTTGTAACGATGTGCCAGTTGTCTGAAAAAAGTGCGAGTTTTCCTCCCAAGGGAGCTGCCAAGAGAGTGTTGCTTGGCCAGATGAGGTGTAAGTCATTGAGTTTGCCTTCTAGTAGTTTGGGGCCTGTCTTCTCCTCCCTTCTGTGTTGCAGTGCCCCCATTGTCGAGGTTTGTATTGGGCTTGTGGTTGCCCTCTGCCTCTTGGACGTCTGTATTTAACCCTCTGTGCTCTGTCAGTAGCTGGAAAGGACCAATTTTTTGTTGGCCAATTTCTGCTGAAGCGAGGGGGCTGTACCTGTAGAAAATCTTTGACTGTCTGCATAGATTTTGCCTTATCCTCCATTTTCTTTAAGACTTCTTCTGCTTTAACTCCAAATAGGACATGCTGCCGTAAGGGAGCATCTAGAAGCTTTGCTTTAACATTATTAGGCAGAGTTTGTTCCTTTAAAGTACAGTTTTGTACCTACCATAAATGTAGATGTTCGAGTGCTCATACAGCTGCAGTCATAACAGATGGGGTTATCCTGCCGTCAGGCGGGACCTCGGTCGGCCGAATTCCAAAGTCTAGGTCTGGCGTTGGTTGTAGTCGCTTCTTCCCTGACGTCAGTGCGGCAGGGGTATAAAAGAACCAGCCAACGCCATCTTCTTCAGTTTTTCTTGTCCCAGAAGGAAGGCAAAACATAAACTTATGTAGTCATGCAATATAGAATAATCAAAAAACAGTAGTTTGCAAGCATATACACCATAAAAGAATACCCCAAATAGGTTGTATGAGAAGGTGTTTGTCATAAGGCCTGTCCTAAGAGGGGATGGAGGGAGGGAAACCTGGACTGCAGCTGTATGAGCACTCGAACATCTACATTTATGGTAGGTACAAAACTGTACTATGTTCATCGTGCATACAGCTGCAGTCATAACAGATGGGTAGAATCCCAAAGCTAAGTAGGGGTGGCAGGCACTAAGTGGAACTAGGAGGAGCCAGGATGCCCTGCAAGACAGTTGTTGCAAATCCCGCTCTAGATTTTGAGTAAAGTGGAAGGTGATAGTGTTTGGAGAAAGTGTGCACTGAACTCCAAGAGGCTGCTTCCAAAATGTCCTTGGTAGGGACCCCCCTGAGGAAAGCTGCAGAGGTAGCTGTGGCCCTTGTGGAGTGGGACCTGATGCTTGAAGGCACAGCCTTTCCATGAAATGAGTAACAAAAGCGTATGCAGTGGGCTATCCATTTTGAGATCGTCTGTTTGGGGATAGCCTTTCCTTGAGCACCTGTAGCATAGGACACAAAGAGTTGCTCGGATTTCCTGAATGGCTTTGTCCTGTCCAAATAATAACGTAGTTGTCTGTGAATGTCCAAGGAATGCAGTAGTCTTTCCCCTTTGTTTTGTGGGTTAGGGTAAAAGGTAGGTAAGTGGATAGTCTGATTCAAGGCTACACTGGATACTACCTTTGGCATAAAGGTAGGGTTGGTTCGTAAGGAAACTCTGTCCTGATGGAAAATGATGAAAGGTTGCACAGCCATGAGGGCCTGTAGTTCAAACCCTGCGTGCTGAGGTGATAGCCAGAAGGAAGGCTGTTTTCCATGACAAATATTGTAGTTCTGTTGAAGCAGCTGGCTCAAATGGAGGAAGGGTCAGTTTTTCCAATATGAAGTTGAGGTCCCAAGCAGGGACTGGTGGTTTCCTTGGGGGTTTTATATTCTTAGCCCCTCTGAGGAACTGTCTTAAGAGAGGATGAGAGAATAAAGGAGGATCCGTGTTGTATTGTGCAGAAATGGCTGAAGCATGGATTTTGATGGAGGAGAAGGAAAGACCACTGTTTAACATCTCAGCTAGGTACTGTAATATTTGAGGTATATTCATTACCCAGGGATTCTGGCCCTTTTTCTGATTCCAGCCACAAAACCGCCTCCATTTGGCGGAGTAGGCTTTTCTAGTAGAAGGTCTTCTGGCCTCCAAGATGACATCCTGCACCTCCTTGGAGAGGAGGGTCTGTTGTGAAATCAAGGGGTTCTCCATGCGGCTAGATTTAGGGTTTTGAGCTGGCTGTGAAGAGTTTTGAAGTTGTGCTGGGACAACAGAAGAGGCACTAGAGGTAGGATCCATGGTGGGGAATGCGTCAGGCTCTTCAGGAGTGGATACCAGTGTTGTCTTGGCCAGTCTGGAGCAATGAGAATCATTTTCGGCCTCTCTGCTCTGGCTTTTAATAGAACTTTGGGCAGCAGAGGGAGAGGCGGAAAGGCATAGCCTGTCAATGTTGTCCAACAGAAGGAAAGTGCGTCCACTTTCCAGGCCTGTGGATGATAGGTCCTTGTGCAAAATTTTCTCAGTTGGTAATTTCTGTGGGTAGCAAAGAGATCTATGTCTGGCTGTCCCCATGCCTGAGTTATCTTTGCGAAAACTTGAGGATGCAACTTCCATTCGTGTGGATCTGTCATATTTCTGCTTAGGCTGTCTGCCAGTGTGTTTTCCTTCCCTGGCAGGAATTGTGCCTGAAGTTGGATTTGCAATTCCAGAGCTGTGTTCCAAAGGGTCATGGCTAGTCTGCACAGGGGGTATGAATGGGTTCCCCCCTGTTTGTTTATGTACCACATCACTGTGGTGTTGTCTGTCCTTATAAATAGCTGGCCTGGATGCAGTAGGTCTTTGAAGGCCATAATAGCATTTTGCACTGCTAGCATTTCCTTTTGGTTGATGTGTAGGTGCTTCTCTTTTTGGGACCATTTTCCCTGAATGCACTGATCTTTCATGTGTGCCCCCCAGGCGTAGTCCGTCTGTTGTGATGATTTGATTTGCTTGAGGTATGCAGAAAGGGAGACCTTTGTTTCTTTGGCATGCTTGAGCCCACCACAGAAATTCCTTTTGAAGACATGGAATGAGTGGTATAATTGTTTCCAAACTGTGGCTATGTTGAGACCATAAGTTTTTTAGGTACCATTGAGGCTTCCTCATATGCAGCTTTGCACATGGGATCAGCAGGATGCAAGATGCCATGAATCCCACAGCCTGCAGGACTTTCCTTGCAGTCAGCCTGGTGAAGGTTGCCATTTTGCTGAAGTATTGAGATAGTTGCCCTTGTTTGTCTGGCGTGAGGTAGGCCATCTGGGTGTTTGTATTCAAGCTGGCACCCAGGAAAATTATTGTTTGAGAGGGCATTAGTTTTGATTTCTTTTTGTTGACTGTGTATCCCAGAAAGTTCAACAGTCTTATTACAAACGCCAGGTGTTTCAGAAGTATGTCCTTGCTGTCCGCTTGGATCAGGCAGTCGTCCAGATATGGGTATATTTGTATTCCTTGAAGTCTGCAGAAGGCAATTACTGATGTCAGGCAGTTCGTAAACACTCTGGGCGCAGTAGATAAGCCAAAGGGCAACGCAGAGAATTGATAATGGGTTGAACCTGCAAGAAATCTGAGGTATCTTCTGCAATCTTGTCTGATAGGGACATGCAGGTATGCCTCCTTGAGGTCCAATGTTACCAGCCAAGACTCCTTGCCCAGCATGGGAAGAAGCTGCTGTAATGTGAGCATCTTGAATTTTGGTACCTGTAAATGTGTGTTTAGGATGGATAGATCTAAAATAGGTCTCCAATCTTTGTCTTTCCTTGGTACCAGGAATAGTCTGGAATAAAACCCTTGACCTTGTTCTTTTGCAGGCACCTCTTGAATAGCTTTCATGTCCATGAGAGCTGAAATTTGTTTTTGTGCCTCTGCCCTTTGATTTTGTGGCATGTTTGGCATGTTTGGCATGCCTCTCATTTTTGGATGGGTGTGAAAGTGGAATCTGTAGCCTCTGTCTATAATGTCCAGGATCCATTTGTCTTTTGTGACAATATGCCAAATGTTTTGAGAATAATGCCAGTTTTCCGCCTAAAGGTGCTGCCATTAAAGCTTTGCTTGGCAGGTAAAGGGGAAAGTCATTGTGTCTGCTTTCTGAATGACTGTGATCTATCTTCTCCATCTCTTGGGGTTGGTGCTTGCCATTGCCTGGCTCTGAATGATCCTTGAGATAGCCCTCTACCTCTCAGGCGCCTGTATCTGCCTCTTTGAGGTCTGTCCGTGGCTGGAAAGGACCAATTTTTTGAAGGCCAGTTTCTGTTGAAACGTGGAGGTTGTACCTGCAGGAAATCTTTCACTGTTTGCATTGATCTCGCCTTTTCCTCCATTTTCTTTAGTACCTCCTCAGCTTTAACACCAAACAATACATCTTTTTGAAGAGGTGCATCTAGTAATTTAGCTTTGACATGATCTGGTAAGGCTTGTTCTTTGAGCCAAGCATGTCTACGTATGACAGACCCTGTAACAGCAGCTCTACATGAGGCCTCTAAAGCATCAAAACCACACTGCAAGGTATGTTTACCCACTTGCTCTGCACTATGCAACAAATACTGCAACTCTTAAATCTGGTTGCTCAGGTTGTGTCATTTTGCTTTTCAACTCCGGTAATAAAAACTGTTGATACTTTAACATATGGAACTGACAGTTTAATGCCCTCATGGTTAAAGTGGCCGAGGTATACACCTTTTTCCCCCCAC
Source organism: Protopterus annectens (assembly GCF_019279795.1). NCBI lineage: Eukaryota > Metazoa > Chordata > Ceratodontiformes > Protopteridae > Protopterus > Protopterus annectens. The sequence goes on along the minus strand of NC_056726.1, from coordinate 764,358,564 downwards.
CTTTCCAAAGCTCTGGAATCTCTCTCTGAAGGTAATGGGTTTTTAGCAGTAGAAGCCTTAATTCCCTTGGGACCCTGTGAAATAGTTTCTGGGTCAGCAGTAGTCCTCAGGGGGGGAGACCAATCAGAGTCTTCAAAAGGAGAATATGTATATTCCTGGTCCTCAGAATGTTCAGAGGTAATAGAGGCTTGATCTGAGGAAGGGTAGTCTTCCTCTAATGTGGGCCTTTTGTCCTTGGGGGGGTTGAGAACCCCTGATAAGAGTTATCAAATCCTCAGCCATTTTGAGCATCTGTTTTTTAGGCATGGGGCCTTGAGAGGGGGTATGTGGCCCTTGTTTTTTAGTTTTCATGGCTGCTTTAGATTTTGTGAAACCCTTAATAGAGAAGGAGGAAGGCCTGAAGACACCTTGAGAAATGGCAGGCCTGTCTAAACTCTGGGTTTCCCCGCCAAAAGTGGCGTCGGTATCTGTAGTCGGAATGGGGGCTGAGGAGCCTGCGACCTCGGGCACAGAAGACACCGGCAATGAAGTGCCATCGGTACTCAGGGGCTGCGTAGGCGCCTCGCTGAGAACCGGAGAACCGGTAGTCGGCCTTAGTGTGGTGTCAGTAGAAATCGCGGACCTCGTATGTCGGTCCTTATCTTTGCGTCTTTTACTCAAAACTGGAGTCGGAGTATCTGAGGACATAATATAATTAAATTTTTTTACCAAAATAGTGATGGGCGAACTCCGCCCGACGCTTAATAGTGCGTTTGTTGAATCTAGCACAAAAACGGCAGGCCGAGACGTCGTGGTCTGGGCCTAAGCAAGGAATACAGAAAGAGTGGAAATCCTTATGCGGTATTTGCTTCCCACATGAAATGCAATTATTAACTTTGTCTGACATCGGTCTGAGGCAAGAAAAGTTTCCCCAACGGGGTACTTAGCTTTCAAGAAGACTTCGGCTGAAATATTTTCATAAATCTCAGGAGCTGGCCGACCGGCACTTGCGAACTGCTTCTGCTTCGGGCACCGCACGGCAAGAAAGACTGAAGATGGCGTCGGCTGGTTCTTTTATACCCCTGCCGCACTGACGTCAGGGAAGAAGCGACTACAACCGACGCCGGACCTAGACTTTGGTACTCGGCCGACCGAGGACCCGCCTGACAGCAGGATAACCCCATCTGTTATGACTGCAGCTGTATGCTCGATGAACATCCAAGCATGCCTACGTATAACAGACCCAGTGACAGCTGCTCTGCAGGAAGCCTCTAAAGAATCAAACCCACATTGTAAAGTATGTTTGTCCACCTGTTCAGTTGCATGCAACAGATCCTGCATTTCTTTCAATTCAGACTGTTGAGGGAGTGTGCTCATTTTTTGTCTTAACTGAGACATTAGAAATTGCTGATATTTTAGCATGTGAAATTGGCAATTTAGTGCTCTCATAGCTAGAGTGGCTGAGGTGTAAACCTTTTTCCCCCACCTGTCTAGTGCTCTGGAGTCCCTTTCAGAGGGTACAGGATTTTTTGCCATAGAAGCCTTAGCCCCTTTGGGACTCTGGGAGATAGTCTCTGGATCAGCAACAGGGCTTTTATAAAGGAATTTGTGGGAGTCAGGCACTCTATAGTATCTGTCTGGTTTGGCTGGAGCAGGAGGCAGAGAATCTGGGTTCAAACTAGATTCTACGTAAACATCATCCACAATGTCTAAAACTGGGGGGATGGCAAGAGGTCTGTGCTGTGGGAGTAAAAGAAACTCTCTGAGCCTTTTCTTTGAGTCAGAGTAGTCCTGACCTTCCCAGTGAAAATGTTCCCTCAGTGTGTAAAGTTTCCCCAAAGGAGTAGTCTTCAGGGGGAGAAGCTGAGGGAATGGAATCCTCAGCATCAGAATCTTCATAAGGAAAAAAAGAGTAATCTTGGTCCTCAGAGGAGCCTGAGGAAATAGACACTTGATCAGAGGAGGCATAATCTTCCTCTTGTCTAGGCCTTTTGTCGGGTCGGGGTTGGGAACCCCTGATGAAAGAGATCAAATCTTCCGCCATTTTAAGCATCTGTTTCTTAGGCATGGGGCCTTGAACTGGAGATTGAAGTGCAGTCTTTTTTGGTTTAACAGGAGTCTTAAGCTTAGGATACGTTTTGATGGTGAGCGTAGTTGGTCTGAAGACGCCTTCAGAAACCAAAGGTGTTTCTGCAGCACCGGCATCTCTTTCTGCAGTGTCGTCGGTAAGGGCTAAACAAAATGGCTGCGTCGACCTAGCACTCTCCGCCAAAGGCTCCGAAGTGGTCTCGGGTTCCAAATCTGCAGTAGCCAGGGGCTGCGTAGGAGCCTCACTGAAGACCAGTGAACCGGAGACCGGCCCAGCCGAGGCCTCGGAGTCTGGCTTGGGTCTAGGTTGCCTGTCCTTATCCTTGCGTTTTTTGTGCACGCTGGTAGTAGGTTGCTCCGACGGCATTGTGTAGTTAAATTTTCTACCGAAGTAGTGTCGTGCGAAATCAAAGCATCTTTTTATAGTACGCTTATTGAACCTAGCACAAAAACGACAACCAGTAACGTCGTAGTCTGGGCCTAGGCAAGGTATGCAGTAAGAATGAAAATCCTTATGAGGTATTTGCTTCCCACAAGAAATACAATTGTTAACTTTTTCTGACATCGGTCTGAGGCAAGAAAAGTTTCCCCAATGGGGTACTTAGCTTTATTGAAGACTTCGGATCTGAAATTCGACTTCGAAAATCTCAGGAGTTGGCCGACCGGCACTTGCGAACTGCTTCTGCTTCGGGCACCGCGCGGCAAGAAAGACTGAAGAAATTGGCGTCGGATGCATTATATATACCCCTGGCACACTGACGTCAGGGAAGAAGCGACAGCAACCGATGCCGGACCAAGAATTTGGAATTCTGGCCGACTGCGGGACCGCCTGACAACAGGATAACCCAAGTGTGATGACTGCAGCAGGGTAACTCGATGAACATCTGCCACGACCTTGGTGAATACCGTGGGGCTGTGGTGAGACCGAAGGGGAGGGCATGGAAAGTACAGTTTTGTACCTACCATAAATGTAGATGTTCGAATGTCTTCACTGCTGCAGTCATTACACTTGGGTTATCCTGCCGTCAGGCGGGCCCGCAGTCGGCCTGAGTTCCAAAGTCTTGGTCTGGCGTTGGTTGCTGTCACCTCTTCCCTGACGTCAGTGCGCCAGGGGTATATAAGCAGCAGCTGACGCCATTTTCTTCAGTTTTTCTTGCCCCAGATGTCAGGTGCCCCCAAAAATGGTAGGCAATACATATTGCTAGTAAAACATACAAAAAAGGTAACAATAAAGCCTTCATTAACCAGCAAATACACCACAAAGGTAATATAGGTTAGTCCCAGATAAGAAAGAGGGGTTGGTGGGTGGGTAACCTGGACTGCAGCAGTGAAGACACTCGAACAGTTATGGTAGGTCCAAAACTGTACTATGTTCATCGTGTTTCACTGCTGCAGTCATTACACTTGGGTAGAATCCCAAAGATGAGTTTGGGTGGCTGGCTCTATAGAGGATTTGGTGTGGCTATGAGGCCCTGCAGCACTGCAGTGGCAAAGCCAGCTCTGGATCTAGAATAAAGAGGCAAATGGTAATGCTTGGTAAAGGTGTGCACTGAACTCCAAGTTGCAGCTTCCAAGATATCTTTGGTAGGTACTCCTCTAAGGTAGGCAGTAGAAGTAGCAGTTGCCCTAGTGGAATGTGGTCTAATGTTAGATGGTACAGGTTTCCCATGCTGTGTGTAGCAGAACCGGATACAGTGTCCTATCCACTTTGAAATGGTCTGTTTTGAAATTGCCTTTCCCTGTGATCCTGCAGCATACGATACAAACAATTGTTCAGTTTTTCTGAAAGCTTTTGTTTTGTCCAAGTAGAAGTGTAATTGCCTGTGTATGTCCAAGGAATGTAGAAGTCTCTCCCCCTTTATTCTGGGGATTTGGATAAAAGGTTGGCAAGTGAATAGTTTGGTTAAGAGCCACACTGCATACCACCTTAGGCATAAAGGAAGGGTTTGTTCTTAAAGAAACCCTGTCTTGGTGGAAAATGATGAAAGGCTCCACTGCCATTAGTGCCTGTAGTTCTGAGACTCTTCGTGCTGAGGTTATTACCAGAAGCAGAGCAGTTTTCCATGATATATATTTTAACTCTGCTGAATTGGCTGGTTCAAAAGGAGACAAAGTGAGCTTTTCCAAAATGAAATTGAGGTCCCAAGTTGGTGTTGGTGGCCTCCGGAGCGGTCTTATGTTTTTAGCCCCTCTGAGGTACTACTTTAGCAAAGGGTGAGAAAAAATAGGAGGATCTGTGTTGTAATGAGCCGAGATGGCAGAAGCGTGAATCTTAATGGATGAGAAGGACAGTCCTTTGTCCAGCATCTCAGTCAAGTATTGTAGTATCTGAGGAATGTTAGGGACCAGAGGATCAAGGTGTTGAGACTGGTTCCAGGCACAGAATCTCTTCCACTTTTCTGAATAAGATTTTCTGGTGCTAGGCCTCCTGGCCTTCAAAATGACATCCATAACAGCTTTAGAGAGAGAAGTTGTCTGTTTGGCCATTGAATCTTCCATGCAGCCGGGTTTAACATTTTGAGCTGACTGTGCAGTATCTGATTGTTTTGCTGAGTCAGAAGGTGTGGAATTTGAGGCAAAATCCAAGGTGGACCTTGAGCTAAGTTCTTTAAGATTGGGTACCAGTGCTGGCGTGGCCAGTCTGGAGCAATCAGAATCATCTGTGGTTTGTCTTGTCTGGCTTTTAGGAGTAACTTTGAAAGGAGAGGCAGTGGTGGGAAGGCATAAACGCTTAGGTTTTTCCAGCTGAACGAAAGAGCATCCACTTTCCATGCTTGTGTGTGATAAGTCCTTCTGCAGAATTTTTGTAGTTGGCAATTCAGTGGTGAGGCAAAGAGATCTATGTCCGGGCACCCCATTTTTGCATTATCATGCATGGATTCTTAGCCGTGGAAGCCTTAACCCCTTTTGGACCTTGGGAAATAGTTTCTGGGTCTGCAACAGGGTTTTTATAAAGAAATTTGTGAGAGTCAGGGACTCTGTAGTATCTGTCTGGCTTGACTGGAGCTGGGAGTAAAGAATCAGGGTTTAAACTAGATTCCAATAACACATCATCCACAATGTCCAACACTGGTGGAATAGCAAGGGGCCTGTGCTGAGGCAGCAAAAGAAAGTCTCTGAGCCTTTTCTTGGATTCTGAGTAATCCTGGGCCTCCCAATGGAAATGCTCCCTCATGGTATGTAAAGTTTCCCCAAAAGAGTAATCCTCAGGAGGAGAGGCTGAAGGAATGGATTCTTCAGTATCAGAATCCTCATAGGGGGGTAAAGAATATCCCTGGGCTGAAGAGGAATCAGAAAATATTGAAACCTGGTCCGAGGAATCATAGTCTGTATCCTGCCTAGGCCTTTTATCAGGAGGGGGATGGGAACCCCTGATCAAAGTTATCAAGTCTTCGGCCATCTTGAGCATCTGTTTTTTAGGCATGGAGGCCTGTCCAGGTAAATGCTGCACTTGCTTCTTTGTCTTTAGTGTAGGCTTAGTCTTGGCTGTAGTTGTAATGATAAGTTGAGTAGGCCTGAAGACACCCTCAGAAGCAGATGCCTGCTCAGCGGCTCCGGACCCATCTGAAGGGTTAATCTCCGTTGGCCCAACACCTTGAGGCTCCAGAGGCCTAGGCACCTCCACGTGGGAGTCGGACGCGGCCTGTGGTTCTGAGGTAGCGCGTGTCAGGGGCTGCGAAAGTGCCTCACTGAAAACTGGCGAACCGGCGACTGGCCTAGAAGAGGCTTCGTCGTCAGTTTTGGACCTCGGAAGCCTTTCCTTATCTTTATTTTTGCGCTTTTTATGCATTCCGGTCGTTGGTTGTTCTGACGGCATTGTGTAATTAAAACCTTCGCTCAAAATAATGCCGAGCAAAATCAAACCGATGCTTAATAGTGCGTTTGTTAAATCTAGCACAAAACCAACAACTAGTGACGTCGTGGTCTGGGCCTAGGCATGGAATACAGTAAGAATGAAAATCCTTATGAGGTATTTGCTTCCCACAAAAAATACAATTATTAACTTTTTCTGACATCGGTCTGAGGCAAGAAAAAATTTTCCCCAACGGGGTACTTAGCTTTATTGAAGACTTCGGTTCTGAAATCAAATTTGAAATCTCAGGTGTAGGCCGACCGGCATTTGCGAACTGCTTTTGCTTCGGGCACCGCGCAACAAGAAAGACTGAAGAAAATGGCGTTGGCTGCTTCTTATATACCCCTGGTGCACTGACGTCAGGGAAGAGACGACAGCAACCGACGCTGGACCAAGACTTTGGAACTCAGGCCGACGGCAGGATAACCAAAGTGTAATGACTGCAGCAGTGAAACACGATGAACATCTGGTAATGACTGGCCCCTATCTGGAAGTGGAGAAACCTCCTGGAGTGTCTGTTCATCTTTATATGATAGTATGCATCCTGGAGATCTGTTGAGCACATCCACTCGTTCCCCTGCAGATAGGGCAGGATGGACTGCAGAGTGACCATCCAGAATTTTTCCTTGGCAACTGTCAGGTTTAGGTTGGAAAGATCCAGAATGGGTCTTAAATCCCCCATTTTCTTTGGCACCAAAAAGCACCTGGAATAGATGCCCAATCCGGATTAATCTGAGAGGACAGGTTGGATGACTCACTTCTTTAACAGCTGGTCTATTTCGAGAGCTGCCACCTCCCTTTGCGTGGGTGGGACGTCTGGGAGGTGTCTTCAGGGAGGAGGTGACTAAGAAGGGGATGGAGTAGCCTCTGGATATAATTTGTAGCACTCAACGGTCTATTGTAACGGACTCCCACTCACTTGGGTGTAACGAGAGACGACCACCCCCAACTGCCGCCAGAGAAGAGCAGTTGAGCAACCTCTCAGGACTGCTGTGCGGGCCCCATCTATATCATATCATCGACAACTTAGGTTGTCGAATCCTAAAACATCGACACCTAAGTTTCGAAAGCTTACAATAGAGAATGGCCACATAATCTAATTATTTCCTTGGGAAAGAATTTGTGTGGCCATCCGTAAACAAAATAAACATACCCAAACATATTGGGGGGGGGGTTTGCCCCCCCACCCCTAATGTGAGAGACTGTGCCGCCCACCCCCCAACTAAATATACCAACTCTGAGATTGCTCTACAATGGGGAAAGGGCAAATCCCCATTCGCTATTGTAAGCTTTCGATGCTTGGGTGCGGATGTTTAAGCATTCGACAACCTAAGCTGTCGATAATACAGTAGGAACCCATGCAGTCCTGTCAGAGAAACATTCTCGAGACCCAAAATTCCTTGGACCCCCTCTGACTCTGGGCTGGCGTCTAGCGTAACCTCCTCTACCTCTGGGGGAAGACGAGTCCTGAGTGTCCCCGGTGTACTGAGATTTTCAGAATCACATCTTCTTTGTCCCTCACCAATTCCTTGAAAAGAATCTTTGACGGGAAGAGAGGCAGACCCCGATGGCAGACAGTGTCTTCCTATCCTATTCACTCTGGACCAGAGTCTCGTGCACATACTTCCCAAACAGGAAAGAACCATCATAGCAAAGGACACCTTAAAGGGTTCAGAGAACTGACATAGCCAGAGCCAGGTGTGTTGTCTCATGGCAACGCTGGAGCCGGCCACCCTTGCTGCTTTTTCTGTAGCATGAGAAAGGAGGTGCGTGGACATACTGGAGACCACTTTTAGAGTGACCATCCATGTGGAGAAGGCCTGTTTCTTCTCCGGCAACATGGACTCCGGGAGTGACTCCGCTACCTCCTTGACCAGATCCCGCTGAAGTCGAATAACATGTGCCAAATAATTCAGCGCCCTTATAGAAAAGGTAGCTGAAGCATAGATCCGCTTCCCTAGGTGGTCCATAGTCCTTGACTCTCGATCTGGAGGATGGACTGTGGAGCGCTCCTGAGTGAGCTCTTTCTTTGTGGTGGCTGCCACCACCATCCCGTCTACAGAAGACCTCTTACTTCAGCTAGTCATGTCAGGGGGGGTAAGGACCTTATCTAGACGTCTAGGCCATGGTGTCTGGCTCCTTCTATGCCTGAGATGTAATGAGGTCCATAAGTAGATCCATGGGAGGGGACACCCAGGAAGTAGATGGATCTATGCCAAAAGCCTCCAGGAACACAGACTAGTCGGGGGTTGGCTTTTGGGAGGACCCCCCCCCTTTGATGGAGAAGTTCCATGATGTCCCCAAAGGAAACATAGTCAGGGGGTGATCTGGGGGAGCCTTCCCCTTCCTCCAATTCGGTATCATCTGTAAGGGACTCTGGAGAGGAGTCCAGGTGCCTCCTTTTGCATGACTGTTTGCAGGGAACCTCCTCGGTGGGACTCTCTGAGGGGGACTCACAAACCACCTTTTGTGTTCCGATGGGAGCTAAATGGGGCAAATCAGGCATACTCTGTCCCAAAGAGGACAAAATGGTTGGAGCCGCACCCAGGGCCTCGGGGCAGAATCGGAAGAGGAAATGGTCAGAGGTCTTGACCCACTCGAGAGGACCCTCTCCACCACGTCGAACACCGAAGGACAGAGAGCTCCCGAGGTTACCAAAGAGCTGGCCACTCTCCTCTGGTCCGATGAGGGAGTAGGAGCCCCCTGGAGCCGAGATGCCAAGGGGTAGACTGCATTCCAAAAAACTTGGAGCTGACAGAACCCCCTCGGATCTGACCCCAAGGCTATGGCTCCGAGAGCTTGGATCCAAACTAGTCGGATCCGACACACTCAAGGCAATGGCCAGCATCGAGGTACTGGGTACCGTTGGCACTGACCCCCTGACCCCAAGACCTCTCGGTTCCAAGGGCAAAAAAACATAGGTCAGATTGGAGAAGGAGCAGCTGGTGTAAAAAAGGGATGCGAAACCCCCCCCCCCCACTCCAGAGGGAGAGGGGGTTGGCAAGACTCCCAACTGGATCTGGGAGCGTATAAATTTCCAGATAATTTTATCCATCTCACCCTCACAAACTGCGCGTAGAGTGCAAAGAAGATGCCACTGACACTGGCCTGCTGGTGGTGGGAAGCACTAGAGTACGGTCTAGACTCCTTCGGCTCCGGAGAAAATCTGGGTGAACAGAGCCAAGGAGTACTAGGCCTCGGGGGAGTCCTGATCTTGGGAGGTGGACCCGCAGGAGCAGAACGGTAAGGCGACCTCTTCCTCGGCTTGTCTTTCTTAGGTTTATCCCCCTCCACAGGCCTGGAAACAGCAGGTTGAGTCCTAGGGGCCTGGGAAGGGGACAAAGCAGTAGCGGCCACAGACACGGCCGAGCTGGTAGTAGCAGGGACAGCCGTACCCGAAGCTGGCAGGAGACCCTTCATAACTAACTTAGCCCTCCTGTCTTTAAGGGCTCTCAGGTTAAAGCCCACACAAACAGAGCAGGCTGTCAGTAAATGTGATGTACCTAAGCACACCACGCACAGAGTGTGGCCATCAGTTGGAGAGAGCTTGTGGTCACATAATGTGCACTTCCTGAAGACAGGCTTAGGAGCATCTACCACGCCTACGAAGACACACACACAGACACACACAGAGAAAGACAGACAGACACACACACACAGACACACACACAGACAGACACACACACAGACAGACACACACACAGACAGACACACACACAGACACACACACAGACACACACACACAGACATACACACACACAGACAGACACACACAGACAGACACAGACACACACACACACACACACACAGACAGACACAGACACACACACACACAGACAGACACACACACACACACACACACACAGACAGACACAGACACACACAGACAGACAGACACACACACAGACAGACACACACGCTATCACACACAAATCCCTAGGGGTGACAGAGGATGAAAGAACTACCACAAAAGATCTACACACAAACTTTGTTTTTAACATGACGCACAATGCAAGGTAGGGGAGGTTAAAAGGGGAAGAGAAGGAGAATCTACACAAAAAGCGACACTTACCCAACAATAAGCCTGGAGCTCAGCGACCATGATGCTATGCTTTTCAGCAGCAAACAAGATCCGAGGGAAGGAAGGAAGAAGACATAAGGGCATTACAGGTAAGGAGAGGAGCTTGGAGCAGATGCTAGTGAAGCAGCAGTCTCAGATTCCATCAGACTACCCACAGGTTGATGAACAAATTAAGTCAACTACTTCAGAACAAATAGACTCCTGACGACCACCACCACACAAAAAAAGTATTTTTGAAAGGGGGCTTGCCGATCACTGGACCTCCACTATTAAATAAATATACTCCACCTTTGAGATCGCACAACAGTGCGGAAAGGAGAAAATTGCCCTTCACAAAAACATTAACTAACACAAATGTCCAGTGACACACACCCCAAAACACATCCCAAGGCCCAAAACAAAGCATTTCTGTAATCCCTGACCCCACAACAGACCAAGGCTCACACAAGCAAAATAAAATTAGAGACACAGCATGTAAATACTATACATGTATTACAGATAACTTGGTTACTCAACCAAATTAGCAGCTGTCACACACAAAAGTGGATAAAACCAATAGTCTATCATACTGATGTAATATACACACAAAAACATTTTATACAAAGTGGGTATACCCACATACAGTAGAAAATCAACAGCACACGTTATCAAAGACTAACTGTATTTTCATTCTTGAAAAAAAAAATGCTCTGGATTATTACTCGATTCAGCTTTTATTGTACTGTTATCACAATGCACTTTAGAAAATGAATGAGATTTAAGTATGCAAAGTATTACACAAAAATTAAGGAAAAAATAGCTGAAGTACATACTAAATAAAACAAATTTCAATATATAAAATGAATGCTACTAAAACTATAAATAATATGTGCACATTAGCAGAAATCAGTAACAAAACGGCATATAAATCATATCATATTTAGAACATAAAACAAAAACAGTATCTCAGAATCAGACAGTAAAAATAACCAATACCTCAAAAAGACATGCATGGAATATGAAACATATGGCAATGTCTGAAGACATCCACTGTAAATGAGAATATAACAAAAGCGAAGACGAATATACCAAAATCAAAGAGAGAGCTCAGAAAGCAAAAATTAAAATTTAAAGACTACATTTTTAGGAAGGCAAACATGGACAGTAGCACAGACAGAATTGCTGTGGAGTTTTTATATTTAGCATACAGTAAGAAATAACATATCACTTAATTCCAAGCCTGCCAATACTCCAGTGCTCAAAAGAAAGATTTACTTACATCTCCCACGCACACGGGATCAAGTTTGGGCAAACGATACACTGCTAAGCTATTAGGATTGTCTCCTCCAGTAGCCAACAGACTCTTTGATGGATTTAACTCAATTGCATGAATTCCACACCCTAACTGGTCTAATGAATCAACAGGTGGCTCATGATCTTTCAGCATAGGAACCTTTGTAATCTGACTGTTGAGAACATCGACCACAAACAACTAGAGAAAGAATGAGAGGGAGGGAAAAAAAAGTTAATGCCCCTGTCAATATATTAAATCATACTTGCATTTCACTAATGCCATTTATTACCTGTATTACTGTACTATCTATTGTTAATTGCTTTCTAATTAACTTGCATTTGTTTAATTTACTGGAGCTTTTCTTCCCAGGACTCCACTGAAAAAGTACAGTTGTGTACACTTACCATAAATGTAGATGTTCGAGTGTATTCACTGTTGCAGTCATTACATTTCGGTAATCTGCTGGCAGGTTGTCCTCAGTCGGCCTGATTAACAAAGTCTTGGGTCCTGCATCGGTTGCTGTCCCTTCTTCCATGACGTCAGGTCATCAGGGGTATAAAACATGCAGCCGACACCATTAGATCAGCTTTTCTTGCCCCAGATGTCAGGTGCCCCCAAATGGGGAGCAAAAAAATATATATGTATATAATTTAAAACACAAAAAATATACCTCCAAACAAAACCAAATACACCAAAAAGGCTTTTAAGCATAGTAATAGAAAGTAGAGGTGTAGTAAGAGACAAACAGGGGCCTGGGGGTGGGTAACCAGGACTGCAACAGTGAATACACTCGAACATCTACATTTATGGTAAGTGTACACAACTGTACTACATGTTTCACTGTTGCAGTCATTACACTTGGGTAGAATCCCAAAGCTATGGTTGGGAGGATGGATTTATACAGCATTAGGAGCAGCTATAAGGCCCTGTAGGACAGCAGTGGCAAAGCCAGCTCTGGATTTAGAGAAGAGAGGCAAATGGTAATGTTTGGTGAACGTATGAACTGAGCTCCAGGTAAGCAGCTTCTAGAATGTCTCTGGTAGGAACCCCTCTGAGAAAGGCTGCAGAAGTAGATGCAGCTCTGGTGGAATGAGACCTGATCCACTTGGAGATAGGTTTACCATGGTACATGTAGCAAAAACAAATGCAATGGCTTATCCACTTGGAAATAGTCTGCTTTGAAATAGCTTTTCCCTCTGCCCCTGCAGCAAATCTCACCAATAGTTGCTCAGATTTTCTTAGAGATTTCGTTCTGTTTAAGTAGAATCGAAGCTGTCTGTGTACATCCAATGAATGCAAAATCCGCTCACCCTTGTTCTGTGGATTGGGGAAGAAAGTTGGCAGATAAATGGTCTGATTAAGAGCCACACTGGATACCACCTTAGGCATGAAAGATGGATTGGTCCTGAGAGCCACCCTGTCCGGATAAAAAATAATTAAAGGCTCCACTGCCTTAAGAGCCTGTAATTCTGAAATCCTTCTAGCTGAAGTGACTGCTAAAAGGAAAGTTGTTATCCAGGAGAGAAATTTTAGGTCTGCAGTAGCAGCTGGCTCAAAAGGAGGAAGAGTGAGTTTTTCCAAAACAAAATTTAGGTCCCATGCAGGAGTTGGTGCTCTCCTGGGAGGTCTTAAATTTTTGGCCCCTCTGAGATACTGCTTTAGTAGAGGATGAGAGAAGAGGGGAGGTGCTGTGTTGTAATGAGCTGAAATGGCAAAGGCATGGATTTTTATGGAAGAAAAATATTGGCCCTTGTGAAACATCTCAGTTAAGTATTGCAGAATCGGAGGAATACTGGGCATTGCTCTGCTTATTCCTTGTGACTGGTTCCAGGCACAGAATCTTTTCCATTTGTCAGCATAAGATTTTCTAGTACTAGGCCTTCTAGCCTCCAAAATGACATCCATCACTGGTTTGCTTAGGGTGAAATTAGTTGATTAGCCATGCTGCAAGATTCAAAGTTTGGAGCGGAGTGCGAAGAATTTTGTAGTTCTGCTGAGACAGTAGGTAAGGTGTCTGAGGCAGGTGCCACAGAGGAAGATGTGACACATTGCGCAGGAGTGGGTACCAGTGCTGGCGAGGCCAGTCTGGAGCAATCAGAATCATTCTTGGTTTGTCCTGTTTGACTTTTAGTAGGACTTTGGAGAGCAGAGGCAGAAGGAGAAAGGCATAGACTGATAGGTTTTTCCAGTTGAATGATAGAGCATCCACTTTCCAAGATTTTTTGTGATGAATCCTTGTGCAGAATTTGTCCAACTGATAGTTGTGGGGTGAAGCAAAAAGATCCATGTCTGGGTTCCCCCATTTGCATGTCAACATGGTAAAAACTTGTGGTTCCAATTTCCATCCGTGTGGGTCCGTACGATTTCTGCTTAGGTCTGCCAGAGTATTTAGCTTTCCTGGCAGGAATTGAGCTTGTAGTTGTATCTGATAGGCCAAGGCAGTGTTTCACAATGCCATGGCTAGTCTGCAAAGGGGGTAGGAATGTGTAACCCCCCTGCTTGTCTATGTACCACATAACTGTGGTGTTGTCTGTCTGTATCATTAGTTGTCCTGGATGAAGGTAGTTCTTGAAGGCTGTCAGAGCATTCTGTACAGCTAGCATCTCCTCCTGATTGATATGTAGGTGCATTTGATTTGGGCTCCATTTGCCCTGAATGCACTTTCCTGCCAGTTGAGCTCCCCCCCCCCCCAAGCATAGTCTGATGCGTCTGTTGTTAGGGTTTGTGTGGCAGGGGTTGGAGTGAATGGCAGTCCCTTGTTTTGGTGGCAGGCCTCTGCCCACCATAGGAACTCTAGCAGCAGGCAAGGTAAAATAGGAATCATTGTTTCCAGGCTGTGACAATGTTGACTCCATAAACTTTTAGGCACCACTGAAGTTTCCACATATGCAGTCTTGCATATGGAATTAGAAGAATGCAGGAGGCCATGAACCCCAAGGCCTGCAGAATTTGTCTTGCAGATAACTGGGTTTTTGTGGCCACCTGTTTGAAGTAAGTCATCAATTGAACTTGCTTTTCTGGCATAAGGTAAGTCATCTGGGCAGCTGTATTCAAGCTTGCACCCAAGAATGCAATTTTTTGAGGGGGTACCAGTTGTGATTTATTTTCATTTATGGTGTACCCTAGACAAGTTAGAACCCTTTTTGCAAACGCCAGATGCTTTAGAAGAATGTCCTTGTTTTCTGCCTGAATTAGACAACTGTCCAGGTATGGATAAATTTGAATATTTCTTTGCCTGCAAAATGCAATTACTGGTGCCAGGCACTTTGTGAAGACTCTGGGCATAGTAGATAAGCCAAAGGGCAGTGCAGAGAACTGGTAATGCAAGTAGCCTGCTTTGAAGTGGAGGTATCTTCTGCAAGATTCCCTGATTGGGATATGCAGGTAAGCCTCTTTTAAGTGTAGAGTTACCAACCAGGCATCTTTGCCTAGCATAGGTAGTAACCATTGAAGAGTCAGCATCTTGAATTTTACAATGTCCAGAAATGTATTTAGAATGGATAAGTCCAGAATTGGACGCCATGATTTGTCTTTCCTGGGTACCAGGAAAAGTCTTGAATAGAAACCTTGTCCCTTTTCCGCTTCTGGTACCGGCTGAATAGCCCCCATGTTCATGAGGGACAGAACTTGTTTATGTGCCTCTGCCCACTGATTTGGGGGCAGTTCTAGCCATCCATTTGGGATTGGCAACGTGTGGAAATGAAATCTGTATCCCCGGGATACTATATTTAAAACCCATTTGTCCTGGGTAATAAGTTGCCAATTTTTTGCATGAAGTGCCAGCTTTCCCCCCAAAGGGCCGGCTAAGAGGTACGCACTTGGTGAGTGTAGAGGGAAGTCATTGAGACTGTTTAGCATAGGGAGGTAACTTGTTGTTTACAGATTTGGAAATAGAGGCACCCCATTGTTTGGTTCTAAAAGTAACTTGTGACTGAAACCTGGAGCCTTTGGAATGTCTGGATTTGACTTGAGTGGCTCTCAAAGGTACTGGAAAGGACCAGTTCTTAGTAGGCCAGTGTCTACTAAATCTTGGAGGTTGCAGTTGTAAGAAATCTTTCACAGTTTGCATAGATTTAGCTTTATCTTCCATCTTTTTAACACTTCTTCAGTCTTACTACCAAAGAGACAGTCCTGTTGTAAAGGAGCATCCAACATTTTTGCTTTAACATGGTCAGGCAAAGTTTGCTCTTTGAGCCAAGCATGCCTTCACAGCACAGAGCCAGTTACAGCAGCCCTCCAAGAGGCCTCCAAGGAATCAAAACCACACTGTAAAGTATGTTTTCCAACTTGTTCAGCTGAATGTAATAAATCCTGTAAATCTTTATTTTCCACACGGTCAGAAATTAACAATTTTCTGTTTCAGTAATCCCATGATATGCTGTTGCTATTTAAGCATATGAAATTGACAGTTTAAAGCCCTGATTGCCAAGGTTGCAGAAGTGTAAACCTTCTTACCCCATCTATCCAGTGCCCTGGAATCTCTATCAGAAGGGGTAGGATTTTTAGCAGTAGAGGCCTTAATGCCCTTGGGACCCTGAGAAATGGTTTCAGGATCAGCAATAGGATTTTTGAAAAGGAATTTGTGGGAGTCTGGAACCCTGTAGTATCTGTCTGGCTTACTAGGAGCTGGAGGCAGAGAATCAGGAGCCATACCAGATTCTGAAAAAACATCATCAACAATGTCTAGAACAGGAGGTGTAGCCAAAGGCCTATGCTGAGGAAGAAGAAGAAAATCCCTAAGTCTCTTTTTAGATTCAGAGAAATCCTGACTTTCCCAATGGAAATGTTCCCTTAAGGTATGTAAAGTTTCCCCAAAAGAAAAATCCTCAGGGGGAGAAGCAGAAGGAATGGAATCTTCTGCATCAGAGTCCTCATAAAGTAGGAATAGACAAATCCTGGTCATTAGAAGAGTCAGAAGAAATGGAATCCTGTTCAGAAAATTCATAATTAATGTCTTGTCTAGGCCTCTTAGGAGGAGGGGGTTAGCTACCCCTGATCAGTGTAATTAAATCTTCAGCCATTTGGATTTGTTTTAGGCATAGGGGCCTGCACATGTGACCTAGGCGTCAGTATTTTAGACATAGACTTAGATTTTGGCCTTAGTTTTGAAGATGGAGTTGGTCTAATATACAAATCTGTAGGCCTGTAAACACCCTCAGAAGCCGGTGCCTGCACAGTGGCTAAAGACCCATCTAAGGTAGACATCCGTGGGTTCCATAATTGAAGCATTGCGTGGCATACCGGACTCCGAATGGGTCTCAGTAGAGGCCTGCGAATCAGAAGTAGCGGGTATCAGGGGCTGCGAAAGCGCCTCACTGAGTACCGGCGAACTGGCGACTGGCTTAGGAGAAGTGCCATCATCAGTTTTGGATCTCAACGGTCTGTCTTTTTCTTTGCATTTTTTAGGTATTCCAGTAGTTGGATTGCTAACAGATGACATTTCTGGATAATTAAATCTTAAGCCAAAATATTTAGAAGAAAAAATATACCGGTGTTTAATCGTGCATTGATTAAATTTAGCACAAAACTGACAGCAAGGAACATTGTGGTCAGGGCCTAGGCAAGGAATACAGTACAAATGAAAATCCTTATGAGGTATTTGCTTCCCACAAGTAATGGAATTATTAACTTTTACTGACATCAGTAAGTAGCAAGAAAAAGTTTCCCCAACGGGGTACTTAGCGATTAGTTGAAGACTTCGGTTATGAAACTCGAAAATGAAAATTTCAGGAGTCGGCCGACCGGCACTTACGAACTGGTTCTGCTTCGGGCACTGCGTGGCAAGAAAGACTGATGTAATGGCGTCGGTTGCATGTTTTATACCCCCTGACGACCCGACGTCATGGAAGAAGGGACAGCAACCGACGCAGGACCCAAGACTTTGTTAATCAAGTCGACTGAGGGCAACCTGCCAGCAGATTACCCAAATGTAATGACTGCAACAGTGAAACATGAAGAACATAGAGCTCCTCGTGGCCCAATCGACCGTCCTGGTAAAGAAACTGCAAATAAAATAAAATAAAAATAATAATAAAAAATAAATGTAAAAACCCAGTCTGGGCAGCTCTACAGTTCACATTGATTAACATCCACAGTAAGAAGCTACCTATAATAAGAAAATGCACAGGCATTAAAGAACAGTGAAAATCCTTATGAATAGGTAAATATATAAATTAAGAAATTACTATTTTACACACTGCTTCATATCAATGGTATTTCTCAGATGGATACACATCTTGTCTTGGCATGTACATATACCTACGTATTTACTTCCATACAATGCAACTGTTTCTTTACACTAGGACCAAACTACACTATGTGAACTATGGTGGGAGTTACAGCTAAGATTATTATATTAAAAGCAGAATGTCAAGAAAAGGTCAATGTCCAACAGATCATAACATTTGGATGTGCACACATTATATTGTCTTCTTTCCCAATCATATCTTCAACTGTTCCAGTATCCCTAAGAAAGACAATAATGGTTTTATACATCAGTGTCCACTGAATTCCAACTGATGCTCAAGGTACCCCCCTACACCCAGTATTGCTAGGCACCTTTTTTTTGTTCTCTGAAGCTCATCTGGCTTTCAAAGCAAGTACAAGTCCAGTGAAAGGAAATACCTGACATGTAGAAATAAAATCCAAACAGTCTTTAATTAATCCAAATCACAAGGCCACACAGCTTTCGGACTTGTGTCCTTCTTCAGCCTCATTTAAATACTATCAGTATAAAATCACATGACACAACTCATTAAACTAGAAATTTCTTCTTAAATGTATGGCCTTTAAAATCTAGAGTATCAACTTATAGCATATAGAATACATAATATAACAAAAAATACATATGCAGATAAAAATTATAAAAATTAATTCCAGCTATTTTCTTAAACCCATTTGTTTCTTTTTCAATACTGGGTTAAGACTTATATTAGCATTAACTCCCGGTTTAACATCTACCTGAAGTAGTGTTATTCCATTCATACTCGCTCATCTCTGGACCATTATTAATATCACCACTTCTAATCTTTGAATATATAACATTCATAACATGGAATTTAAATGTATGCTTAGAGTTAATATCCTCAAGATGTTTTGCTAGTTCATTGGTGTTCACCTTCCTCCTGATGACTGACTTGCGCTCAATAATTCTATCTTTCAACCTACATTTGGACTTGCCTACGTAAAATGTAGTGCATTCTACACAAGTAGCAATGTAGATAATGTTGCTAGTACTGCATGCAACTGATGATTTAAAGACATTTTTCCTGGTTACGGGGTGTATAAATTCATTATCAGACAGTATATCAGAACAGCATGAACAGTTATGGCATGGAAATGTCCTTACTCTATTAATTGGTCTATTCTTTTTCAACTGTAAGTCTTTATAACTTAGGTTTTTCTTCAAACTATTACAGTTTCTATAGGAAAAAATGGGTTTATCACCAATAATATTCATAATCTCTGGTACACAGGCTAGTAGACTCCAGTTTCTAAAAATATTTTTAACATCTCGTCCTCCTGTTATACGTTGTCTCATAGCGTAAATGCTCGTATTTCTTCCTAGTAATATTACTGTGTTGAGCAGAACTGTTACCAGGGAAGTAGGGTTTAGCTATATTGTTTCTCTTATTCAATATATTTATTTTCAGATCTTCCAAATGGTCAGGCATGATAACCCCTCGCCTTAAAGATCAACTCCTGGAAGAACCACGGCTGCAGCTTCCATTAATGATGTTCTGTCCTGGTCCTGCTCAGCTTGTCTGCAATTATGTTTTGCTGTGAAAGAATGTATGAAGCATGGAGGGTTAAGCTGAAATATCCTTGGAGCCCTAGGAGATCAAAGCAAGTCTGCACAGGGGTGAGATATCTTACCGCCTTGTTTATGTAACATCACTTGTGGTGGTATCTGCATTGACAGAGATCCTGAAGAACAAAGATTATTTAAGTCTTCCAAAGCAGTTATTACAGTCATCTCTCTGACATTTCTGTGCTTTTGTCTGTCATTTTTTTGTTCTACAGACCCTGAACTTTAATGCCCCCTTTTTTTTTTAAAAAGAAACATTTTTTATTAAATTATTACATATGACACAGGCCATATTACATTTATAGACTTACAAGAGGTAACTGGCTAAGCTTAAAATGGCACCCACGGCCAGTAAGCCTAGTACTAATCTATGAACCTGTATAAATGACAATAAACCACAGTGACACATTCTCAGTTGCAAACTTTATACATTGCAAACAGTGTGACACAACTGTAGCTGTGACCATTACACATCACTTTTAACATATCCGATTATTGTTAGTCAACCACTACATAGCTCATCCAAATTCGGCCTTCTTTTATACCTCGTTCTACCCCATTTCTCCTCTGCATGTACCGAGTCCCACAGTTCCCATTTTTTCCTACATAATTTGCTCCTACCCTTTTATAAAGATCCTAGTTCCAATTGTTTTAACTCTGTTACTACCTTCACTACTTCTAGTAAAGTTGGTTTACACTTAAATTTCCATTTTCTAGTAATTGCTTTTTCGGCAGCCATCATAATTAGACTCAGGCAAGGCCTTACTCTATCTAGGCAATTCCGAGTTTGTATCAAGGTTCAAAAAAATAATTTCCCTAGTCACTGCAACTTGCTCACCTAGCATCGCCAACACAGCAGTCTCTAGAGAATCTTTAAGTCTGCCAACTAATTCCGGTCGTCGGTTGTTCCGGACGGCATTATATAGTTAAACCTTCTACCAAAATAATGAAAAGCAAAATCGTCCAGACGCTTAATAGTGCGTTGGTTAAATCTAGCACAAAACCGACAACTAGCAACGTTGTGGTCAGGGCCTAGGCAAGGAATACAGTAAGAATGAAAATCCTTATGAGGTATTTGCTTCCCACAAGAAATACAACTGTTAACTTTTTCTGACATCGGTCTGGAGCAAGAAAAAAGTTTACCCAATGGGGTACTTAGCTTTACTGAAGACTTCGGATCTGAAATTCAATATCGAAAATCTCAGGAGTCGGCCGACCGGCACTTGCGACCTGCTTTTGCTTTGGGCACTGCGCGGCAAGAAAGACTGAAGAAAACGGCATCGGCTGCATCTTTTATACCTCTGGCGCACTGACGTCAGGGAAGAGTCGACAGCAACCGAAGCCGGACCAGGACTTTGGAATTCGGGCCGACTGCGGGTAGCCTGCCAGCAGGATAACCCAAGTGTAATGACTGCAACAGTGAAACACGATGAACATCATATGTTCCCAGTTACCTCTTTCTGCTCTATCACACTTCCAACATTTGCTGTCTACCTGAGGAAAAATTCTTTGAAGTCTGCTTGGGGTACAAAAATACCTATCTAAGCACTTCCAAGCAAAAGATCAGAAATCATCTAGATTTTGTTGCATATTTGGGAGACAAACACATATCCCCCGAGTGTTTCTTTGTGAATTGCTTATCTAATCTTTCTTCCCAATCCTTAGTAAACCTCCTTTGATTGATTCTTACAGTCATCATGCAATATTTTATATGCTCTACTACCAGGTTTACACTGAAAACCTTGAAACTGCATCTGTCGACCAGGAGATTTCAAGTAGGCAGAATGTCAAACCTAAATCAGTCGATTACACTACAGCAAATGGGTAGTGTAATTCGAGCATTTGGGTTCGACAATGTGCATGGGGATCAAGGTTCAATGAGGAACAGGGAATTAGCCCAGTTCCTCATTGAAGTGCGATCTTGGAATTGGTATTTTTAATGTGCAGTGGGCATACAGTAGAAGTAACATACCGCTGACTGTACAGTTTAATGGTACATTAATGTGCATAGCAGGAGGTGAGTTATGTCACCTCCTGCTATGTTGAATACAACGAACCATGGTTGTGGATGCATTCATTTTCGCTTTGGTTTACTTTTTGGCATTTCGAATTCCACATTTAGAGTCGACATTTTAAAAGGTCAACCGAAGCAGATTCAAAATGCTAATAGTAAACCACTCTACTAATTAACTCCTTCAACTTCTACTCTAGATTCTACTAAAAGCTCTACCAGTGTTGGTCTTTCATTTAGGACCCCCTCCCATTTTTTTCTCTTTGCCTATACTCTGATATCAATGTTTGATATGGAAGGCTATCTTCAGCCTGCAGTACAAAAGTTCTTGGCATCTTACCATCCTATTACCTTTTCCTCTCTAGTTATTTGCTCCCAGCACCTTGGTTCCTTTGCCAGTTTTCTCCAATACATTCCCAGCTCCTCTTGCCTATTGTCTGTATCCTTAATTGCAGTCATCCCTATCGGCAGACTCTCCTTTCTCCAATCCAGTGATGGCTTAGTTCTTAGAAGACCTTCTGCTACTTTATGAATATAATATTCGGTATGATTATTGTTGTTCTCAAAGGTCTGCATCCAAAATCCCAGTCTCTCCCCTGTTTCATCATCTCCTCTTTCCAATTTAAGTTATAGTTTTCTGCTTATGCTATGTATAGGAGCCTTAAATGTGTTGCTCTGAAATAGCCCTTTAACTCGGGTAATCCCAATCCACCCTGTTCTATTGGAAGAATAAACTTAACCCACTTGACTCTTGCCATCTTCCCCTCCTAGATAAAGTCCTTCAGCTCTTTATTAATTGCTAATCACAACTTCTCCTCGAGTTGACAAAAATGCCTGACCTGTATATAAGACTAACGGGACTAAAAACATTTTAACTGCTTTTATCTTACTATCAATAACAGAGCTTCTATTTCTCAGTTTTTGTATTCTCTTGTTTAGTCTCTTCCCACATATCCTTAGCTGCCACACCAATTATTTTCAATCCATACCCCTAAACACGTAATTTTATCCTGTCGTCATAAATACGCATATTGTTTAACCAGTTTGTATGTAGGTACATAATTTACCACTATTACTTTTGTTTTTGCTTCATTATTTTGTGTCCTGAAAAGGTTTGAAACGGTCTCAATATGTTCCATAACACTGTAATGTCTCCTACCATACCAATTATATCCTTGAATTACTGTGTCCCTTATTTTCTTTGCCAGTGGTTCTAATGATTCTAAATATAATGCAAATAACAAAGGGGAGCGAGGACACCCCTGCCTGGTTCCTCTGCTAAAGCAGTAATTATCAGACAGGACCCCACCCACTTGAATTTTCACCTCCGATCCTTCATATATCCTCCTAACCAACCTTATAATTTTACCAGAGAATGGAATTGCTTCCATTGCTCTGCTCATAAAATCCCAGCTTGCTCTGTCAATTGCTTTCTCTGCATCAAGACCCACTGTTCTGTTTATGTTGTCAAATGTTTGCCTCCCCTACACAAAACCACAGTGATCTATTTCTATCAATGTTGGCATCACATTTGCCACTCTTTTAGCCATTACAGACAAACACTTTATAATCATGATTTAGTATTGAAATGAGCCTGTATGAAGCTGGATCTAATAGATCTTTATCCTCTTCAGGTATTACAGCCACTACCGCTTTTTTCCAGAAGGTTGGTACTTCTCCTCCACTTAAAATACTGTTAAACAAAACCTTCCAAACCTTCATCAGTTTCTTCCCTCCTAGCCTCCAAACTTCCACAGGAATACCATCTAATCCTGGGGACTTTCCTGCAGATTAGTTATTATACATCACCATTTTTATCTCATCTCCTCCTATCCTGTTAGTAACTGAGCCTCCTCTCCCTCTAGCCTAGGTATATTTAATTCTTTCATACACATTCCATTTGCAACTTTTCAAGACTTTCACATTTCTCTGCTTTACATAGATTTTCATAGAATTTCCAAAATATTTCTAATACTTCTACAGGATAAAGAAGTTCTGTACTCACTATAACGTTCCATCTGAGTAGTTGTAATTCATCTGTCTTCAACCTGTGGGAATACGGATCTGTATCGGATCCGAGCTGGCAAATATTACTAACTAGCATCAGCTCTGAGCTCCAGACTCCTCCCCTTACCAATAATACGTCTCCACTGCCTTCCATCCCCAGATCGAGTTTGCTGAACTTATACTTAGAACCTGACCTGATAACATACTTGTGACCTATACTTGCAGGCTGAACATGCGCCAAGATTCGGGGGAAGGAGGGAGGGACAGTTGAAGACAAATGGAGTACAACTACTCAGATGGAACGTTATGTTGAGTACATAACTTCTTTATCTGAAGTAGTTTACTTCATTTGGTCTTTTAGAAGTCAAATCCAATTTGTAATGAGAAATAAATGTTCGAGATGAGGACCAAGTAGCTGGAGAGCAAACGTCATCCAAAGACACTCTAGACCAGAAAGCTGCAGACGTAGCCATGGACCTAGTGGAATGAGCTTTAACCTGACCTGGAGGAGACATGCCTTTGTCCTTACAGACTTGCAGGATGCACGAAGAAATCCATTTAGCTATAGTGACCTTGGAAATAGGTTTGCCCAAAAAGGGTCTACAGAATGAAACAAACAATTGATCAGATTTACGAAAATTTTTTCGTGTGTAAATAGAATCGTAACTGTATATGAACATCCAACATGTGTAGCTTGTATTCTATCCTGTTGGTAAAATTGGGAAAGAACACAGGCAAATTTATAGTCCGATTGATATTGACTGGTGACGCCACCTTAGGAAGAAAAGACGGGTTGGTTCGAAGGGAAACTTTATCTTTATGAAAAATCATGTACGAAGTTTGATGGACAAGGCCTGTAATTCTGAAACCCTTCTAGCAGAGGTAATAGCAACCAGAAAGGCTGTTTTCCACGATAGAAATTTTAGATCTGCAGTAGCGGCAGGCTCGAAAGGCGGAGCGACCAGAGCTATAGTAAGGTCCCACAGGGGGACAGGATCTTTGACCGTGGGGGGGGGGGGGTGCAGCAAAAAGGTGCCTTTGATCAAGTCTTTACACAGTCTAGAAGATGCCAAGGATGCAGAATTCTCACCCACATGAAAATGAGAAATGGCAGCCAACTGAACTTTGACAATAGAAGAACTAGCTCCATGCTGGAAAATATCAGCTAGAAAATCAAGAATAGCAGAAACAGGAGCCGTGAAAGGATCGAAACTCCTCTGAGAGGCCCAGAAAGAAAAACGT
Organism: Protopterus annectens; assembly: GCF_019279795.1. Taxonomy (NCBI): domain Eukaryota; kingdom Metazoa; phylum Chordata; order Ceratodontiformes; family Protopteridae; genus Protopterus; species Protopterus annectens. The sequence goes on along the minus strand of NC_056726.1, from coordinate 764,334,223 downwards.
TTCCACTTGCTGCGATAAACCTTTCTGGTTGAAGACTTATGAGCAGCTACCAAAATAGACTTAAATGAGGAGGAAAGTCCAGGAGTCCTAGCAATCATGGGAACTGGAGCAGCCAAGCCGTGAGATTCAGGCTGTCCAGACTCGGATGAGGCACCCCCGACGGGTGTGAAATCAGATCCTGAATGAGATCTAGGATCCAAGGTGGAGCCAGAAGGTGAAACCAAAGGAAGGGAAACCATACCTGATGAGGCTAGAATGGGGCAATGAGGATCACCTTGCTCCCCAGTCGACAAGCTTTCTGCAGAAACCTTGGAATGAAAGGAACTGGCGGGTAAGCATACAGAATACCAGGAGGCCAAGCATGAACTAGAGCGTCTCTGGGGGACTCCCCCCGGCAGGGGGTTCAGAGCGAAAAACCTGCTGCACTTTACGTTGGAAGGAGATAAGAAGAGATCGCAGCAAGGTTGACCCCACTCGCTGAAGATATGTTCCGCTACTAACAGATTCAGAGACCACTCATAAGGCATGAGAATGGTCCGACTTAGCCTGTCCGCTATAATGTTGGACTGTCCCGGAACGCGAGTTGCGATGAGAAAGCAAACGGTGGAGAACGCCCATTCCCACACTCTTATGGCCTCGCGACAAAGGGGGTAAGATCTGGTCCATTCCTATTTGTTGATGTACCAGACTACAGACATGTCTGATTGAATGACAATCGTCCCTAGAGGAAGAAAGGCATAAACGGCCTGCAACACTAGAAGGACCGCCCTCATCTCTAGGACATTGATATGCAAGCTGATCTCTATGGGGGAAATCACAGGCCTTGGACTGTCCTGCCCGAACAATGCCCCCCCCCCCACCCGAGTTGGAAGGCATCCGTGGTCATTGTGGTGTGGGCCGGGGCTGGAACAAAGGGTCGTCCCTCCAAAATGTCCGGAAAACTCATCCACCATATGAGGGACAACCGACACACTTGACTTAGGTGGATAGGATAGGCTAGTGGTAATTCCAACAGGGACCACTGAACCACTAAAGTCCACTGAAAAATCCGCATGTGTAGCCGAGCACAAGGAAGAAGAGTTATGGTCGCCGCCATCGAGCCTAGGGCTTTCAACACTGATTCCGTTGCCGGGAGGTGAGAACGGTAAATCAGGGAGACATGCATCCTGAGGTTTTGAACTCTCTCCGAGGTCAGAAACACTTTGCACTGGAGTGTGTCTATCCTGGCACCAATGTAGTCTATTACTTGTACAGGTTCGATTTGGATGTGTTGATTGTGATACCCAAACTCAAGGCAAGTGTCAGAAAGTAACCCCTGGTTTGGGAAAGTAGACGCTTGGTGGGAGCAGTGAGGAGACAATCGTCCAGGTACTGATAGACCTGAATCCCCTGAAGCCTCAGGTGAGCCGCTACAACAGCCATCACTTTGGTAAACACCCTGGGGAATGTGGTGAGACCAAAGGGTAGGGCTCGAATTGATAATGACTGGCCCCTAGCAGGAAGTGGAGGAACCTCTTGGAGGTGTTTGGGAGATGTGGGTAAACCCACGAAGGAGATAGAATATTCCTCTGAATACGATCTGAAGCACCCAGCGGTCCATTGTTATGGACTCCCATGCCACTGGGTGCAAGCACAATCGTTCTCCGACTGCCTCCAGAGTAGAGTAGCCGGGCAACCCCTCACGGTTGCTGCCCAGGTCGGTCAGAGAATGGTTCTCGAGACCCGAAGTTATGCGGACCCCCTCTGCCTTTAGGGGAAGAGGAGCCCAGAGTGTCCCGGGAATACTGAGATTTCCGGAACCACATCCTTTGCCCTCTCTGGTTCCAGGAAAAGGACCTTTGAGGGTTAGAAAAGTGGATCCCGATGGCAGACAGTGTCTTCCCATCCTTCTCACTCTGGACTAGAGTCTCCATGATGGTCTTACCGAAAAGTGTCAAGTCGTCATAAGGGGTATTGGCAAAGTACGCCTTAAAGGATTTGGTAAATTGGCATAACCTGAGCCAGGTGTTATGCCTAATGGGCATGCGGACCCAGCTGCCCTAGCCGCTCCTTCGGTAGCATGGGGAAGGAGTCGCACGGACGTATTTGAAACGGCATTCAGAGTGGCCATTTTCACAGAGAACGAAGCCTTGTCCTCCCGCAACACAAGACTTGGGTGGAGACTCCTCCAAGTAATTCAGCACCCTGATCAAAAAGGTAGCTGAAGCATACGCCCGCTTCCCTAGGCGGTCCATCATCCGTGACTCACGGTCAGGAGGGTGGACCGAGAAACTTTCCCGAGATAGTTCCCTCGTTGTGGCTGCTGCTACCACCATGGTGTCCACTGGGGAGCCCTTATCCCAGGAAGGCCTGTCAATGGGGGGACTTTAAACCTTATCGAGGCGCTTGGGGATCAGCTCCATGGTATCTGGTTTCTACCACACCCGTGAGGTGATCAAATCCACTAAACGATCCATGGGAGGGGACACCCAGAAAGTAGATGGGACCGTGCAGAAAGCCTCCAAGAACACAGACTCATCCAAAGAGGGCTTGGGGGCAGACCAACCTCCCCGCTGGCGCAGGATATCCATAATGTCTCCAAAGGAGATATCCTCAGGAGGTGATCTTAGGGAGCCCTCCCCATCATTTAAATATGTGTCCTCGGTTAGGGACTCGGGGGGGAGGGGTCAAAGTGCCTCCTCTTGCATGTATGTTTGTGAGGCAGATCTCAAGTGGGGCTCTCAGGGGAGTGCTCGCAAGCCATCTGTTCCTCTAGGGGAACTGTCTGGGGCTCTATGAGCAAGAGCTGCCCCTCTGGTAAGCAATGGGGACTGCAGACAGAGCTGTGGGGGTTGGGGCAGAGTCTGAGGGGGTGGTCAGGGGTCTCAATCTGATGGAGATGACCTTTTCAACCACATCGAACGCCGAAGAAGAGCGGACCTCCTGGGAAGCTAATAAGGAGGCCAGTCACCCTAGGTCCGACCCGAGAATCGGAGCCGGTCCCAAAGTGGACGGAGCTCCGAGGGAGGGAACCTGGCCCGACAATGTCTGAGCCAATGGAAAAGGTTCCACTCCCTCGGATCCGACACCCAGGCTCTGGCTCCGAGAGCGGCTCGGATCTGAATTAGTCGGATCCAAGATGCTCCAGGCAGCTGTCGGCATCAAGGAAACAAGGACCGTCTGCACCAACCGCCTGACCAAGGCCAACCTCCAAAACTGAAGGTCGGATCGGGGAAGGAGAAATGGGTTGAAAAGAGGGAAGCAAACTCCCCCCTCCAGAGGGAGGGGGGCTGGCAAGACCCCCATCTGGATCTGTGTACAGATAAAGCACCTCATCATCTTATTTTTTATTTATTTATTTTTATTTTACATTTGTTGACCGGGATAGTCCGACTGTATGCATGTCCATTTTCAGCAGAGGCCCGGGGAGAAAAGCTCCAAGGGTAAGCAGATACAGCATTACATAATACCAGCATTACATATTACAAACAGACTATTTACAGAGATTACATAAGTAAGCAACTTATCCAGATCCATGTCCGATAAGGAGCTGGTCGACCGTGACGAGGCCATGGACTCTGACCTGGCGGGTCGGGGAACCGATGCCCGGAAGACTGGATGTGCTTCCTCTGGCTACGGGGAGAACCTTGGAGACTGGAGCCAAAGGGAATCATGGATCCGTGCTGACTTGCTCGGGGAAGCAAGGTCTGGGGGGACCTCTTCCTCTTTTCCTTCAACTCTCTCTCCTGTTCTCTACTTCTCCTCTGCTCCGCTGCCACAGGCTTAGATGCAGGAGTTTGAGTCCCAGCCTGGGAGGGAGGGAAGGCCAGTGGAAAAGAAGCTGGAAGACAAGGAAGAAGGATCAGAAGCAGGCAGAAGACCTCTGAGGACCAACTTGGCCTTCCTATCTTTTAAAGCTTGGGGATTGAACCCCGCACAAATGGAGCAATCCACACTAAGATGGGCAACACCTAAGCACAACACACACAGAGTGTGGCCATCCGCTGGGGAGCGCTTAAAGATAAGCTTTTCAGCCATCCTACAAAAAAAGAAAGAAGCCCTAAAAAGACAGGCAAAAAACTTTCTTTCTTTACACACCCACTCACCACACTAGACTAGAGACAACACTAAAGGGGGGAGGGGCACCACAGACAAACTACTCTAACTAGCTAAGCAAACCTACACTCGATGCCAAAGCGATGGGAGGGGAGAAAGGGTACCTACACTAACCTAAATCGGCTAAAAGAAATTTTCAAAACTTACAGTAAGAAATCACCCACTGCTAGCTGGAGTTCTGAAGACACGATGTATAACAAATCGCGGCAAACGAGATCTGGGGATGGAAGGCAGTGGAGATGTATTATGGGTAAGGGGAGGAGTCTGGAGCTCAGAGCTGATGCTAGCAATATTTGCCAGCTCGGACTCGATACAGCTCCGTATTCCCACAGGTTGAAGACCAAATGAAGTAAACTACTTCAGATCTGTAATTATCTTCCTTGTAACAGGCTCCCTAAGTTTGGTGACAGCCCTTTCTACTTTCGGTTATCCGAGTCATTGCGCTAAAACTTTCTATGTTCTAGAGTTATCATCTAAAACAGTTGGATAACGGCAATCTTTCTAAACATAACCATATTATCAATGTAGTCTTTATTTTCTGTTTAGCATTCTGCAGTTGTTCCTCTTCTTGTTCTGTAAGACTCCCCCTATTTTGCAATACTTGAATATTTGTCAGTCCCTGTAAATAATTCTTGTTGCTTCTTAACCATATCTCCCTTTCTTCTATTTCCACCCTATTTTTAAATTCCATTTTAATTTTATCCCACTCCCTATAGCTATATTTTCAGAAGAAGCTTCCATCTTTCTCTATTAGTTCCGGAGTAATTTCCACTACCCATTCCTTAAACTCCTTTCTTTTCAACAGATAGGTGGGAAAGCCCCAGTGTCTCATTTTTATTTCATTACCCTGTGTTTTTATTTTAGTTATTACTGGCACACAATCTGAAATAGGTATTGGGTGTGCATCAAGACCTTAAATTAAATGCACATGTTCCTGTGAAATGTAAATTCTGTTTAGCCTAGACCAGTTTTTGTATCTTGGAGAATAATGTGCAAATTCCCGATGAATTCCTTGTACTGAATAAACATCTTCCATGCCAAATATTTTCATAAATTTCTTTAAAAATCTACCCTCCCTTATTATATTTCCCTTTCTGGGTCCACCAGACACATCTTTACTGCTGCAACTCAAATTCCATTCCCCACCTACAAGTAATATTCCTTGCTGAAAGCTGATTATTTTACCAAGAATTTTCTTTAGCTCTATTATAGCAGTTTTCAGTGAAATATAAACACATTCCATTGTAATCAGCCTCCCTTGCCAGTAGCCCCTTAGTACTACAAATCTACCATTATTTTTTTTCCTCTATTACTATTTGAGCTCTTCTTGCAGTTATAATACAAGTACTCCTCTCTTCATTTGCCCCAGATATTCTGCTGAAGAAACATGCTGAAAACCTTTCTTTATCAAATTCACATGTTCAGTTTTTTCCACGTGTCTCTCCTGTAGCACAGCTATTTGCACTCTACATTTTTAATATAGTCCACTGCTCTCTTTTTTTGAATATAACTGTGAGACCATGAACGTTTAAAGACATTATAGAAATAATCATATTCTTGAGAGATTATTATTCAGACTTTTTCTGTATAACAGCTTTTTTGTTAAGTGTCTAGCTCCAACTTTTGTGCTACAATCATTCACTGTTTGGCGGGTTAATCTTTTATACAACTGTTTCTTGTCATCTCTATTTGAGACTATGTCACATCTTGCAGAACTTTTGGTTTTATTGAAAACCCTCAAACAAAAATACACACACACGCACACACCCAATACCCCCCACAACCTATTAACTTAATAATAACACACAAAATTATGCACAAAGCCATCAGGCATTTCAGTGAGAGAGAACTGTTTAAGGTCATTGGCTGACTGAGGTCACCTGGACTACAGCTTAGACGAAGCACCTCATTGGTTCTTTTGAGCTTTTTTTTTTCTTCTTAAAAGTGGTCTCAGGTTTCAACTTTCAGTTACCTAAGAAGTTAAGTTGTGAGCGTTTCTGCCATTTCACACTGAGCTAAACGAAGGAAGGACACTGAGCAAACTCGGATCTATAATATATAACATTAAGTATCCCCTTTTTTTGCTTATTTCTTTGAGTTATTTATAGCACTTTGCCTACTGTATATTTGTCTAGCTAGTTTCACTGTGTGTGAGGTATTAACTGGAAATTGTCCACTTTTATTAAGCATCTGTTGGGTTTGTTTGATCCTGATAACTTGTTTGCAGATAAAAGCTTTCTCTAAAGGCTCCTTTAGCTGTTTAAAACTTTCATTTAAAGGCTCACTGCTGCTTTTCTGCTGTGAGAAACATTTCTGCAGTTTGTTTCCCACCCTCTCTCCCTATTGGTATGCTGTTTCTTATAGTTGGTGGCTTTGCAGTTGCCCGCTCCTACTGTAAATTTGATCTGGGACCCTCCTCCCAGTCTAGTGTTATTACCTCATTCTACCTAATACAGGGAGAACATTTGAGAAGGCCAATCAGCTTAGTTTCTGCTCCTCCTTTCTCTCTTTCCACTTAAAAAAAAACATTTATAAGCTTGTTTCCTTCCTTTCCTGTGGGTAGTCTAGTCTGGATACAGATTTGCTGTGTCCAGGACTATTTGTGGGCTTCTAAGCCCCCCAAGCCTTTCTGTGTTGGAGGGAAGCCTTCTAGCTTAATTTTGTTTCTTAGAACTAGCCAGCTTTTTTGTTTCAGCACTCAAGTCTGTTTCTTTGAGCTCAGCACTTGTTCAGAACTTATTGTAAGCACTAAATAAGCTACAAAATACTACAGCACTCAACTTTCCCCACTGTCTAGAGGAAAACAGTTTCTAGTACTTAACAAATAAGCACCTATCCAGGCATGTCTAAGGGTCAGCTCCCAGTGTTTTCTCCTGTCTACCTGATGATTCTGGGCATCTTGGGGCAATGCAGCAATTGCCTCATGTACACAGACAACCCTCTCCTCCAACCACCCAACAGTACAACCTGTGAGAGATGCACTTGTATAGCCAAACTGGATACAAAGCTCTCTTCACCTAAGACTGGACTAGACAGTCAAGAGGAGAAGGTAAACACTTGCACCACACCACACTCATCACATAGTCCCTCAAAACCTACACCACCAAAACACACACACACAGAAACACAAAACACACACCTACATTCTCGAAGGCTCTCAGTAAAAACCTGCTCAAGCAACAGGGACCTCCAAAGCAGAAACGCAAGCAACCTCCACCCCCAACACAACCCAAATGACACATAGCCCACAAACTCAGTGTGACACTCAAGCACAGCCCATAAGGCATAACAACGTATCCAACACTCTACTCATAGGTGACTCTACAGTCAGGCACACTGATGTTCCACTCACCAGGCTAAAAGTACAGTTTTGTACCTACCATAAATGTAGATGTTCGAGGATCCACATTGCTGCAGTCCTAACTATTGGGTAGTCCGCTGTCCAGTCGGCCCGAATACCAGAGTATATGGCTGACGTCGGTCAGGGCGCATTAGACTGACGTCAGTACGTCAGGGTACTAATGCGCATGACCGACGTCATATCCTCAGTCTTTTCTTGCCCCAGATGTCAGAAGACCCTAAAAAGACAAGGCCAAAAATACCTGCACCAAAAATATGTACATTATATACAAAAATATATACAAAAATATCAGCAGATAACCTCACCTACACAACCACCCCTAAACACAGAGGGAAGGAGGGTAAATTGGACTGCAGCAATGTGGATCCTCGAACATCTACATTTATGGTAGGTACAAAACTGTACTATGTTCTTCGTTCCACATTGCTGCAGTCCTAACTATTGGGTAGAATCCCAAAGCAGAGGTAAGGGAGGCTGGCAAATCATAAAGAAGCAGGAGCTGACAACATGCCTTGCAAAATAGCTGTGGCAAAACCAGCCCTAGACTTAGAGTAGAGAGGAAGGTGATAATGCTTAGAGAAAGTATGCACTGAACTCCAAGTAGCTGCCTCCAAAATATCCTTAGTTGCCACCCCCTTAGAAATGCTGTTGAAGTGGCAGTAGCCCTAGTGGAATGAGGCCTAATCCCAGCTGGAATCTCCTTGCCATGATGGGAATAACAAAATGCAATGCAAAACCCAATCCACCTAGAAATAGTCTGTTTTGACACAGGCTTGCCCTGTGAACTCAAAGCAAAAGAAACAAACAACTGCTGAGACTGCCTAAAATCCTTAGTCCTGCTTAAATAATAACGCAATTGCCTGTGTACATCTAAAGTGTGCAAAATCTTTTCCCCTTTATTTTGGGGTCTGCATAAAAAGTAGGCAAATGAATAGTTTGGTTTAAAGCCACACTAGAAACCACCTTAGGCATAAAGGAAGGATTAGTACGTAATGATACCCTATCCTTATGGAAAATCAAAAGGGCTCTACTGCCATAAGGGCCTGCAACTCAGACACCCTTCTTGCAGAAGTAATAGCCAACAGAAAAGCAGTCTTCCATGACAAGTATTTCAATTCAGCAGTAGCCGCAGGCTCAAAAGGTTGTAGAGTAAGTTTTTCCAACACAAAATTGAGATCCCAAGCAGGAGTAGGAGCTCTACGGGGGTCTTATATTCTTTGCCCTCTAAGAAACTGCTTGAACAAAGGATGCGAAAACAATGGTGGGTCACAATCATAGTGAGCTGAAATTGCTGCAGCATGAATCTTAATGGAAGAGAAGGACAAACCTTTGTCCAATAACTCAGTAAGATATTGAAGAGCCACACTCAAATTAGGCTCAGAAATCTCCAAATTCCTTGCTGCACTCCAAAATAAAAATCTCTTCCATTTTTCTGCATACACTTTCCTTGTACTAGGTCTTCTAGCTTCCATAATCACATTTAAAACTTGTTGAGGAAGTTGAGACCGGCTGTCTTTCAAAACAGAATATGCCATGCTGTTAGATGAAGAGAGCGAAGCTTGACATTGAGCAGGTGGCCTTCTCTCTGAGACAACAGGTGCGGAATCAAGGGTAAAGGCCATGGAGGCTTCTTTACTAGACTCCTCAGTAATGGGTACCAGTGCTGCCGAGGCCAATCTGGAGCTATTAAAATCATCCTTGGCTTGTCTTGTCTGACTTTTAGAAGCACCTTTGGAAGAAGAGGCAGAGGTGGAAGCATACACATGAAGATTTTTCCAACTGAAAGAAAGAGCATCCACTTTCCAAGCTGTGTGATGTAACCTCTTTGTGCAAAACTTTGGCAGCTGGTGGTTTAGTGGAGAAGCGAACAGATCTATGTCTGGAGTTCCCCAGGACACTGTCAACCTTTGAAATACATGAAGATCCAGTTTCCACTCGTGGGGATCCATGATTTGTCTGCTTAACACATCTGCTAAGGAGTTCTGTGCTCCGGCAGAAACCTTGCCTGAAGAGTTAGTTGCAAGCTGAGCGCAGTCTCCCATAAAATCATTGCTTGCCTGCACAATGGGTAAGAATGTGTTCCCCCTTGTTTGTTGATGTACCACATGACAGTTGTGTTGTCTGTTAGAATCAACACCTGCCCTGGAAGAAGTAACTCCTTGAAAGCCATTAATGCAAACTGGACTGCTAACATCTCCTTCATGTTGATATGTAGATGCTGTAGTCTGGCAGGCCACTTGTCTTGTATCCACTTTCCATTTAGATGAGCTCCCCAAGCAATGTCCGAGGCATCTGTCGTTAAAATCTGACACGCCTCTGGCCGGGTCACAGAGAGTCCCTTGTTTAGGTGACATTCCTGAGCCCACCACAAAAATTCTTTTTGAAGGCAAGGTATTATTTGAATGACAGTGTCCAAATCCTGGCAGTGCTGTGTCCATACATTTTGAGATACCATTGTAGCTTCCTCATATGCAGTTTGGCATTGGGAAGCACCAGAATACAAGATGCCATGAACCCTAATGCTTGAAGGACTGTCCTTGCAGTCAGCACGGACTGATGAGATAGTTGATGGAAGTAAAGTGATAGACTCTTTTGTTTGTCCGGGGTTAAAAAGGCCATCTGGGCTGCTGTATTCAGTCTCACACCCAGAAAGCACATGTCTTGAGAGGGTACTAGACTGGACTTTATTTCGCTCACAGAATACCCTAGGCATCTTAGCACTGCTATAACATATTCCAGATGCTGTAGAAGGTCTTCCTTTTCTTGAGCCAGAATCAGGCAGTCGTCCAAGTAAGGATAGATTTGAATTCCTTGTAGCCTGAAGTAAGCTATCACTGGAGCCAGAACCTTTGTGAATACTCTGGGCAGTAGATAAGCCAAAGGGCAATGCAGAGAACTGATAATGAGAATTTCCAGCTCGAAACCGCAGATACTTCCTGCAACTTAGCCTTATAGGCACATGAAGGTAAGCTTCCTTGAGATCTAAAGTTACCATCCAGTGATCTTTGCCCAGCAGAGGTAAAAGCTGTTGTAACGTCAACATCTTGAACTTGGGAATGTCCAGATAAGTGTTGAGGAGAGATAAATCCAAAATTGGTCTCCACGTGTTCCCCTTCTTTGGTACTAGGAACAGGCGAGAATAAAATCCTAGGCCCCTTTCTGATACAGGGACTGGCTGAATGGCCCCCATCTGGAGTAACTGAGAAATTTGCTTGTGAGCCTCTTTTCTTTGTGGAGGAGGAACATCTGGCATGCCTTTGAAAGGGGGCAATGTATGGAAATAAAACCTGTAACCGTGGTGAATGATATCCAACACCCATCTGTCTTGAGTAATTAAATCCCAATTGTCTTTGAAAAGAGACAGTCTTCCTCCCAAAGGAGCTGCCAGACGAGAATCTACCGGCAGCTGAAAAGGCAGGTCATTGGTTCTGTTTACGAAAGGACTGACCCCTGCCCTCACCAGAAGTCTGAGCAGGTGAACTCCCTGTTCTAGGCCTAAAAGAACCTTGAGCTCTGCCCCTACCACGTCTAGACCTACCCCTAGACTGGGAATCATAAGCAGGATATGTCCACCCCTTAGCAGGCCAATTTCTACTAAACTTGGTGGCTGCACCTGCAAAAATCTTTAACAGTTTGCATAGACTTAGCTTTGTCCTCCATTTTCTTTAAAACTGCTTCCACAGGCGAACCAAACAACACATCAGACTGTAAAGGAGCATCCAAAATCCTTGTCTTAACATGCTCAGCTAAATTCTGATCCCTCAACCAGGCATGCCTGAAGAACAGAACTAGTGGCAGCCACCCTCGAGGAGGCCTGTACAGCATCAAAACCACATTGCAAAGAATGCTTACCCACTTGTTCAGACACATGAACTAAATCCAACAACTCTTTACACTCAATACCTTCCGCCAAAGCATCCACCTTAGATTTCAATTGTGAAAGGAGATAATTTTGATATTTTAACATGTGAAACTGACAATTCAACGCTCTCATGGCTAGAGTGGAAGAAGTATACACTTTCTTTCCCCACCTATCCAAAGCCCTTGCCTCTTTATCAGTGGGAACAGGATTTTTAACCACAGAGGCCTTAACACCTTTAGGCCCCTGAGAAACAGTTTCTGGGTCCGCCCTAGGACTCTTAAACAAATACTTATGAGCTTCGGGCACCCTATAGTACCTATCAGGTTTAACAGGAGCAGGAGGCAAAGAGTCAGGGTTCAGGAAGCCTCTGCAAAACATCTTCCACCACATTCAACACAGGAGGTATAGCTAAAGGCCTATGCTGGGGTAAAATAAGAATTCCTAAGCCTTTTCCTGGAATCAGAATAATCTTGGCCTTCCCATTTAAAGTGTTCTCTCATGGAATGCAGAGTCTCTGAAAATGAGAAATCCTCAGGAGGAGAAGCTGTAGGTGTGGAATCATCCACATCAGAATCCGAATAAGGTGGAAATTCCTGCAAGTCTTCCGCAGAAGACTCTGAAGCCTCTGAATACTGTTCCAAACACTCAAACTCAGGTTCCACCCTAGGCCTCTTATCAGGAGGGGGCATAGAGCCTCTAATCATAGTAATTAAATCTTCTGCCATTTTAAGCATATGTTTCTTAGGCACAGAACCTGAAGTGCTAGGAGAAGCCCCCACTGAAGCTGAACTTGGCCTACCTCTCAAAGAAGTTTTGGAAACAGAAGGAGAAGCTCTAACTACCTTGGGAAGAGAGGGAAGAACAGTTACCTGAGAAGCCCCTCAGCCTGGCCTACTTCCTGAGAAGGCACATCCTGTAACAGTAAAGTCTCTGCCTGAGACTCCAAAGAAACTCCTGGCAAAACCTCCGGCTCCACTGAGCCTTCTAAAGAACCGGCGCCTGGGACTGCCGGTTCATCCACCCTAGGCTTCGCTGTTTTGTCCTTGCGCTTTTTGGAAGCGGGCCGGAGCATCCGACGGCATTTTATAATTGCAACGCTTCCCAAACACTAACCTGGCACAGTCTAACAGTCTCTTAATAGTGCGTTTGTTAAACCTAGCACAAGAGCGGCATCCAACAACGCCGTGCTCAGGCCCTAAACAAGGTATACACAAGGTATGGTAATCCCTATGAGGTATCTGTTTCCCACAAGAAATACAGTTATTCACTTTTTCTGACATCCGGTTAAATACTGAGGCAAGAAAACCAAAATGTTCCCAACGGGTACTTAGCCAACTCTGATTCGGTCTGAAACTCCGACTTCGGAAATATTTCAGAACGCCAACCTGCACTCGCAAAACTGCTTCTGCATCGGACCATGCGGCAAAAAAGACTGAGGATATGACGTCGGTCATGCGCATTAGTACCCTGACGTACTGACGTCAGTCTAATGCGCCCTGACCGACGTCAGCCATATACTCTGGTATTCGGGCCGACTGGACAGCGGACTACCCAATAGTTAGGACTGCAGCAATGTGGAACGAAGAACATCAAGGAGAAAGTTACTGTCAACTGCCTGTCGGGTGCCAGGATCCGCCACATAATGCATGCACTCAGGTCACTCCACAACAAATACAAACATGACTCTGTCACTGTCCATGTTGGTGTGAATGACCTGAGACGTACCTCCCTGGACTATATGAAAAGGGACATGGAGTAGCTGCCCAATCTTGTAGCCCAGGCAGGTATGACCCTAGCCCTGAGTAGCATCCTGCCATCACCCAGAATGATACCACAGTACAAGGACAAAATGATTTGACTTCAACAATTGGCTAAGCTTCTGGTGTCATTTTAAGGGGATCCAGTATCTGTCTGCCTGGGATGACATGATCGACAAGCCACGATGCTTTGCCAGAGATGGCCTGCACCTGTCACAGCTGGGATTCTGGATACTGGCTAAGGCTCTAGCCACCCCTATAGTGCCTTTTTTAGGCAAGATTCAAATGACAAATTCACCACCATAACAGGTACAAGCAAGAAGAATCTGACGGTATTGCTACTCAATGCTACAAGTCTAAACCTCAAAATGTACTCACTAGAGGCACTCTTTAAAATGGAGAACATAGACATCTGTGCAGTGACAGAGACCTGGTTCAAGGCTCCAGAGAGTACCCCTGCATTACCAGGCTATAATTCATACCACACCTTTCGGCCACCTAACCTGGACAAAAACACTAAAGGCGGAGCCATGTCCACATTCATTAAGGATATCCACACCTCCAGGCTATTTGCTCAGCATAATGAATCCGAGATTATCGAAGTGCAGCTAACTCTGGGCAAGACCGCAATCCAAATTGTAGCTTGCTACAGATCCCCCACCATGCCCCAGGATTCCCACTCCTCATTTCCTGATACACTGGAAAATATTAGGGTACAACCTAACACCCTAATAATGGGTGATTTCAACTACCCCACCATTAACTGGGAAAAAGTACAGCTGTGTACCTACCATAAATGTAGATGTTAGAGTGTATTCACTGTTGCAGTCATTACACTTGGGTTATCCTGCTTGCAGGCTACCAGCAGTCGGCCAGAGTTCCAAAGTCTAGGTCCAGCGTCGGTTGCTGTCGTCTCTTCCCTGACGGCAGTGCACCAGGGGTATAAAAGATGTAGCCAATGCCATTTTCTTCAGTTTTTCTTGCCCCAGATGTCAGGTGCCCCAAATAGGTAGGCTGAAAAATATAGCAATAAGAAATGCATGCACAAAAATAACATTTCCTTCATCTACAAGCAAATACACCAAAAAGGTTGTATAGGATAGAGAAGTACAGATAAGACCCAGCAAAAGAAAGGGGGATGGTGGGAGGGTAACCTGGACTGCAACAGTGAATACACTCGAACATCTACATTTATGGTAGGTACACAACTGTACTATCTTCATCGTGTTTCACTGTTGCAGTCATTACACTTGGGTTGAATCCCAAAGCTGAGGTTGCGTGGCTGGGCCTAAATAGGATTAGGTGAGGCTACAAGGCCCTGCAGAACTGCAGTGGCAAAGCCTGCTCTGGATTTAGAGTAGAGAGGTAAGTGGTAGTGCTTGGTGAAAGTGTGCACTGAACTCCAGGTTGCAGCCTCTAAAACGTCTTTGGTTGGTACTCCTCTGAGGAAGGCTGCTGAAGTGGCTGCTGCTCTGGTTGAATGTGGCCTAATGCCCTTAGGCACTGGCTTGCCATGTTGTGAATAGCAGAAATGAATGAAATGAATGCAGTGTCCTATCCATTTTGAAATAGTCTGCTATGAGATAGGCTTTCCTTGTGATCCTACAGCATAAGCTACAAACAGTTGCTCAGTTTTTCTGAAAGCTTTTGTTTTGTCCAAACAGAAGCGTAGCTGTCTGTGTATGTCCAAAGCGTGTAGAAGTCTCTCCCCTTTATTCTGGGGATTTGGCTAAAATGTTGGCAAATGAATGGTTTGGTCAAGAGCCATACTGGATACTACCTTTGGCATAAATGTTGGGTTTGTCCTTAAAGAAACCCTGTTCTGATGAAAAATGATGAAAGGTTCCACTGCCATCATTGCCTGCAACTCTGAGACTCTTCTTGCTGAAGTTATTCCTAGGAGTAGAGCAGTTTTCCATGATAAGAATTTTATATCAGCTGTATTGGCTGGCTCAAAAGGAGGCAGTGTGAGCTTTTCTACAACAAAATTGAGGTCCCATGTAGGTATCAGTGCTCTTCTTGGGGGTCTTATGTTTTTTGCCCCTCTGAGGTACTGTCTTAGTAGTGGATGAGAGAAAATTGGAGGTTCCATATTGTAATGAGCTGAAATGGCAGAGGCATGGATCTTAATTGATGAGAAGGATAGGCCTTTGTCCAGCATCTCAGTTAGGTATTGTAAACTCTGAGGTATATTTGGAACAAGTGGTTGAGTCCTTGTGCCTGGTTCCAAGCACAGAATCTCTTCCATTTTTCTGCATAAGATTTCCTAGTGCTGGGCCTCCTGGCTTCTAAAATGACATCCATAACAGCTTTAGAGAGGTGTGGTCTGAGTGGCTATATTATCTGCCATGCAGCCAGATTTAAGGTTCTGAGTTGACTGTGCAGAATCTGATTGTTTCGTTGAGTCAGAAGATGAGGAATTTGAGGTAAAGGCCAGGCTGGGCCTTGAGACAAGCTCTTTAGGATTGGGTACCAGTGATGGTGTGGCCAGTCTGGGGCAATCGGAATAATTTTTGGCTTCTCTCGTCTGACTTTTAGGAGTACCTTGGGAAGAAGAGGCAGTGGAGGAAAGGCATAAACTGTCAGTGTTTTCCAGCTGAATGATAGAGCATCCACTTTCCATGCTTGTGAGTGATAAGTCCTTGTGCAGAATCTCTGTAGTTGGCAGTTGTGAGGGGAGGCAAAAAGATCTATGTCTGGGCGTCCCCATTTCCTTTTTATCATGCTGAAGACCTGTGGATTTAGTTTCCATTCGTGAGGATCCATGACATTACTGCTTAGTTCGTCTGCCAGAGTATTTTTCTTACCTGGCAGGAATTGTGCCTGCAGATGTACTTGATAGGTCAGTGCTGTGTTCCACAAAGTCATGGCTTGCCTGCAAAGGGGGTAGGAATGTGTGCCCCCTTGCTTGTTTATGTACCACATAACTGTGGTATTGTCCGTCTTTAGTAATAGTTGTCCTGGATGTAATAGATCCTTGAAGGCTGTCAGGGCATGCTGTACAGCTAGCATCTCTTTTTGATTGATGTGAAAGATGCATTTGTTCCTTGTGCCACATGCCCTGAATACATTTTCCTGCCATGTGTGCCCCCCAGGCATAATCCGATGCATATGTTGTTATTGACTGCCTGGCTGTGGGTAAGGTGAAAGGCTGTCCCTTGTTGTGGTGACAGGCCAGGGCCCACTATCGAAACTCTTGTTGCAGGCAGGGAATGAGAGATATCATTATTTCCAGGCTGTAGCAATGTTGAGTCCAAACACTTTTTAGATACCATTGTAGTTTCCTCATATGCAGTCTTGCATATGGAATTAGTAGAATGCAGGATGCCATGAAGCCCAGAGCCTGCAGAATATTTCTTGCAGGGAGCTGGGTCTTTGTTGCCATCATTTGAAAGTAATGAGTCAGTTGCCTTTGCTTGTCTGGCGTGAGATAAGCCATATGGGCAGTTGTATTTAAGCTTGCACCCAGGAATATTATCTCTTGAGAGGGCACTAGTTTTGACTTATTTTCATTTACTGTGTACCCTAGGCAAATTAGTAATCATTTTACAAACTCCAGATGCTTTAGTAGAATGTCCTTGCTCTCTGCTTGAATAAGGCAGTCGTCCAAGTAGGGATATATTTGAATTCCTTTTTGTCTGCAAAATGCAATTACTGGTGCCAGGCATTTTGTGAAGACCCTGGGCGCAGTAGATAAGCCAAAGGGCAGTGCAGACAATTGGTAATGCATTGAGCCAGCTATGAATCTGAGGTATCTTCTGCAAGATTGTCTGATTGGGACATGCAGGTATGCCTCCTTGAGGTCCAAAGTAGCCACGCCTTCTTGTCCAACATGGGTAGAAGTTGCTGCAGTGTTAACATTTTCAATTTCAGAACATCCAGGAAAGTATTTAGGATTGACAGGTCCAGTATTGGTCTCCAGGCTTTGTCCTTTCTGGGTACCAGGAAAAGTCTGGAGTAAAATCCTTGTCCCTGTTCTTGCTGTGGTACTCTTTGAATAGCTCTCATGTCCAGAAGAGCAGAAATTTGTTTTTGTGCCTCTGCCCATTGGTTTTGTGGCAGGTCTGGCATACCTTTTGATTTTGGAAGCGTGTGAAAGTGGAATCTGTAACCCTGAGAAACAATATTCAGTACCCATTTGTCCTGGGTGATTCATGTGCCAATTTTGTGTGAAACATGCAAGCTTTCCCCCTAAGGATGCTTCCAAAAGGTAAGTGCTTGGCATTTGTAGAGGGAAGTCATTGGGACTGTTTCCTGTAAGGTTGTGATTTGTCTTCTCCTCCTTTGGGGGCTGAAGCTCCCCATTGTTTAGGTCTGTATGAGCCTTGGGGCTGAGATCTGCCTCTTGGCGTCTTTATCTGCCTCTTTGTGGCCTGACACCGGAAAGGACCAATTTTTAGAAGGCCAGTTTCTGCTAAATCTAGGTGGCTGAACCTGTAAGAAATCCTTTACTGTCTGCATTGATTTTGCTTTATCCTCCATTTTCTTTAACACCTCTTCTGCCTTAACACCTAACAAAGTATCATGCTGTAGTGGAGCATCCAATAATTTTACTTTAACATGATCAGGTAAACTTTGTTCTTTTAACCAAGCATGCCTTCGAATGACAGAGCCTGTAACTGCGGCTTCTGTAATGAATCAAAACCACATTGCAGAGTATGCTTTCCCACTTGTTCAGCTGCATGCAATAAATCCTGCATTTCCTTATTGGCAGGAAATTCTGAGTTTGTAAGCATTTTCTGTTTTAACAAAGACATTAGATATTGTTGATATTTAAGCATGTGAAACTGGCAGTTTAAAGCCCTTACAGCTAAAGTAGCAGAAGTGCAAACTTTTTCCCCCATCTATCCAGTACTCTGGAATCCCTATCATAGGGGACAGGGTTTTTTGCAGTGGAAGCCTTAACCCCTCTGAGAGCCTGAGAAATTGTTTCTGGGTCAGCAGCAGGGTTTCATAAAGAAATTTATGAGAGTCTGGGACCCTGTAGTACCTGTCAGGCTTGACTGGTGCAGGGGGTAAAGAATCAGGAGACAAACTGGATTCAGAGAAAACATCATCAACAATATCAAGCACAGGAGGGATAGCCAGGGGCCTGTGCTGAGGCAATAAAAGGAAGTCTCTGAGCCTTTTCTTGGACTCTGAATAATCCTGGCTCTCCCAATGGAAATGCTCCCTCATGGTGTGTAAGGTTTCCCCAAAAGAGTAATCCTCAGGTGGAGAGGCTGAAGGTATAAATTCTTCTGCATCAGAGTCCTCATAGGGAGGGAGAGAATAACCCTGATCTGAAGAGGAATCAGAGGAAACAGAAACCTGGTCAGAGAAGTCATAGTCAGTGTCTTGCCTAGGCCTTTTATCAGGAGGGGGATGGGAACCCCTGATCACAGTAATTAGGTCCTCGGCCATTTTAAGCATCTGTTTCTTTGGCATGGATGACTGCCCTGGAGAGTCCTCATAGGGAGGGAGAGAATAACCCTGATCTGAAGAGGAATCGGAGGAAATAGAAACCTGGTCAGAGAAGTCATAGTCAGTGTCTTGCTTAGTCCTTTATCAGGAGGGGGGATGGGAACCCCTGATCAAAGTAATTAGGTCCTCGGCCATTTTAAGCATCTGTTTCTTTGGCATGGATGACTGTCCTGGAGAATGCTGTACTTGTTTCCTTGCCTTTAATGGTGTTTTAGACTTTGCCTTGGCTGCTGTAGTGGACTTAATAGTAAGTTGTGAAGGTCTGAAAACACCCTCAGAAGTCAATGCCTGCTCAGCGGCTCCAGACCCATCTGAGGGAATAGTTTCCGCAGGCCCAAAACCTTGAGTTTCCAGAGGCCTAGGTGACTCCACGTGGGAGTCGGATGCGGCCTGTGGCTCTGAGGTAGCAGGTGTCAGGGGCTGCGAAAGCGCCTCGCTGAGAACCGGCGACTGGCCTAGAAGAGGCTTCTTTGATTTTGGACCTCGGATGCCTGTCCTTTTCTTTGTCTTTACGTTTTTTTATGAATTCTGGTCGTCGGTTGTTCCGACGGCATTATGTAGTTAAATCTTCAGCCAAAGTAATGTAAAGCAAAATCAAACCGACGCTTAATAGTACGTTGGTTGAATCTAGCACAAAACTGACAACTAGCAACGTCGTGGTCAGGGCCTAGGCAATGAATACAGTAAAAGTGAAAATCCTTATGAGGTATTTGCTTCCCACAAGAAATACAATTGTTAACTTTTACTGACATCGGTCTGGAGCAAGAAAAAGTTTCCCCAACGGGGTACTTAGCTTTATTGAAGACTTCGGTTCTGAAATTCGATTTCGAAAATCTCAGGAGTCGGCCGACTGGCACTTGCGAACTGCTTTTGCTTCGGGCATTGCACAGCAAGAAAGACTGAAGAAAATGGGGTCGGCTGCATCTTTTATACCACTGGCACAGTGACGTCAGGGAAGAGGCGACAGCAACCGACGCCGGACCTAGACTTTGGAACTCTGGCCGACTGCGAGTAGCCTGCCAGCAGGATAACCCAAGTGTAATTACTGCAACAGTGAAACACGATGAACATCTACTCATGTACCAACTCTTGTGCTCAATGTTTTCTGGAATTCATAAATTCCAATGACTTGGATCAACTTATCCTAGACCTGGTTATTACAAACATGGGCAACCAGTGCTCCACACCAGAGGTCAATTCCTCGTTGGCCAGATCCGACCACAAGCTAATCACCCTAGACATCCACATTCCTCCCCCACCCCCCATTAGGGAAATCACAATAAAAATTTTCTCCAAAGCCAACTTCACGCTCAAGACAGAAGTGGCAAACTTCACGACACCCATGCTGATGGACAATAGAGGTATGAATGCTGAATTCTACACAAATGCACTTTATACGCACTTACACAAGTGCATGGATTGTGCAAGCCCTAACAGAACCAAGATGCTATACTCCAAAAAAAGGAAGCCAATCTAGTGGTCCCCTGCCATAAACAAACTCTACAACAGAAGAAAGAAACTGTTGCAAAAAAAGAGTAAAATCCCATGATTGTAGAAGCTCCCTGGTCAGCCTCAGTAAGAAGCTGAGATCCCACATAAAATCCTCCAAAGCTAGTTACAAAAACAAAATCGCCACTGACTCCAAAGACAACCACAAAGCATTCTACAGCTATGTCAAGACTCTCAATGGCAACACTCAGATCTGCTCTGAGTTGCAGCACAATGGCACTAAATATACAGAACCAACTGATATTGCCAACATCCTGGGAGATAGGTTCAGTGCTAACTTTACCCCTCTGTCATCCCCTAATGGGCCCATCTCTATACCAAAAGAATGCAAAGTTCCTGTAATCACGGCTGCACAGGTAAAAAACACACAATCCAAAGCCAAGAACACAGCATCCATGGAACCTGACAACATCCCAGGCTGTGTTCTACATGAACTACAGAACGAACTGGCACCCCACCTAAGTACCATGTTTATTCATAGCCTCACCTCAGGCTATGTGCCCACTGAATAGCGCACAGCGACAGTTATCCCACTCCACAAAGGGGGAGCCAGCACAGACCCCGGAAACTACCGCCCCATTAGCCTAACGAGCCTGGTCTGCAAGGCTATGGAACTTATAAACAATGACATTGATAATCTCCAAACTCAGGACCCAAACCAGTTTGGGTTTGTAAAAGGCAGATCATGTCTCCTAAACCTGATAAGACTTCTTTGAAGCAGTCACCAAAGCCGTAGATGAGGGTAAGGTGGTTCACATAGTCTATCTGGATCTCGCCAAGGCTTTTGACACCATCCCCCACTCTGGAATTATAGATAAACTCACTAAACTAGGTATACATCCCAATGTCACAAGATGGGTTGCCAACTGGCTCACTGACGGAACCCACACTGTGAAAGTAGCAGACTCCAAATCCAACTTTAGACCAGTGAAAAGTGGAATACCACAGGGTTCAGTCCTGGGTTCTCTACTGTTTGGTATCTACTTCTCTGATGTACAGGCTAACACAGAAGGTCTTTGGCTAACAAAGTTTGCAGATGACTGCAAACTAGGAGCCATAATCAAAACTCCAAAAGATGTGGACATCCTACAAAAGGGCCTTGCTGAGACAGATACCTGGTGTCAAAGCCATGGCCTCAAGCTCAATGCCAAAAAGTGCACTGTCATCCCTTTTGACAAAAACTCTGTACCCATGAACTACCATATAGGCGGTAGTCTACTTACACTGAAAGTGTGATAAGAGACCTTGGAACACAGGTGGACAGTAGTCTCTCCTTTGATAATCACATCGCCACAGTAGTCAGGAAATGCTTCTATGTGGCACATCTCATCACAAAAGGTTTCTCATCCAGGAAAAAAAGAGGTCATGGTTCCCCTCTACTCGTCACTCATTAGACAGTACAGTTTTGTACCTACCATAAATGTAGATGTCCGAACTGGATAGCATCTGCAGTCATAACAACTGGGTTGTCCTGTCGTCAGGCAGCCCTTCAGTCGGCCGGATTCCAAAGTCCGGGTCCGGCTTCGGCTGATGTCGCACTTCACCCGACGTCATCTCTGTTGGTCTTTGGGTATAAAGGCATCAGCCGACGCCATTTTCCTCAGTGTTTCTTGCCCCAGATGCCAGTTGCCCTCTTGAAGGCTAAAATTTGGATAAATGCCAATGTTTCCAACAAGATAGAGGTAAACACAAAAATAAGCATGTATGTACATATATACAAACAAATACACCATAAAAGACTCCCCCCACCAGCTAGTTATTAGGAGGGTAAACACCCTAGGAGTACCACAGAGGGGAAGGAGGGAGGGTAATCCTGACTGCAGATGCTATCCAGTTCGGACATCTACATTTATGGTAGGTACAAAACTGTACTATGTCCTTCATGGATGCATCTGCAGTCATAACAACTGGGTAGAATACCATAGCCAACTAAGGGAGGAGGAAAAACTAGATTATGGTGTGTTTAAGATCCCTTGCAGTACAGCAGTGGCAAACCCTGCTCGGGATCTGGAATATAGAGGCAAATTATAATGCTTGGCAAATGTATGCACGGAGGTCCAAGTAGCCGCCTCAATAATGTCTTTGGTTGCCACTCCTCGTAAGAAGGCTGTGGTAGTGGCTGTTGCCCTTGTAGAATGAGGTCTTATGTTCTGTGGAATTGGTTTTCCATGGAAGGAGTAACAGAATCGTATGCAATTTCCTATCCATTTGGAGATTGTCTGTTTGGAAATAGCTTTTCCTTCCCTTCCTGTTGCATAGGCTACAAGAAGCTGGTCAGTTTTTCTGGTACTTTTTGTTCTGTCCAGGTAGTAGCGTAGCTGTCTATGTATATCCAAGGTATGCAGTATTCTTTCCCCTCTGTTTTGTGGGTTGGGAAAGAAGGTAGGTAGGTGGATTGCCTGGTTTAAAGACACTCTGGATACCACCTTAGGCATAAATGTAGGATTAGTCCTCATGGACACTCTATCTTGGTGGAAGATTAGGAAGGGCTGTACTGCCATTAGGGCCTGAAGTTCAGAAACCCTCCTGGCTGAGGTTATTGCCAGTAGGAAAGCAGTTTTCCACGATAGATGCTGTAGGTCTGCTGTTGCTGCTGGTTCAAAAGGTGATAAGTGTCAGCTTTTCTAGCACAAAGTTCAAGTCCCAAGCTGGCAATGGTGGTTTCCTTGGAGGTTTTACATTCTTGATTCCTCTGAGGAACTGCCTGAGTAAAGGATGTGAAAAGACAGGTGGATCAAAGCTGTATTCTGCTGATATAGCTGATGCATGTATCTTGATGGAGGAGTAGGACAGGCCTGTATGTAGAAGTTCTGCCAAGTACTCCAGAATGTTAGGCATATCTATGTTTGACACATCTTTTCCCCTTTCAGTACTCCAAATGACAAACCTTTTCCATTTTCCTGCATAGTTCCTTCTTGTTGAAGGTCTGCGGGCTTCAAGAATAATATCTTTAACTCTTTGGGAAAGTTCTGGATTAGCTGCTGCTATGTGATGTTCCATGCAGTCAGTTGCAACGTTTTTAGGTTTGGATGCATGATGCTGTAGTTGTTCTGAGTTAACATCAAAGGCATCAGGGGTATTGGCCACATATTGTTCCGAGACATGCTCCTCAGCAGTGGGTACCAGTGTTGTCTTGGCCAGTTTGGGGCTATCAGGATTATCCTTGGATGTTCTTCCTTGATTTTTAGTAATACCTTGTGTATCAAGGGAAGAGGCGGGAATGCATATGCTGTTAGGCCTTTCCAGCTGAAGGAGAGCGAATCCACTTTCCATGCCAGTGGGTGGAATGTCCTTGTGAAGAATTTTTTGAGCTGGTGATTGAGAGGGAATAATAGATCTATCTGAGGCATTCCCATTTCTTTGAGATGGTCTTGAAGATGTCCGGTGTAGCATCCATTCGTGGGCATCCGATGTGGTTCTGCTTAATATGTCTGCTAGAGTATTCTCCTTTCCGGTACAAATATTGCCTGTAACTGGATGTTGTAGCTGAGTGCCAGGTTCCACAGCTCCAAAGTCATTCTGCATAGGGGTATGAATGAGTGCCTCCCTGTTTGTTGATGTACCACATGACTGTGGTGTTGTCTGTCCTTATCATCAACTGGCCCTCTTTGAGAAATGGTTTGAACTTTTGGATTGCCAGTTTTACTGCCAGCATTTCTTTTAGGTTGATGTGCAGGTGAAGTTGTTCCTCGTCCACAATCCTTGCACGCATTTGTCCAGCATGTGGGCCCCCATCCTAGGTCTGAAGCGCCTGTTGTGATGGTCTGGTTTGCTTGACATCTGCGAAAGGGTAGACCTGGGTTTGACTGGCATGCTTGAGCCCACCATAGGAACTCCTGTTTTAAGCATGGAATTAGTGGAATTTCTGTTTCTAGGCTGTGCCTGTGTTGGGACCATAAATTCTTGAGGTACCACTGTAGTTTTCTCATATGTAGTCTGGCAAGTGGGACCAAGATTATGCATGATGCCATGAAGCCCAAGGCCTGCAGTACTTTTCTTGCTGTTAACTTGTTCTGTTTTTTTTTTAGAGCCAAGAAGTAAAGAGGGAGTTCTTTTTGTTTTTCTGCAGTTAGGAATGCCATTTGTCTTACTGTGTCCAATTCCGCGCCCAAGAATGTCCTTGTTTGGGATGGTATCAGCCTTGATTTTTGTAAATTGACTGTGTATCCCAGTGCTTGTAGCAAGTAAATGACCCTTTGTAAATCTGTTGTCAGCTTGCTTTTGTTGTCCCCTTGTATTAGGCAGTCGTCCAGGTATGGGTAAATTTGAATTCCCTCTAGTCTGCAATGGGCGATTACTGATGCCAGGCATTTTGTGAATACTCTGGGCAGTAGATAAGCCAAAGGGCAATGCTGAGAATTGATAATGCTCTGATCCTGCAAGAAATCTGAGGTATCTTCTGCAGATTGGTCGAATGGGGACGTGCAGGTATGCCTCCTTGAGATCTAGAGTTACCAGCCAACACTCCTTGCCCAGCATGGGAAGAAGTTGCTGTAGGGTCAGCATTTTGAATTTTGGGACAATGATGTATGTATTTAAGGTGGATAGGTCGAGAATAGGTCTCCAACTTTTTTCCTTTCTTGGAACTAGGAATAGTCTGGAGTAGAATCCCTTTCCTTGTTCTGTTGTTGGCACTCTTTCCACAGCTCCCATGTTTGCTAATTGCATTATCTGTTGTAGAGCCTCTGTTTTTTGATTTGGAGGTAGGTTTGGCATTCCTCTTTTGACTGGTAAAGTGTGGAAGTGGAACCGGTAACCTTGATCTATGGTTTGTAAAATCCACTTGTCTTTTGTGATATAGTGCCAGTTCTTCGAAAATAAGGTTAGTTTGCCGCCTAATGGAGCTGCTATTTGTTCCCTGGTAGGCGGATTTAGAGGTAAGTCACTGTGGTTGTGTTGTTGTAGTGGCAGTGGTTGTGTCTGTGCCTCTGTTGTTACCTTGCCACTGTCGTCCTCTGTAGGCACCTCCTCTGGATTGGTTTCTGCCTCTGGAACGTCTATTCCTGCCCCTTTGGGATCTTGTGGAGTCAGGAAAGGACCAATTTTTGGCAGGCCAGTTCCTGCTAAACCTTGGGGGTTGAACCTGCAAGAAATCTTTAACCGTTTGAACAGATTTTACCTTTTCTTCCATTTTCTTCATTACCTGCTGGGCAGGTGTACCAAACAAGCTGGTCTTATCCATAGGAGCATCTAATAACTTAGTTTTAACATGATCCGGTAAGGCTTGTTCCTTTAGCCATGCATGTCTTCTTATCACTGTGCCAGTCATGGCTGATCTAAATGAAGCCTCCAGTGCATCATAGCCACATTTTAAGGAATGGTTACTAACCTGTTGTATGTTATTTACCATTTCTAATACATATTTCTTATCAATAGAGTCATCAGAGGATAGCTTTTTTGTTAACTGATCAAGCATAAACTCTTGGTATTGTATCATGTGAAACTGACAGTTTAAAGCTCTAGCTGAGAGAGTAGCTGAGGTGTAGACCTTTTGCCCCATCTGTCTAATGACCTGGCTTCCCTTTCAGAAGGAATAGGGTTTTAGCTGTGGTCGAGGCTACTGCCTTGGGACCCTGGGAGATAGTTTCGTGGTCTGCAAGTGGGGCCTTGTAAAGGTGGTGATGAGTGTCTGGTACCCTGTAAAATCTGTCTGGTTTGGCAGGGGCTGGAGGTAAAGAATCTGGTGCAGAGCAGACATCATTGAAGGCATCGTCCACCACAGAGAGACAGGAGGTATAGCTAAGGGCCTGTGCTGTGGAAGGTGCAGAAAGGTCCTAAGTCTTTTTCTGGAGTCTGAGAAATCCTGCTGCTGCCATTGGAACTGCTCTCGCATGGCATGTAAGGTTTCCCCAAAGGAGAATTCTTCTGGTGGGGAAGCAGCTGGAATGGATTCTTCAGCATCTGAGTCTTCATAATTGGAGAAAGGAGCCTCTGGCTGGTCTGTTATGTCTGATTCATCGGCAGAATCATCAGAGGACACAGGCTCGGGGGGCTCTGCCCTAGGTCTCTTCTCTGGGGGCTGAGAGGCCCTGTCTGGGTGAGATTGAGATCCCCTAATTAAAGAAATTAAATCTTCTGCCAGAGTAAGCATTTGTGAACTAGAAGAGGGCCTGGTTGTAGGGGGTTTAACAGGCACTGTTTTAGTAGTTTTGGCTGCTTTAGCCCTGGCAAAGGCCTTAATGGACATGGCTGCTGGAGGCCTAGCAGCACCACGTGCTGGGGTAGAGACATCCAAGGGAATGGTGTCTGATAAGTCAGTGGCAACCACCGTAGTGGATAAAATTTCTGAGGCCGATTCAAGAGAAGTAGCAGGGGCCTCAGTGGTAGTGATAGATTCAGCTGTACTTTGATCTGTTTTCTCGGTTTCGGCCGAAACCGAGACACTCGCGGTTTGCTTAACCATGGTTTCGGCCGAAACCGGCGACCGCGAGTGTCGGCCTTTATCTTTGCGTTTTAGCAGTTTGGGTAGTCGGAGGATCCGACGGCATAATATACGCAAAATCAGAACCGAAAACTGTTCAGCAAACTCCGACCGACGCCTAAGCGTCCGGTTGAATGAAGCACAGGCGAACAGGCTGCTACGTCGTGGGCTGGGCCTAAACAAGGCAGACAATAAGAGTGGAAATCTTTATGAGGTATTTGTTTCCCACAGGTTAAACAATTAACTTTTTCTGACATCGGCTGAGGCAAGAAAGAGTCCCCAACGGGGTACTTAGCTTTAGAAGTCTTCGAAGTAGTATTCGGTAGAAATAATCTCTGGATCCGACCGACCGGCACTTGCGAACAGCTTCTGCTTCGGGCGCCACGCGGCAAGAAAGACTGAGGAAAATGGCGTCGGCTGATGCCTTTATACCCAAAGACCAACAGAGATGACGTCGGGTGAAGTGCGACATCAGCCGAAGCCGGACCCGGACTTTGGAATCCGGCCGACTGAAGGGCTGCCTGACGACAGGACAACCCAGTTGTTATGACTGCAGATGCATCCATGAAGGACATCCATTACAGAGTACAATGCCCCTTTTGGTATGTACCTCACAAGGCATCTACAACTGGAAAGGCCACAGAAATACCTCACAAAGAGGATTACTGGCCTCAAACAGATGCCCTACGTAGACCGTCTCAAATAACTGCAGATTTACTCTGTCGCATATCGCCTACTCAGAGGCGATCTCTGCCTAACACACAAAGCTATGTCAAACCCAGAGCTTTTAGACATGCTCCACTTAAAGAAATCCCAATCCCTACGAGCTACACACTCTAGGGACCTAAACCTTGTCAGCACAATAAACAGAACATGCTGGAGGGATAGATTCCTGTCCCAGAGACTTCCCATACTCTGGAACAAACT